>NC_069504.1:992740461-993070044 GCF_027579735.1 Bombina bombina
AATGTTGATTTTCCATTGTTCTCTCCAAGTACTGGTGATTGTTTTAAGGACAGATGTAAGATAAAGAAGCAGGTATATTTGCACAATGTGATACAGTAATTAGATCGGATTATACCTACAAGATCAACCCATTTTATAAGGTTGTGGCTTCAAAACACAAAATCAGAGCTTTAATATTCACAAATAAACCTTAAAAAGCTAATTTTCATACATTTTTTTACTCTGCAGTTGGTAAAAAAAGCAATTGTAAACACATTAAGGGAAAACTATTTTACAGTATACTGTCCCTTTAAAGGACCAGTCAACACAGTAGATTTGCATAATCAACAAATGCAAGATAACAAGACAATGCAAAAGCACTTAGTCTGAACTTCAAATGAGTAGTAGATTTTTTTTCTGACAAAGTTATGTCTTTTTTCCACTCTCCCTGTACCATGTGACAGCCATCAGCCAATTACAAATGCATACACGTACCATGTGACATCCATCAGCCATTCACAAATGCATACACACTAATTCTTGCACATGCTCAGTAGGAGCTGGTGACCCAAAAAGTTTAAATATAAAATGACTATGCACATTTTGTTAATGGAAGTAAATTGGAAAGTTGTTTAAAATGGCATGCTCTATCTGAATAATGAAAGTTTAATTTTGATTGTGTGCCCCTTTAAAGGTATAGTAAATCCAAATTAAACTTTCATGATTCAGATAGGGCATGCGATTTTAAACAATGTTCTAATTTACTTTTATCATCAATTTTGCTTTATTCTTTTGGTATTCTTAGTTGATAGCTAAACCTAGGAAGGCTCATATGCTAATTTCTAAGCCCTTGAAGGCAGCCTCCTATCTGAATGTATTTGACAGTTTTTCACAGCTAGAGGGCATTAGTTATTGTGTTTCATATAAATAACATTGTGCTCATGCACGTGGAGTTATTTAAAAGAGCACTGATTGCCTGAAATGCAAGTCTGTCAAAAGATCTGAGATAAGGAGGCAGACAGCAGAAGCTTAGATACAAGGTAATTACAGAGGTAAAAAGTATATTTCTATAACAATGTTGGTTATGCAAAACTGGGGAATGGTAAATAAAGGGATTATCTATCTTTTTAAACAATAACATTTTTGGTGTTTACTATCCCTTTAATGAAATGTATGTTTAAATGTCAATAATTTAAGAGTTAATATTCCAAGACATTCAAATGTAATTACAGGTGCAAATGCCCAAATCCGAAAACCCAAAATGCTAAATTTATTCTGAAATCCAGACTTTTAATCAATATTTTTTTTAAATAAAATTATCAAAATATTTTTTTTCCCCCTACCTGTAATTCCCAATCTTCTCTGCCTGTGTCTTTTGTGGGATCTTTGTGTTCTAACAGGTAAATAATAGTCTTTATTTATTTATTTAAAACAACAAATATTACCTTTCTGATTACAGTTCAGTATTATCTTTATGTATACAAAGCTATTAAACATGCTATAAAACTACCTTTACGTTGCATGTATAAGCTGTATTGTGACATGTAAATACTGCTTAAAGGACATAAGAAATTGTAGTTTACACTTGTTTCAACCCCTCTCAAAACTGCCCATTTTACAGATGAAAATATTCCATAATCTAAACAATTCTAAAATCCAAATTTTCTACCTGTATCAGATCTTCCATCTCCAAAGATATTTCACAGTGCGCTCTAATTTGGATATTCATCCTTGTTAGTGTTGTCACAGAAAGATGAATACTTTTAACAATATTTATTCTAACATGTTGCTCTATTTCACTAGGGTAAAAGTCCAACATTACAGCTCATACCCTTCAAAATAATTAAACACAAAGGGCAAGATTACAAGTGGAGCTACTGATGTGCGCTGGTATTACAAGTTGATAGCAATGCAAATGCGAGCTTACATTCGCATTGCAGGGAAGAATTGTGCTCATGAGAGTGAGCTTCCATAGGCTCCTATGGGAGCCTCGTTCTCATGCCGTGAGACATGGTATGAGAACCACATGCAGCGAAGGGGGGGGTAAGTAGCGTAGCGATGGCAGTAAAGTGTAAATATATATATGTATATGATTATATATATATATAATATATATATATATCTATGTGTTAATATGTGTATATACACACATTAATACATACATATATATATATATATATATATATATATATATATATATATATATATATATATATATATATATATATATAGATACATATATATATACCCCCAAAAACTGCTAAGTGCAGTTTTCTTTTCTTTTTTTAAATTCTACACTTGATTTTGGGGGCAATTGGGGCACATTTATAAAATTAGCCAGAGATCTGATCTTTGTTTAATTTTATAAACGCTAATTGCTACCGCAAGCTCACAGTAGCAATAACCAGCCACTTGTAATAGCTAATTATTTATCGTGCTCATTTGCCCATTTGCGGGCAAGCGACAAAGTAGTGATCTACTTGTAATCTAATCCAAAATGTTATTCATAATTGAATTTTTAGGTATTTTTATTAGTATATTATTATTATTATTATTATCGGTTAATTGTAGAGCGCCAACAGATTCTGCAGCGCTATAAACATAGGCGGTATACAAGGTAGCATTTATAGGGATCAAATGGGTAGAGGGCCCTGCCGAGAGTCACACAGTTGTAGTCAGTTCTTATGAAGGTGATCTGCAAACAGTTGGGCTCTGAACAGTAGAGTCTTTTGGGAGCGCTTGATGCTTTCAAAACTAGGGGAGAGTCTTGTGGAGCGAGGCAGAGAGTTCCACAAGATGGGAACCAGTCTGGAGAAGTCCTGTAAACCAGAATGCGAGGAGGTAACAAAAGAGGCGTAAAGTAGGAGGTCGTGAGCAGAGCAAAGGGGGCGGGAGGAAGAGTATCTGGAGACAAGGTCTGAGATATAGGGGGGAGCAGTGCAGTTGAGGGCTTTTTATGTCAGAGTCAGAATTTTGTGTTTAATCCTGGAGGCAAGATGAAGCCAGTGAAGGAATTGGCAGAAAAGTGCAGCAGATGAAGAGTGATGTGTAAGGAAGATGAGCCTGTGATGTATAAGGAAGATGAGCCTGGCAGAGGCATTCATTTTTGGATTGTAAAGGAGCTAGGTGGCAGCTAAGGAGACCAGAGAGGAAGGAGTTGCAGTAGTCAAGGCGGGAAAGGATGAGAGAGTGGATTAAAATCTTAGTTGTGTCTTGTTTAAGGAAATGTTGAATTTTAGAGACGTTTTTATGGTGGAAGCGGCAGGATTTAGCCAAGGCCTGAATGTGAGAAGTGAAAGAAAGATCTGAGTCAAGTGTGACTCCAAGACATCGGGCATGTGGGGTAGCGGTAATGATGGAGTTCTTGACAGTTATAGAGAGATGGGGGTGAAGATTTTAGAAGAAGGGGAAAAAATAAGAAGCTCAGTTTTGGAGAGATTTAGCTTTAGGTAGTGAGAGGACATTCATGAAGATATGTGAAGACAGTTAGTGACACGGGTTAGCAAGGAAGGAGATAGGTCTGGAGCAGAGATGTAGATTTTGGTGTCACCGGCATACAAATTATATTGAAACCCGTGGGACTTTATTAGGGAACCTAATGATGACATGTAGATTAAGAAGAGAAGGGGGCCGAGGACAGAGCCTTGTGGTACCCCAACAGAAAGTGGTAACGGGGCAGAGGAAGCCCCAGAGAAGGCTACACCAACGGTACGGTTACACAGGTAGGAAGAGAACCACAAGAAGGCTGTGTCACAAATGCCAAAGGATTGGATGGTTTGGAGCAAAAGAGGGTGGTCAACAGTATCAAAGGCTACAGATAGATCAAGGAGGATAAGCAGAGAGAAGTGGCCTTTGGATTTTGCTGTAAGTAGGTCGTTGGTAACCTTAACGATTGGTGACTCTGTGGAGTGATGGGGCGAAATCCAGATTGCAGTGGGTAAAGAAGGGAGTGTAATGTAAAGAAATTTGATAGGTGTGCATGTACTATCTTTTCAAGAAGCTTTGAGGCAAGAATAGTAGGGAAATAGGGCAGTAGTTGGATGGGCAGAATGGGTCGAGAGAAGGTTTTTTGAGGATAGGTGTGACCAGTACATGTTTAAAAGATGAGGGAAATATACCAGGGCTGAGGGAGAGGTTGAAAATGTGTGTGAGTATAGGGGTAAGGGTAGAATAGAGGGAGGGGAGAAGCTGTAAATGGATGGGGTCAAGGGGACATATAGTGAGGTGAGAGCTAGTGTAAGTGCAGAAACTTCTTCCTCAGTAACGGGCAAAAGAGCTAAATATATGGCTATATGGGTTTTGGTTTATTGCAAGCTTTTGAGGGGGTGAGAGAATGGAAGTGTGTTGAGAGCTGATTTAGTTTCTGATGGAATCGATTTTGTTATTGAAGTGGCTGACAAAATCGTGAGCTGACAGAGAAGTTGTATGAGGTGGGGGTGTGCAGAGAAGAGTGTTGAAAGCGGAGAACAGATGTTTCGGGTTTGAAGAAAGTGTGGAGATAAGAGTAGAGAAGTAATATTGCTTATAAAGATAAAGGGCAGAGTAGTAGGTGTTGAAGATGAACTTGTAGTGAAGAAAGTCAGCCGAACTCCAAAGATGTTCGCCAGTGACGCTCAGCAAGACGGGAAAATCTGTGTAGGTACCGTGTCAGAGGAGTATGCCAGGGTGAGTGTGTGATTTCTGAGCTATGGTAGGAGGGGCTATATTGTCAAGGACCGATGTAAGGGTGGAATTATAGTGGCAGATAGATTGGTCAGGGCAAGACAAGGAGAAGATGGATGAGAGGAGAGGTTCAAGAGAACTAGCAAGCTGTTGCATACAATGCATTGAGTTACTAATGAATTATTGTTTCAATTTACCTTTTTATTTTATCTTTTATAACAGACTTCAAATAGTTTTTAATAACTATTGGATCATTTCCAATATTTGTGAATTTTTTTGTTTCATATTGGAAAAACAGGATTGGTTATTATTTTTTTTATCAGGGCAATCACAATCTTTGAGGTTGATATTTTCCACAACATTCAATCTCTATTTTCCCATAATGGCAATGTTAACAACCGATAATGGTTGTCGATGACAGTCGCAAACCGGAATAGGTTAAAGGGACATGATCAAAGTTCTTCATTCTCTTGGTATCTTTTGATGAAAAGCAAGGATGCTAGCCAATGAGTGTGCATGTCTGGAGCACTATGTGCCATTTTGCAAGAATGTTATCCATATGCAAGAGCACTAGATTGAAGCACTGTTTTCCTGCCATGTAATGCTCCAAACACCTACCTAGGTATCGCCAGCAAAAAAATAACATTGGAACATGGCAAATTTTACAATAGTAATGAATTGGAAACTTTTGTAAATTGTATGCTCTATTTGAATCACAAATTACAATTTTGGAGTTTAATATCCCTTTAATGGGATTAATGGAGTGTTTGTTGCAAATGGTTCTATTTCTATTTAATATTAAAGACATTTGTATATGGGCATTATGGGTCTATGGTATATATATATATATATATATATATATATATATACAGTATCTCACAAAAGTGAGTACACCCCTCACATTTTTGTAAATATTTTATTATATATTTTCTTGTGACAACATTGAAGAAATTACACTTTGCTACAATGTATAGTAGTGAGTGTACAGCCTGTATAACAGTGTAAACTTGCTGTCCCCTCAAAATAACTCAACACACAGCCATTAATGTTTAAACCGTTGGCAACAAAAGTGAGTATACCCCTAAGTGGAAATGTCCAAATTGGGCCAATTTAGCAATTTTCCCTCCCCGGTGTCATGTGACTCAGTGTAACAAGGTCTCAGGTGTGAATGGGGAGCAGGTACAGTTGGTTAAATTTGGTGTTATCGCTCTCACACTCTCTCATACTGGTCACTTGTAGTTCAACATGGCACCTCATGGCAAATAACTCTCTGAGGATCTGAAAAAAAGAATTGTTACTCTACATAAAGATGGCCTAGGCTATAAGAAGATTGCCAAGACCCTGAAACTGAGCTGCAGCACGGTGGGCAAGACCATACAGCGGTTTCATAGAACAGGTTCCACTCAGAACAGGCCTCGCCATGGTCGACCAAAGAAGTTGAGTGCACGTGCTCAGCGTCATATCCAGAGGTTTTCTTTGAGAAACAGACGTATGAGTGCTGCCAGCATTGCTGCAGAGGTTGAAGGGGTGGGGGGTCTTCCTGTCAGTGTTCAGACCATATGCCGCACACTGCATCAAATTGGTCTGCATGGCTGTTGTCCTAGAAGGAATCCTCTTCTATAGATGATGCACAAGAAAGCCCACAAACAGTTTGCTGAAGACAAGCAGACTAAGGACATGGATTACTGGAACCATGTCCTGTGGTTCGATGAGACCAAGATAAACTTATTTGGTTAAGATGGTGTCAAGCGTATGTGGCGGCAACCAGGTGAGGAGTACAAAGACAAATGTGTCTTGCCTACAGTCAAGCATGGCGGTGGGAGTGTCATGGTCTAGGCCTTCATGAGTGCTGTCAGCAATGGTGATCTACAGTTCATTGAGGGAACCATGAATGCCACCATGTACTGCAACATACTGAAGCAGAGCATGATCCCCTCCCTTTGGAGACTGGGCCCGCAGAGCAGTATTCCAACATGATAATGACCCCAAACACACCTCCAAGGCGACCACTGGCTTGCTAAAGAAGCTGAGGGTAAAGGTGATGGAATTTCCAAGCATGTCTCCAGACCTACACCCTATTAAGCATCTGTGGGGCATCCTCAAACAGAAGGTGGGGGAGTGCAAGGTCTCTAACATCCACCAGCTCCGTGATGTTGTCATGGAGGAGTGGAAGAGGACTCCAGTGGCAACCTATGAAGCTCTGGTGAACTCCATGCCCAAGAGGGTTAAGGCAGTGCTGGAAAATAATGGTGGCCACACAAAATATTGACACTTTGGGCCCAATGTGGACATTTTCACTTAGGGGTGTACTCACTTCTGTTGCCAATGGTTTAGACATTAATGGCTGTGTGTTGAGTTATTTTGAGGGGACAGCAAATTTACACTGTTATACAGGCTGTACACTTACTACTTTACATTATAGCAAAGTGTCATTTCTTCAGTGTTATCACACGAAAATAAATGATAAAATATTTACAAAAATGTGAGGGGTGTACTCACTTTTGTGAGATATTGTATATATATATATATATATATATATATATATATATATATATATATATATATATATATATATATATATATATATATATATATATATATATATTTTTTTTTTTTTTTTTTACTTTTTTTTTTAATCATTGGGAAACCCAAACCTCATGTTATGATTTGGTGAAATTTTCATTGAAAATCAAAAAGAACACTGCAGGACATTAATTTACATAAAAGGTCACAGCCTATGTGTGTATGCCACTGAAAAACACTAATATAATTTACTAGAAGCATATTTGCTAATAGAAGGATATTACAAAGATGTTTCCATTTAAAATTTAAATGCACCCATGTACATTTCAATGTTGACCTTCCTATCCTTTTAATAGTAATATCTTGTATCTAAAAGGACATTAAACTAAAAATGTAATACTAATATAACAACTTTGCATTGTATATCCATCAATTTTGCTTTTGTCATAAACATAGTTTTGTGTTTGTTCCACTTCTTTACAGAAAGGTTCAGATGCTGCAATTTACATGACCTGGCTACATACTATACAGCAGCTGATTGCAGCAGTGCACAAACTTATTTATGTTATCAAGGTCCAAGAGAGATAAAGCAAACCTACTGTCAGGGTTTTCAGTTGTTTTATTCCAGCCATCAGACACATTGTTGTGACAAAGGAATTTTAAATGATTGATTAGTTGTTGATATATATTATGCATATAACATGTATTGTCCATGCAAAAATAATATTTAGTTAACATAGTACCTTATATATCTGCCAGATTAATAAATTACATTATTGCACACAGTCATACCTTAAAAGTTGAAGTTAATGGGCAGAATAGTATCTTTTAAATTATACTGGTTGAGTTTTTTCTCATAATCGTACGTGTTTGCATTCTGTCATTATCTGGCACAGAGCAGGCACAGCATGGGATGTGAGAGAGCCATAGGGACAGATGGGCACACAGTGTTGACCAGTCTCACTTCTGGCATTGGACATCTATTGTCTATTAAATGCTAGGCAGGTTTTAGAAGTGATATCATCGTACATATGGCAGAATACTGAGAACCAACCTCTGCCTACAACAAAACATAATTTTTCCTATGAAATCATTGTTAGTTAAGCACTACTGTGCCACTTCACAGTCTAGAGAAACAATTGCATTTCTACTATTGACTAAAAGAAATTAGAAATTATTTTGATATCTCATGATCCAAATTTTTTTTTCCAATCTGAATATTCATAAAAAGAGAAAGTATAAATTGTAAAGCAGAATGGACCACAGACATGCAATATATTCTTCTTAGTACCTATCTTGTTTGAAAGAGCACATGGAGTATTAACATCTATAATATGCAACATAAATTATTAAGAATCCTAAAACAGATATTTAGTCAGCTAGGGATTGTACATGTCAAACATTTATTTTTTCATAATTTTCCATACCCCAAAAACAAGAACAATTAAGCCATGTGCATAGCATTAGAGAACAAAGGGGCATACTTTGTCCTAAATTCTCCATTAAAAAGATATGGTTCTGGCCCATACTTACTATTTAAAAAAAACAGGAAAACAGTTTTTAGCTTGTTGCCACTGGAGTGTCGAAACGTTCCTAATAATTCTATAAGGCATTACATTATATATTATACATTAGAAATGCATTGTAAGTATCATACTTCCCTTAGAGTATATCATTTTGCACTGAAGGATTTAAAAGGACACTAAAGTCAAAAGTAAACATTTTATGATTCAGCTAGAATATCCAATTTTAAGAGACTTTCCAATTTATTTACATTATCAAATTCGGCACAGTCTTTTTATATGCTTATTTTCTGTGCCACTACTGCTACTGAGCATGTGCAAAACTGCACAATGTATACATGTATGAGTCTTTGATTGGCTGACGGCTATCACATGACACATTGGGCTGGAAAATGTAAGTACATTTTGAAAATTTTCAGAAATTTTTTTTTTACAATTCAGATTAAGTACTTTTGCATTGTTTTTATTATGCACTTGTTGATTATTTAATTATTCTGTTTTTAATGGTCCTTAGGTTCAAAGGTAGGAGCACATACATATGTTCTCCCCGTACATATTCCTTCCAGCTATATTATGCATTGTGGCATTTTAATGTAGCAAACACTTGGAAACCTCCAAGAACAGTAGAAGTCATTTTTCTATCTTGACCCAACATTACTTTACAATGCCTCACTATCAAGTTTTTCTCCCAAAGACTTATACCTTCACATGTCTAGACCAGATAAATTAAATCTGATAAGGGTAGGAGCAACTGAACATATCAAACACTTGGCTAAATTTACATCAAGTAATCACCAGTTCCGTTCACAATGTGAGACAAAGTACATGAGTAGTGTTGGTTGTATCCCTTTCCAATTAGAGATATTTGATAATACTGGCCTCCAGATAAAAAGCTAAGGGCAATGGTATGTAAAGTATTCTGATTCAAGGCTTTGACACCTAAACAAGCCCCCAAGGGCTTTATTTGATCAAATGAAAACAATAATTCATTCTGAAGGTCTATGATCTTATAGCAAAGCTCTTTATAAAATATATAGAAATGGACTTATCTTACAATAAATAATTTAGGCTGACCAGCTAGGTGCCCAGGAGCTGCAACTTGGCAGATAATTCAAATTCCAAATTATATATCATAAATACCTTTACTTAACAAAAAGTATATTTAATAAAATACCTTCACTTATAAAGCGGTAAGCAATTTCCAGTTTTAATATATGGTTATCAAAATAATGCATTTGTTTAAAAATGTATCCATTGTTGACACTTCTGGAACTTTTAAATAGAAAAATAAATAATTTTATTGTAGAAACATAACTCAGCGCATAAAACATCACAATATTTGAAAATTCTATAAAGAAGCAGAGAAGGCGCCACTCTGCTTCTTTATAGAATTTTCTTGATGTGGATGGCCTTATACCTCGAGGAGAGCTGCCTGACATCGCTTTAAACTGTACCCTGGATATTCTTTGGACAATTTGGTTCATTGGGACTTTTGTACCTATATATATATATATATATATATATATATATATATATATATATATATATATATATATATATATAAAATATTTTTGTTTATGTTTACAGGTGATTTATATAATTGATATCGATATAGCCCATATACAAATTGGTGGCGAATCATTCTTGTATACATATACACTTAAATTTATACACTTATCTTGTGATACCTTAGTGGGTTATCTATATAGTGTATCTTTTTTTGTGATAGCGCCCCTATCTTCTACTCAGTTTGGGTATATTATACAATATTTGAAAAGTTGGTGTAAAGAGAAAGTATTTAGGTATATTATTTTTCAAAGTGAAACACAAGTCATGCACATGAATGAGCAGAAGATTGATTTTAATGTCCAGACTATATTTTAATCAGTTTCATTCATGAGTAGTAAGTATGATTTTCTCTACATGAGAATATATGACTATTTACTATATAATGGAAAGATAGGGGAGATGTATATGGAAACTCTGAAGATGCAGAAAAAAGGAAATAATTGTGTATGTGGACTGTAGAGATTCTCAGCTAGTGAAACACTAAACTATTACAAATTGTAGCATGTCATACAACTGTATCAGCCTCACATGCATCATGTCACATACCTGTACATACAGCTTCACATGCATCTTGTCACATACATGAACATACAGCCTCACATGCATCATGTCACATACCTGTACATACAGCCTCACATGCATCATGTCACACACCTGTACATACAGCCTCACATGCATCTTGTCACATACATGAACATACAGCCTCACATGCATCATGTCACATACCGTACATACAGCCTCACATGCATCTTGTTACATACATGAACATACAGCCTCACATGCATCTTGTCACATACCTGTACATACAGCCTTGTGTGTATCTTGTCAAACACCTGTACATACAGTCTTGCATGTATCTTGTCAAACCTCTGTACATACAGCCTCACATGTATCATGTCACACACCTGTACCTAATGTTTCCACTGTGTCATGATACACACATGTATATACAGTTTCTTGTGTATCATGTAGTGCACCTTTGAATATAGTTTCCTCTGTATTATGTCACACACATGTAAGTATAGTTTTACCTGTGTCATTTTACATGTCTGTTAACACAGTTTCTTTAATGTCATATCACACAGCCGTGAGCAGAACATCCCTACATAACTTTTATTTCAACCTTTACACTTTACTTCAGGTCTCAGGTTGCGCTAATTCTTCTAGTACTATTTTGGCTTTAGCTAGAGCACAACCCTTTCAACTTGTAAAATTAACAATATGTAGCGTGGACATTATATTAATTGAAAGTATAGGGTGTGCTAAAGCGATGCTAGCCATGCTAAACCTCTGGTAAATCTGTTTTAACATGCACTTGTAATATAAATATGTGGGCTATTGATGTGGTCCAGTGAAATTCATCTCAGGCTCCATGCTAGCATTAGCACCTTACTTTGTCAGCGCGTTTCTCCAGAGATTACAATACCAAAATAGGTTTGCTCGAAATTGTTACCTCCTAAAAACTATAGGAAATTTTGCAAATGAATTGGAAATGTCCTGATTTCGTAATCGTAAAAACAAATGTGCAACAAATGTGCATGATGATTAGCGAAAAACAAAATCTAGTGACTAAATAATATGTTGAAGGGCCTGTATGTCAATTGATACCTTTTAATAGTGTGTAGTGATGCTAATAGGCGGCATGTATGCAATTATAATTTTGTGCTCCAAAACTATTGAGATTTGTATGTCTCTTTAAGGAGAAACTTAAGTCAAAATTAAACTTTCATGATACAGATAGAGCATACAATTTTAAACAATTTTCAATTTACTTCCATTAACAAAATGTGCACTGTCTTTTTATATTTACAGTTTTTGAGTCACCAGCCCCTGAGCATGTGCACAGTCACTGAATATACATATATGCATTTGTGATTGGCTCATGGCTGTCACATGATGCAGGAGGAGCAGAAAAAAATCTACTATTAATTTGAAGTTCAGACTAAGTGCTACAGCATTGTTGTACATTGTTAAATATTTGTTTTTTTGTTGCTATTTTCTTTTAAAAAAATAAAACCATTAAATCTTAGTGTGCAACCAGCCAGATTCTGGTCTATAGGTGTTAAGGATCCAGTATATATTTAGTTCTAGATTTTTATTTCTTATATGCTAGTTATTTAATATCTCACACTGACCGAGATTTCAAGTTGTGCAAAATCCATAACTACTGGTCTTTAATTGCGGAGTGGATTGTTACCGTATAAGATATAACACTAGCGGAATAGCCGGACTGCACACCTGTTATACAGGTGATCTGAATATTCCACACTCAAAGGCCATTTTTTGAGTAAGGAGTGGACCGCTGCGGTATAGGCTAAAACGCTAGTGGTATAGCCGTACCGCTGTGACTTGTAATACAGGTGAGCTGACTATTCTGCGCGCAAAGGCCAATTTTTCAGCAGTATAGCCATACCACACAACTTGTAATCTAGGTCACTGTTAATTAACCATACCCAAAAAGTATTCTTTAATTTTAACTTGATATTCCTGAATCTCCGCAAAAAAATCTATAAACATGCACTTAAAAAAATACATATGGCAGCGCAAAAATGTTTTCGTTCTTTGTAAAAAAAAAACCCCACTCTTTACAAAAGTGATGTCAATTTATTAAAAGCTCAAGAAATATGATGCAGTTCAGGGGGTCTATTTAACAAGGGCCGAATGGCCCCTGTTCCCTTTATTTCCGCGCCAGCCCTCAGGATCGCCAGAAACAGGAGATAAGAAGTAGCGGTCTTAAGACCGCTGCTCCTAAACTCATATGCCACACCTGAGGCGGCGTATAGCAGTCCGCCCGATCATGTACGATCGGGCTGATTGACACCCCCTGCTAGCGGCTGATTGGCTGCGAATCTGCAGGAGGCGGTATTGCACCAGCAGAGAAAACAACAATATGAGGGATACACTTTTAAGACTCAATATAAGCTACACCTAAAAATTACAACCTTCCTCAAGATGTAAATAATAATAATGAAAACAGACAATAAGTTGAGCGCTAAATTAATAGCAAATTGAGGCCTAGATTTGGAGTTTGGCGGTAGCCGTGAAAACCAGGGTTAGAGGCTCCTAACGCTGGTTTTAGGCTACCGCCGGTATTTGGAGTCAGTCAAAAAAGGGACTAACGCTCACTTTTCAGCCGCGACTTTTCCATACCGCAGATCCCCTTACGTCAATTGCGTATCCTATCTTTTCAATGGGATCTTTCTAACTCCGGTATTTAGAGTCGTGTCTGAAGTGAGCGTTAGAAATCTAACGACAAAACTCCAGCCGCAGAAAAAAGTCAGTAGTTAAGAGCTTTCTGGGCTAACGCCGGTTCATAAAGCTCTTAACTACTGTGCCCTAAAGTACACTAACACCCATAAACTACCTATGTACCCCTAAACCGAGGCCCCCCCACATCGCCGACACTCGATTAAATTTTTTTTAACCCCTAATCTGCCGACCGCCACCTACGTTATACTTATGTACCCCTAATCTGCTGCCCCTAACACCGCCGACCCCTATATTATATTTATTAACCCCTAACCTGCCCCCCACAACGTCGCCGCCAGCTACCTACAATAATTAACCCCTAATCTGCCGACCGCAAAGAGCCGCCACCTACATTATAGCTATGTACCCCTAATCTGCTGCCCCTAACACCGCCGACCCCTATATTATATTTATTAACCCCTAATCTGCCCCCCTCAACGTCGCCTCCACCTGCCTACACTTATTAACCCCTAATCTGCCGAGCGGACCGCACCGCTACTATAATAAAGTTATTAACCCCTAATCCGCCTCACTAACCTTATAATAAATAGTATTAACCCCTAATCTGCCCCCCCTAACATCGCCGACACCTAACTTCAAACATTAACCCCTAATCTGCCGACAGGAGCTCACCGCTATTCTAATAAATGTATTAACCTCTAAAGCTAAGTCTAACCCTAACACTAACACCCCCCTAAATTAAATATAATTTAAATCTAACGAAATTAATTAACTCTTATTAAATAACTTATTCCTATTTAAAGCTAAATACTTACCTGTAAAATAAACCCTAATATAGCTACAATATAAATTATAATTACATTGTAGCTATTTTAGGATTAATATTTATTTTACAGGCAACTTTGTAATTATTTTAACCAGGTACAATAGCTATTAAATAGTTAAGAACTATTTAATAGCTAAAATAGTTAAAATAATTACAAATTTACCTGTAAAATAAATCCTAACCTAAGTTACAATTAAACCTAACACTACACTATCAATAAATAAATTAAATAAAATACCTATAATTATCTACAATTAAACCTAACACTACACTATCAATAAATAAATTAAATACAATTCCTACAAATAAATACAATGAAATAAACTAACTAAAGTACAAAAAATAAAAAAGAACTAAGTTACAAAAAATTAAAAAATATTTACAAACATTAGAAATATATTACAACAATTTTAAACTAATTACACCTACTCTAAGCCCCCTAATAAAATAACAAAGCCCCCCAAAATAAAAAAATGCCCTACCCTATTCTAAATTACTAAAGTTCAAAGCTCTTTTACCTTACCAGCCCTGAAAAGGGCCCTTTGCGGGGCATGCCCCAAGAAGTTCAGCTCTTTTGCCTGTAAAAAAAAACATACAATACCCCCCCCCAACATTACAACCCACCACCCACATACCCCTAATCTAACCCAAACCCCCCTTAAATAAACCTAACACTAAGCCCCTGAAGATCTCCCTACCTTGAGTCGTCTTCACCCAGCCGAGCCAAATTCTTCATCCAAGCAGAGCAAGAAGAGGTCCTCCATCCGGTAGAAGTCTTCATCCAAGCGGTGCAGAAGAGGTCTTCCATCCGATTGAAGTGTTCATCCAAGCGGCATCTTCTATCGTCATCCATCCGGAGCGGAGCGGCAGCATCCTGAAGACCTCCGACGCGGAACATCCATCCTGGCCGACGACTGAACGACGAATGACGGTTCCTTTAAATGACGTCATCCAAGATGGCGTCCCTCGAATTCCGATTGGCTGATAGGATTCTATCAGCCAATCGGAATTAAGGTAGGAATATTCTGATTGGCTGATGGAATCAGCCAATCAGAATCAAGTTCAATCCGATTGGCTGATCCAATCAGCCAATCAGATTGAGCTCGCATTCTATTGGCTGTTCCGCGTCGGAGGTCTTCAGGATGCTGCCGCTCCGCTCAGGATGGATGACGATAGAAGATGCCGCTTGGATGAAGACTTCAATCGGATGGAAGACCTCTTCTGCACCGCTTGGATGAAGACTTCTACCGGATGGAGGACCTCTTCTTGCTCCGCTTGGATGAAGAATTTGGCTTGGCTGGGTGAAGACGACTCAAGGTAGGGAGATCTTCAGGGGCTTAGTGTTAGGTTTATTTAAGGGGGGTTTGGGTTAGATTAGGGGTTTGTGGGTGGTGGGTTATAATGTTGGGGGGGGTATTGTATGTTTTTTTTTACAGGCAAAAGAGCTGAACTTCTTGGGGCATGCCCCGCAAAGGGCCCTTTTCAGGGCTGGTAAGGTAAAAGAGCTTTGAACTTTAGTAATTTAGAATAGGGTAGGGCATTTTTTTATTTTGGGGGGCTTTGTTATTTTATTAGGGGGCTTAGAGTAGGTGTAATTAGTTTAAAATTGTTGTAATATATTTCTAATGTTTGTAAATATTTTTTAATTTTTTGTAACTTAGTTCTTTTTTATTTTTTGTACTTTAGTTAGTTTATTTCATTGTATTTATTTGTAGGAATTGTATTTAATTTATTTATTGATAGTGTAGTGTTAGGTTTAATTGTAGATAATTATAGGTATTTTATTTTATTTATTTATTGATAGTGTAGTGTTAGGTTTAATTGTAACTTAGGTTAGGATTTATTTTACAGGTAAATTTGTAATTATTTTAACTATTTTAGCTATTAAATAGTTCTTAACTATTTAATAGCTATTGTACCTGGTTAAAATAATTACAAAGTTGCCTGTAAAATAAATATTAATCCTAAAATAGCTACAATGTAATTATAATTTATATTGTAGCTATATTAGGGTTTATTTTACAGGTAAGTATTTAGCTTTAAATAGGAATAAGTTATTTAATAAGAGTTAATTAATTTCGTTAGATTTAAATTATATTTAATTTAGGGGGGTGTTAGTGTTAGACTTAGCTTTAGGGGTTAATACATTTATTAGAATAGCGGTGAGCTCCAGTCGGCAGATTAGGGGTTAATGTTTGAAGTTAGGTGTCGGCGATGTTAGGGAGGGCAGATTAGGGGTTAATACTATTTATTATAGGGTTAGTGAGGCGGATTAGGGGTTAATAACTTTATTATAGCAGCGGTGCGGTTCGCTCGGCAGATTAGGGGTTAATAAGTGTAGGCAGGTGGAGGCGACGTTGTGGGGGGCAGATTAGGGGTTAATAAATATAACATAGGGGTTGGCGGTGTTTGGGGCAGCAGATTAGGGGTACATAGGGATAATGTAAGTAGCGGCGGTTTACGGAGTGGCAGATTAGGGGTTAATAATAATATGCAGGGGTCAGCGATAGCGGGGGCGGCAGAATAGGGGTTAATAAGTGTAAGGTTAGGGGTGTTTAGACTCGGGGTACATGTTAGAGTGTTAGGTGCAGACGTAGGAAGTGTTTCCCCATAGACAACAATGGGGCTGCGTTAGGAGCTGAACGCGGCTTTTTTGCAGGTGTTAGGTTTTTTTTCAGCTCAAACAGCCCCATTGTTTCCTATGGGGGAATCATGCACGAGCACGTTTTTGAGGCTGGCCGCGTACGTAAGCAACTCTGGTATCGAGAGTTGGAGTGGCGTTTAATATGCCTCTACGCTCCCTTTTTGGAGCCTAACACAGACATTCTGTGGACTCTCAATACCAGAGTTATTTTAAAGGTGCGGCCAGAAAAAAGCCAGCGTTAGCTACGCGGGTCGTTACCGACAAAACTCTAAATCTAGCCGTTAGAGAAAATAAAATATGTAATAATGTATAAAAATGTTTATGATACGTAATATATAAGGTGAGCACTAAATTAGATAGTATAAAATGTAATAACTGTTATACTATATAAAGGACTAAAAGAGACCTAAAGCTCTGTTTAAAAATGTAAACACTTTAAAATGCAGGTGAATAAAGTCAAATAAACATTAAAAACACTAAACCTTGCAAGGTATTAGCTAACAACTAAAATGGCATTGAGTGAGATGCAATATGTCAGGAACAATATTTTAAGAACAATATGTGCAAACAATTAAAACAACAACAATATCTAAAAAATCTATAAAATTAGAAGTGCATTTCTTGATAGGAGTACAATGCAAGTCTAAAATAATGTCTCTTAGAACGGTGGTTAAATAACCATAAACAGTACCTTAATAGACCAGGAGCCCAAACAATCCTTTTGCGAGGATGAGCAGTTATATCTTTCAACAACCGCTAATGAAAGAACAAGGATAAAAAAGTGTTGATTTTGATGATTTTCACAAGAACTGCTGGTGCAATGATAGATGCCGACAGCGTATGCTGTCGGCATTTATCGATGGGCGGCGGACATGGTTCGCTATAGCGGATCATGTCTGTCCGCACATATATAAATAGACCACCAGGTGTTTGCTGGCATATCGTAGAAAGCTCATACAATCTTTATATACCCATTGTCAATTGAAAATGAATTCCATAAATGTTAGGCCTTAAAATATAGGATTAAAACATTTTTGGATCAAGCTTTTATATTTGTGCAAAGGTTTCCAAATGAAGATATCAATAATCTTCATATTGTTACAGATTTCTAGACTTGTTTGCTTCAAATAATGATTTCTGAACTGAAGTATGGCATAGCCTACACACACTTTTACTGTGTGTTGCATAATTTTACTGTGTATTACATCATTTACAAATGGCTATTGTGGATTAAAAAAGCTTACTGTACACAAAAACTACAACTGACATTTAAAAAGTAAAGAATACATTTGTATATATGCCTGTATATTTATTTGTATATAAATATATGGTTCTTCTGAAGAGAATTCATACTTCTACAAGATAATTCATGAATCACTGAGTGTAATGAATAAGAACCAATCATAGATATACTTTAATTTCCAAGAAAGCTGAACTTTTGAAGGAACCATATGCCAGCTGTACCCAGTTCCCTGCCACCATTGAATTAAACAGGAAGAGACATATTTTAAATTTCATCTAAATTGGTAGATAACATTTGTAGATTTATTTTTATGTACTTAAAGTGATGGTAAACTATGATAAAGTGAAACATGCGATCCGATAGAAATGAAAAAAATAAATAGACTTTCATTCATGAACCCACTGAAATCTGTAATTATTGTGAAATATTTAATCTTTATATCGTTCAATATTACCAATGTTCCTCCGCCCGTACAATCGCCGCCATTGATAAATGTATTAAAACCCTAAACCGCCAAACCCCCACATTGTAATCTACCTAATAAAACTATTAACCCCTAACCCGCCATTCACCCACATCACAATAAACCTAATTAAATTACTAAGCCCCCTAACCTAACACCCCCTAAATTAACCCCAATTACCTATATTAAAAAATACTAAATTACAATTAAAATAAATAACCTAAGTTTAAATGAATCTAAAATGACAAAAAATGAAAAAGTCTAACATAAAATAATAAACCAAATTATCAAAAATAAAAAAATTAAACCTAATCCCTATGAAAATAAAAAAGCCCCACCACCAAATAAAAACACCCCCTAATCTAATACTAAACTACCAATAGCCCTTAAAGAGACACTGAACCCAATTTTTTTCTTTCATGATTCAGGCAGAGCATGCGATTTAAAGCAACTTTCTAATTTACTCCTATTATATTTTTTTTTTCGTTCTCTTGCTATCTTTCGGCTACATTACGAGTTTTGCGTTATGAGCTGTGCGTTGCTACTGTGCAGTTTAAACCCGGTTAAAATGCAAGAAGTGAGCGTAGAGCAAAATTGAGCTCCATACCTCACTCCAATACCAGCGCTGCTTAAGTCAGCGGTGAGCTGGTTGTACATGCTCGTGCACGATTTCCCCATAAACATCAATGGGGAGAGCCGGCAAAACCCCCCCCCACTAAATTACAAAAAATAAAAAAACTAATTACAGATCTTTAAACTAATTACACCTAATTTAATAGCCCTATCAAAATGAAAAAAGGCCCCCCAAAATAAAAAAATCCCTAGCCTAAACTAAACTACCAATAGCCCTTAAAAGGGCCTTTTGCGGGACATTGCCCCAAAGAAATCAGCTCTTTTACCTGTAAAAAAAAATACAAACACCCCCCCAACAGTAAAACCCACCACCCACACAACCAACCCCCCAAATAAAAAGCTATTGTATTGTATTTTTTTTTACAGGTAAAAGAGCTGATTTATTTGGGGCAATGCCCCGCAAAAGGCCCTTTTAAGGGCTATAGGTAGTTTAGTTTAGGCTAGGGTTTTTTTTTATTTTGGGGGGGGGGGGGCTTTTTATTTTGATAGGTCTATTAGATTAGGTGTAATTAGTTTAAAGATCTGTAATTTGTTTTTTATTTTCTGTAATTTAGTGTTGTTGTTTTTTTGTAATTTAGCTAATTTTATTAAATTTATTTAATTGTATTTAATGTAGGGAATTTATTTAATTGTAGTGTTAGGTGTTAGTGTAACTTAGGTTAGGTTTTATTTTACAGGTAAATTTGTATTTACTTTAGCTAGGTAGTTATTAAATAGTTAATAACTATTTAATAACTATTCTACCTAGTTAAAATAAATACAAACTTACCTGTAAAATAAAAATAAACCCTAAGCTAGCTACAATGTAACTATTAGTTATATTGTAGCTAGCTTAGGGTTTATTTTATAGGTAAGTATTTAGTTTTAAATAGGAATAATTTAGGTAATGATAGGAATTTTATTTAGATTTATTTCAATTATATTTAAGTTAGGGGGTGTTAGGGTTAGATTTAGGGGTTAATACATTTCATATAGTGGCATCGACGTTGGGGAAGGCAGATTAGGGGTTAATAAATGTAGGTAGGTGTCGGCGATGTTGGGGGCAGCAGATTAGGGGTTAATAAATATAATGTATGTGGCGGCGATGTCTGGAGCGGAATATTAGGGGTTAATAGGTATAATGTAGGTGGCAGCGATGTTAGGGACAGCAGATTAGGGGTTAATAATATTTAACTAGTGTTTGCGAGGTGGGAGTGCGGCGGTTTAGGGGTTAATATGTTTGTTATAGTGGCGGCGGTAGAGATAAATTGAGGACCTCTGTTGAAAACAATATTCACGGGAATGCCATGAAGTCATACCACATGTAACAGAAAAAGAGTTGATAATTCTTGGGCAGATGGTAGTTTCTTTAAGGGTATAAAATGAGCAAGTCTGGAGAATCGATCCACCACAACCCAGATGGCTGTATGATATTCAGAAGGAGGGAGGTCTACAATGAAATCCATTGTTATGTGTGTCCAAGGTCGTTTTGGAATGGAAAATGGTTAGACCCTGGGGAAGTCTCCCTATGGGTGATGGGGGAAACCAGACGTTGACTCCTTACCCAGTGTGCTTAGAGGAATGTGACTGCACCTCACTGACGAGGCCCATAGTAGGCCGAAATGATCATCTGAGGTTGTCATGTTCCTTGTTCAGAGGAGAATTGCCTGGTATTTCGGGGCTTGACTGACCTTACTTGGCGGGATCAGACTGATATACTTCAGGAAAGTTTTCCTCTGTGAAAAGCACACTGGTCTAAAAGAGGCTGCTTCTTGGTGGTAAATCGCCATAGAACTAGCTGATGAGCTGTTGTTCGTTCCTGGTAGAGCGCTTCTCTCTTCGTATGCAAATTAATATGACCCTGGGGAAGTCTCCCTATGGGTGATGGGGGAAACCAGACACAGACTCCTTGCCCAGTGTGCTTAGAGGAATGTGGCTGCACCTCACTGACAAGGCCCATAGGAGGCCGTAACGATCATCTGGGGTTTTCATGTTCCTTGTTCAGAGGAGAATTGCCTGCGGAATATGTTGGTGCTTCATAAATAAAGTATATAATAATAATAATTTTACGCCCCACGTAGAGCCAACTTAGTGAAGTAGCAAGCATTTTGTAGCGAATCATAGAGGTCAGTAATTAAAGGAATAGGATATTGATTCTTGATAGTAATGTTGTTTAGGGCTCTGTAGTCAATAGAGGGTCTGAGTCCACCATCCTTCTTACTGACGAAAAAGAAGCCAGCCCCGACAGGAGAAGAGGAAGGGCGAATAAAACCTTTAGCTTCGTTCTCTTGTATATAATCCTCCATGGCCTTGGTTTCAGCTTTGGAGAGAGGATAAGTCCTCCCTTTAGGAAGTGGGGCTCCAGGAAAGAGGTCAATTTTGCAGTCGTAAGGACGGTGGGGTGGTAGCACATCAGCTGCTTTCTTTTCAAACACATCTGTAAAATCTGCATATACTGAGGGAAGACTTGAGGGGGTCAGTAGACTGGCTATGGGGATGTGGTACAGAGGATTAACCTTAGCCAGGCAGGAGTGGTAGCAGGATGTACCCCAAGAGGCCAACTGTCCCTCAGTCCAGTTGAATTGGGGGTTGTGTATACGAAGCCAAGGAATACCAAGGATGACAGGCTGTGCTGGGGAATGAATTACATCTAACTGCAACAGTTCGGTATGAAGGACTCCCACAGTCAGGGTTAGGGGTGCTGATTCGAATAATGGATTAACCCTGATCCAAGGGGAGTGCCATCCAGAGTAGTTATTTTGAGACATAGTTTTTTCTGCAGAAGAGGCAACCCTGCCTGAATCATAAAACGGTGATCAAGAAAAATTTCCAGCTGCCCCTGAATCAATGAAGGCTTGAGTGTGCACAGAATTCTGAAGGAAGGTAAGGGTAACAGGTACCAGGACCCGAGAGGAGTGAGGGGATTTAGTAAAGACCATGCTTAAAGGTACCCCAGTTTTATCCTCTAAGCACTGGCTTTTCCCGGCAGAATATCACAGTTCTTTAGTTGGTGTGAGTTAGAAAACACAGTAGAAACACAGTCTCAATCTCCTTCTTCTCTGTGGGTTCCTCTATAGAGGTAACTGGAGGTGCTGAAGGGGAAGAAGATAGTCTAGAGACCGGATGAGTAGGAGGACGAGAGGGAAGGGTTCTACAAGTTCTGTCTCTCTCTGCTTGTCACTTCTAAAATTGAGAATCTAGACTGATACAAAGTGTTATGAATTCATCCAGGGAAGAAGAAACATCACGATAAGTAAGCTTGTCCTTGATGCGCTCATGCAAACTTCTCTTAAAGGCCACCTTGAGAGCACTGCCATCCCAACTGGTCTCAAGTGCCAAGGTGCGAAACTCGATGGCGTATTGTGCCACAGATCTATTGCTCTGGCGGAGATCCAAGAGAGAGTACTCTGAAACAGAAGCGCGGCCAGAGGTCCAAAGCACAGAAGATAAAGCAGAAATGAAGCCATCAGCATCGTTCAGGAGTTGAGCGCTCTGTTCCAAAAGGGGAGAGACCCAGGCTAGGGCCTTGTCTTTCAATAAAGAAATGATAAAAGTGACCTTTGACTGATGAGACTGGAAGGTGTGAGGATCATTGCGAAAGTGCAGCCTACACTGGTTGAGAAACCCCCCACAGTCAGTAGTACCATCCTACTTGTCAGGTAATGGTATCCGGGGTATACTTCCAGAAGCAGGGTAAGAAGCAGCAGCACTAGCAGCAGGGACCGACTGTGTAACAACAGGAGCAGCGTTCTTCTCTGCAACCAGTGAGGAGAGTATAGTGGTTATAGCCTCTAGTTTAGAATCCACACTCTGCAAGTGTATGGTATGGGTTCCCAGCATATGTCCCTGAAGAGTGACTGCTCTTGCTACCTCATTTGGGTCCATGGCCCAAGTATAATGTAATGCTCATGGGATATCTCTATATCAGACCAAACTTGGCCAGTAGTCTTCTTATACCGGCATCAAGTGGAATGATAGGAAATATCCTAGAGTAGAGTAAGTTAGTGAAATGAGGTAAGCAGTACTCACGGTAGACAGGGTAGTCCTTCAGGGCAATAAGGAGAAGATAGAGAATGGTCAAGTCAGGCTGAGTCCAGCAAGAGGAAGGTAATACAGCAGTAAAGCAGTTCAGGGTTGAACCAATAGAAAGATCAGGAACAGGCGGATATCAGCATCAAAGGAAATCCAGCAGTGTAACAGTTCAGGGGTAAACCAACAGAATGATCAGACAGGCAGAGTTCGGCAACAATATGGCAATCCAGTTTTTCAGGGTTAAGCAAGCAGAATGGTCAGACAGGCAGAGTTCAATATCAGTATGGCAATCCAGCAGTTCAGGGGTTAAGCAAGCAGAGTGGTCAGACAGGCAGAGTTCAATAACAGTATAGCAATCCAGCAATTCAGGGGTTAAGCAAGCAGAGTGGTCACACAGCAGAGTTCAGTAACAGTATGGTAATCCAGCAATTCAGTAACACAGCACCCAGGAGCACACAAAGCAACACCTATACTTGGGCAGTGTATGTAAGCACTGCAGGTACTTACATAGGCGCTGATTCGCGCCAAACAGCTCAAAGGATCCGGCTTCAGAGGAACAGACGTGCAGCGATGACGTCATCGCCACACGCTCACAGGAACTGCTGTATCCCTGGCAACAGCCAGAGCAGCAACCGCCACGCAACAGCCAGGGTGGCGCAGGATGCGGCGTGACACATTCAGCTCTTTTACCGCACATTAAATCCCTAATCTAAAAAAAAAAAAAAAAAAAGCCTAAGTCTAACCCCCAGATAGGTACTCACGGTTCCTGAAGTCCGGCGGTGAAGTCTTCTTCCAAGCGGCGACATTTTCTTTCATCGCGGTGACCTCTTCTATCTTGACTCAGGACCGCAGAACTGATGACCCGCGGAACTGAGGAACCTCTTTGTACAATCACCGCCGTACACTGAATATTGAATGCAAGTTACTTGTTTAAATATGGCGTACCTTGCATTTCTATTAGCTGATTTGAAGCTGCAAATTCAAATCAGCCAATAGGATGAGAGCTACTGAAATCCTATTGGCTGTTCAATTTGAAGAACTTAATATTTTTTAATTTAGGTAATTGGGGTTAATTTAGGGGGTGTTTGATTAGGGGGCTTAGTAATTTAATTAGGTTAATTGCGTTGTGGGGGTTTGACGGTTTAGGGGTTAATATATTTTTTAGGTTAATTGCGATGTGGGTGAATGGTGGATTAGGGGTTAATAGTTTAATTAGGCATATTGCGATGTGGGAGTCCGGCGGATTAGGGGTTAATATATTTTATTAGTTATTGCAATGGAGGTTTGCGGTTGACAGGTAGCTAAATATTGCGCATGCGTTAGGTGATAGTTTAAATTTTCAGGGAATTATGGGAGTTACGGTGCTCACATTTTCAGCGCAAGGCTTGCTGTGCCTGCCTATGTGTGGCGAGATGAAAATGAAGTAAAATTTCTCAATTTTCGCCGCGTAAGTCTTTGCGCTGAATATGTGATACCAACTTGTGACGCAGGTTCTATTTTAGCTTATGGGAGTAAAATTAGCTGTTGACAGGTGAAATATACGCGCCGCATTTATATGCAGCACCCTATATGTGATTGCAAACCTGGACTAAACACCGGCGTCACCGGCTTTAGCGGGTAATGCTTCATATGTACAGAGGACAGAGAAAACAACCCACAAATGCCTGATTCCCTGTAAAAATATTTTAGAAGGAACATCACCATTAAATAAACCTCTTATAAATAATCTGTGGATATAAATCAAAGATATGAGCAATTTTTTATAATAAATAACTGACTAATCTGGATTTATATCATGTTGCAATATTTGTATAGTTTCCTTAATCTCCTCAGTAAATTATGATAATCAGGAGTCAAGAAGGCATGAGGGCCATTAAATACAACAGATTTGAATAATCAACAAATCCATAATATAAAGATGGTGCAATAATTACTCTGAATTTTAAATAAGAAGTAGGTGTTTTGTATTGTCTAATTTTTTTATTTCCTTATCTCCTGTATCACATGACAAGCTCAGCCAATTACAGACTCATATACATATATGAGTTGAAAGCTGTTTGCTTTTCAACAAAGGATATTCAAATAATTAAGTAACATAACATAGTAACATAGTAGATAAGGTTGAAAAAAAGACTGAAGTCCATCGAGTTCAACCTATACAAATCTAAAATACTTACAAAAAGCTCCAGTTAAGCTTAAATAACCCCATTAAAATGTGACCCATTTAATACTAGCAATCATATCCATGAATTTTGTTAGTATACAGAAACTTATCCAGACTATTTTTAAATGTATCTATGGTATTGGCATTCACTACCTCCTTTGGTAATGAGTTCCACAATTTTATTGCTCTCACAGTGAAAAAACGTTTCCGTTGCAGGAGATTAAATCTCCTTTCCTCCAACCTTAAATTATGACCTCTTGTCAGAAACAATTTTCTTGGAATAAACAGAGCTTCTGCCATCTCTGTATATGGGCCTTGAATATATTTATATAAAGTAATCATGTCACCTCTCAAGCGCCTTTTTTCTAAAGAAAACAGACCCAGTTTGGCTAGCCTCTCCTCATAGGTTAATTTCTCCAATCCCCTTATTAGCTTTGTGGCCCTTCTCTGAACTTTTTCTAGTTCTGCAATATCTTTTTTAGCAATTGGTCCCCAGAACTGCACTCCAAACTCAAGGTGAGGTCTTACCAGGGCTTTATATAATGACAGAATTATGCTTTCCTCCCTTGAATCAATACCTCTTTTAATACATGCTAGTATCTTATTAGCCTTTGAAGCCGCTGCCCTGCATTGTGCACCCATCTTTAGCTTGTTATCTATTACTACTCCCAAATCCCTTTCCTCCTGTGTTTGGCTAAGTCTTGTCCCATTTAAAAAATACGTAGCCTGCTTATTTTTACTTCCAAAATGTAGAACCTTGCATTTTTCCGTATTAAATCTCATTTTCCATTCACTTGCCCATAGTTCTAATTTTAGCAAATCCCTTTGTAAAGACAGTTCGTCCTGCTCTGACCTTATGACCTTACTTAACTTAGTATCATCTGCAAAAATAGAGATGTCGCTATTTAATCCTTGCTCCAAGTCATTTATAAAAATATTAAAAAGAACAGGGCCCAGTACTGATCCCTGGGGGACGCCACTGATTACCTTTGTCCAATCTGAGTATGATCCATTTACTACTACTCGTTGCTCCCTATCTTTTATCCAGTTATTTATCCATGAGCTAACATTTTCAGCTATTCCCAGTCCCTTAATTTTGTGCATTAATCTCTCATGTGGCACTGTATCAAATGCCTTTGCAAAATCTAAGTATATCACATCCACTGATTCCCCTTTATCTATATTTTGACTTACTTCCTCGTAGAATCTAATCAGATTAGTTTGACATGATCTATTTCTCCTAAAGCCATGCTGATTAGAACTCATAATCTTGTTTACACGAATATGCTCATCAATATAATCCCTTATAATCCCTTCAAATATCTTCCCCACTATTGATGTCAGACTAACTGGTCTATAGCTTCCTGGATCATCCCTGCTTCCCTTTTTGAAGAGTGGCACCACATCAGCTTTACGCCAATCCTGGGGTACCATGCCTGAGGATAATGAGTCTTGAAAAATTAAGAGTAAAGGTTTGTCTATAACAGTGCTAAGTTCCCTCAACACCCTTGGGTGTATTCCATCTGGGCCTGGAGTTTTATTTACCTTAATATTTTCCAGTTTTTTCCTGATATCCTCTAAACAAAACCCAGTTAGTGGTATGGACTGGCATGTTCTATTATGTTCAAAAGTATCATTCAATGGTTCTTCTCTTGTGTATACTGAAGAAAAAAACTGGTTTAGTACCTCAGCCTTCTCCCTGTCATTATTTATCATGCTACCCTCCACACATTTTAATGTACCTATATTATCCTTCTTAGATTTTTTGCTATTTATGTACTTAAAGAACCTTTTAGGGTTAGACTTAGAATCCTTAGCAATTAATTTTTCATTTTCAATTTTGGCTAATTTGATTGCTTTTTTGCATGCTTTGTTACATTCCTTATAAATATTGTATGCTGAGTCTGTACTATTTTCTTTTAATAATTTAAATGCCCTACGTTTTTTCCTAATTTCTCTTAACACATTTTTATTTAGCCATAATGGCTTTGTTTTTTTATTTTTACTTTTATAACCATATGGTATGTGTTGATATGTATATTTATTTAACACATTTTTAAATATTATCCATTTATTCTCTGTATTTTTATTAGAAAATACATTGTCCCAATTTATATTATTTAATGATTTCCTTAAATCGTTGAATTTTGCTTTCTTGAAATTAAAAGTCTTAGTTAAGCCTTTAAAACACTGCATTTGAAAATAGATTTCAAATGTGACCATGTTATGATCACTGTTACCCAAATGTTCTTTAACTTCTATGTTTGATATTATATCTGTATTGTTTGATAGCACTAAATCCAATATAGCTTTACTCCTAGTTGGCTCCTCTATTAATTGTGACAAGAAGTTATCCCTGAGAACATTTAAAAATCTATCCCCCTTAGCTGAATTACTAGTTTCATTGGCCCAGTTTATATCAGGGTAGTTAAAATCTCCCATAATTGCAGCACTGTTATTAGCAGCCTTACCTATTTGGATAAGTAGTTGAGTTTCCTCCGGGTCACTAATGTTGGGAGGCTTGTATTATCAAAGTACATTTGATAATAGATGTAAATTGAAAAGGTATTCGCCTAGATTACGAGTCTTGCGTTAGCCTTAAAAAGCAGTGTTGTGGGGTCCCAACGCTGCTTTTTAACGCCCGCTGGTATTACGAGTCTGGCAGGTACAGGTGTACCACTCACTTTTTTTCCATGATTTTCGCATACCCCAAATCCCCTTATGTCAATTGCGTATCCTATCTTTTTAATGGGATTTGCCTAACGCCGGTATTACGATTGCAGGAAAAAGTGAGCGGTACAGCCTCTCCTGTCCAGATTCCTACCGCATTTAAAATTCAGTAGTTAAGAGTTTTATGGGCTAACGCCGTAACATAAAACTCTTAACTAAAGTGCTAAAAGTACACTAATACCCATAAACTCCCTATTAACCCCTGAACCGAGGCCCCCCGCACATCTCAAACACTTAAATAAATGTTTTAACCCCTAATCTGCTGACCGGAGATCGCCGCCACTTTAATAAATATATTAACCCCTAAACCACCGCACTCCCACTTCGCAAACGCTAGTTAAATTTTATTAACCCCTAATCTGCCGGCCCTAACATCGCCGCCACCTACCTACATTTATTAACCCCTAATCTGCCGTCCCCAACGTCGCCGCTACTATATTAAATTTATTAACCCCTAAATCTAACCCTAAGTCTAACACCCCCCTAACTTAAATTTAATTTAAATACATCTAAATAAATTTACTATAATTAATTAAATTATTCCTATTTAAAACTAAATACTTACCTGTAAAATAAACCCTAAGCTAGTTACAATATAATAATATAATAGTTACATTGTAGCCATCTTAGGATTTATTTTTATTTTACAGGCAACTTTGTTTTTATTTTAACTAGGTACAATAGTTATTAAATAGTTATTAACTATTTAATAGCTACCTAGTTAAAATAAAAACAAATTTACCTGTACAATAAATCCTAACCTAAATTAAAATTATACCTAACACTACACTATCATTAAATTAATTACCTAAACTACCTACAATTAAATACAATTAAAATAAATAAACTAAAGTACAAAAAACAGCAAACACTAAATTACAGAAAATTACAAGTTTTTTAAGCTAATTACACCTACTCTAATCCTCCTAATAAAATAAAAAAGCCCCCCAAAATAATAAAATTCCCTACCCTATACTAAATTACAAATAGCCCTTAAAAGGGCCTTTTGCGGGGCATTGCCCCAAAGCAATCCGCTCTTTTACCTGTAAAAAAAAAAAAATACCCCACCTAACATCAAAACCCACCACTCACACACCCAACCCTACTCTAAAACCCACCCAATCCCCCCTTAATAAAACCTAACACTACCCCCTTGAAGATCTCCCTACCTTGAGACGTCTTCACCCAGCCGGGCACAAGTGGACCTCCAGAGGGGCAGAAGTCTTCATCCGATCCGGCCAGAAGAGGACATCCAGACTGGCAGAAGTCTTCATCCAGGCGGCATCTTCTATCTTCTTCCATCCGGAGCGGAGCAGGTCCATCTTGAAGACATCCGACGCGGAGCATCATCTTCGATCCGACGGCGACTGAAGAATGAAGGTTCCTTTAAGTGACGTCATCCAAGATGGTGTCCCTTCAATTCCGATTTGCTGATAGAATCCTATCAGCCAATCGGAATTAAGGTAGGAAAAATCCTATTGGATGATGCAATAAGCCAATAGAATTGAGCTCGCATTCTATTGGCTGATTGGAACAGCCAATAGAATGTGAGCTCAATCCTATTGGCTGATTGGATCAGCCAATAGGATTGAACTTCAATTCTATTGGCTGATTAAATCAGCCAATAGGATTTTTCCTACTTTAATTCCGATTGGCTGATAGGATTCTATCAGCCAATCGGAATTGAAGGGACGCTATCTTGGATGACGTCACTTAAAGGAACCTTCATTCTTCAGTCGCCGTCGGATGGAAGAGGATGCTCCGCGTCGGATGTCTTCAAGATGGACCCGCTCCGGATGGAAGAAGATAGAAGATGCCGTCTGGATGAAGACTTCTGCCAGTCTGGATGTCCTCTTCTGGCTGGATCGGATGAAGACTTCTGCCCCTCTGGAGGTCCACTTGTGCCCGGCTCGGTGAAGACGGCTCAAGGTAGGGAGATCTTCAAGGGGGTAGTGTTAGGTTTTATTAAGGGGGGATTAGGTGGGTTTTACAGTAGGGTTGGGTTTGCGAGTGGTGGGTTTTAATGTTGGGTGGGGTATTGTTTTTTTTTACAGGTAAAAGAGCTGATTACTTTGGGGCAATGCCCCGCAAAAGGCCCTTTTAAGGGCTATATGTAATTTAGTATAGGGTAGGGAATTTTATTATTTTGGGGGGCTTTTTTATTTTATTAGGGGGATTAGAGTAGGTGTAATTAGTTTAAAATTCTTGTAATTATTTTTTTATTTTCTGTAATTTAGTGTTTGTTGTTTTTCGTACTTTAGTTTATTTAATTTAATTGTATTTAATTGTAGGTAATTTATGTAATTAATTTAATGATAGTGTAGTGTTAGGTGTAATTGTAATTTAGGTTAGGATTTATTTTACATGTAAATTTGTACTTATTTTAACTAGGTAGCTATTAAATAGTTAATAACTATTTAATAACTATTCTACCTAGTTAAAATAAATACAAAGTTGCCTGTAAAATAAAAATAAATCCTAAAATGGCTACAATGTAACTATTAGTTATATTGTAGCTAGCTTAGGGTTTATTTTACAGGTAAGTATTTAGTTGAAATAGGAATAATTTAGTTAATTATAGTAAATTTATTTAGATGTATTTAAATTATATTTAAGTTATGGGGGTGTTAGGGTTAGGGTTAGACTTTGGTTTATAGTGGCGGCGACGTTGGCGGTGGCAGATTAGGGGTTAATATATTTAATATAGTTGCGGCGATGTTGGGGGGGCAGATTAGGGCTTAATAAATAAAATGTAGGGTTCGGCGATGTTTGGGGCATCAGATTAGGGGTTCATAAGTATAATGTAAGTGGCGGCGGTATCCGGAGCGGCAGATTAGGGGTTAATAATGTAATGCAGGTGTTGGCGATGTCGGGGGCGGCAGATTAGGGGTTAATAAGTGTAAGATTAGGGGTGTTTAGACTCGGGGTTCATGTTAGGTGTAGACATAAAATTCCTTTCCCCATAGGAAACAATGGGGCTGCGTTAGGAGCTGAACGCTGCTTTTTTGCAGGTGTTAGGTTTTTTTCAAGCCGATTCTGCCCCATTGTTTCCTATGGGGAAATCGTGCACGAGCAAGTTCAGCCAACTTACCGCTGACTTAAGTAACGCTGGTATTAAGGTGAGATGTGGAGATAAATTCTGCTCTAAGCTCACTTTTCTGAGGCTAACGCCGGCTTGCAGAAAACTCGTAATACCAAAGTTGTCTTAAGTGAGCGGTGAGAAAAAAAGGCTCGTTAGCACCGCACACCATTACCGACAAAAACTCTAGCCGATTGTTTTTTTAAATAGCATGCTCTATCTCAATGAATAATGTTTTTTATTTTAATTTGATGTCCCTTTAAAGTCTGGTAAAAGAGTCTTCAGGCTCTTCCAGCTATCCGGCAGCAAATCCCTGTGCAGCTTCATCCTACCTTTGACTTGCTACTTGTAAGGTGCTTGTCAGGGTGAAGATGCAAGGGAACCAGTTGCAATATAGTTTCAGTATAGTCAGAAGAAGTTGAAGACTCTTCTGCCAGATCTTAAAGATATTGGTCTGTCAGTTTAATTGGTAGGTTTTGGGAGTTAAATGAGAGACTGGATTGTGTAGAACAGTTGAGGTGAGGCAATAAGGAGATTAGGAATAGAAGCATTTGCAGGCTGGATAAGTAATTCATTTCTATTCTGGTGGTGGATTGTTATACACGCTGTTCCAAATTATTATGCAAATTCTATTTCAGTGTCACAAATATTTTATTTTTTTTCAGTTTAACTCATGGATGGCATTGTGTCTCAGGGCTCATTTGATCACTGAAAACAATCTTGGACACCTGAGATTGCCAGGTGAGCCCAATTAAAGGAAAAACTACTAAAGGTGGGTGTTTAACATTATTAAGCAGAGCACTATTTTCAAGCAATATGGGGAAGAAAAAGGATCTCTCTGCTGCTGAAAAGAGTGAAATAGTTCAATGCCTTGGACGAGGTATGAAAACATTAGATATTTCACGAAAACTTAAGCGTGATCATTGCACTATTAAGAGATTTGTGGCTGATTCAGAGCACAGATGGGTTTGTGCAGATAAAGGCACATTGAGCAAGATTTCTGCCAGATCCATGCATCGGATCAAGAGAGCAGCTGCTAAAATACCATTACATAGCAGCAAACAGATAATTGAAGCTGCTGGTGCCTCTGGAGTCCTACGGACATCAAGGTGTAGAGTCCTCCAGAGTCTTGCAACTGTGCATAAACCTTCCATTCGGCCACCACTAACCAATGCTCACAAGCAGAAACGGCTACATTGGGCAGAAAAATACATGAAGACTAATTTTCAAACAGTCCTGTTCACTGATAAGTGCTGTGCAACCCTGGATAGTCCAGATGGATGGAGTAGTGGATGGTTGGTGGACAAGGTTGCGACATCAGCAAAGCGGTGGTGGAGTCATGTTTTGGGCCAGAATCATGAGATGAGAGCTGGTCGGCCCCTTTAGGGTCCCCGAAGGTGTAAAGATGACCTCTGCAAAGTATGTGGAGTTCCTGACTGACCACTTCCTTCCCTGGTACAGAAGGAAGAACTATGCTTTCCGTAATAAAATAATCTTCATGCATGACAATGCACCATCTCATGCTGTAAAGAATACCTCTGCATCAATGGCTGCTATAGGGATAAAAGGAGAGAAAGTCATGGTGTGGCCTCCATCCTCCCCTAACCTCAATCCTAATGAGAACTTTTGGAGCATCCTCAAGCAAAGGATCTATGAGGGTGGGAGGCAGTTTACATCCAAACAGCAGCTCTGGGAGGCTATTCTGACATCTTGCAAACAAATTCAAGCAGAAACTGTCCAAAAACTCACAAGTTCAATGGATGCAAGACTTGTGAAGCTGCTATCAAATAAGGGGTCCTATGTTAAAATGTAACGTGACCTGTTAAAATGTTTAAAAAGTTAAAATGTTGTTAAAAGTTTGATTGAAATAGCTTTTGATTTCAGACACAACAAATGACAATTTTCAGTTCTTTACAACCTATAAAGTGTTTTGAAACTTACTGTGCGTAATAATTTGGAACAGTGCATTGTTGTTTTTTATTTTGAAAAAAAAATACTGTTATCATTTGGATGTTTGTTCAATAAAATTTGAAGAATGAGAATTATGCTGACTGTTGTTTACATCAAGTATTTAGGTAAATGAGAAAGATATCATTGGCATAATAATTTGGAACAGGGTGTAGTTATGGTTAATTGCGGTAGGGAAAGGTTGTAGTTAAGGTTATATATAGTGCTATAGTAGTAAACAGGATCAGATTGTAATTAGTGCTGGCCTTTGCATGTAGTAAAAAAGAGCTACTGTTATTTAGTGGCACGTGTATTGCACATTCATTAAATAATAGTGGTTTGAGCATTAGGAGCTTCTGTTATTTAATGGCACGTCTATTGCACATTCAATAAATAAGAGTGGTTTGAGCATTGTTAATTATTATTGATATTAGCTATTCTCTGGTGAGATTGTGTTTTTATTGACAGGAGCCTTTGGATTGACAAAGGTCTAGTCTACATATTAGTTCATGTATCACACTTTGTCTAGGTAACACATATTAATAACCATGTCTTTATTTGATATGTCACTTTTATAAGTGTATAGTATTTAAAATCAGTCATGAATGCCATAATAGCCTATCCTATAGTTTATTTAAATGTACCACACATAAATATTTAGGGGCCCATTTATCAAGCTCCGAATGGAGCTTGAGGGACCGTGTTTCTGGCGAGCCTGCAGGCTCGCCAGAAACAGCAATTATGAAGCAGCATCTAAAGACCGCTGCTCCACAACCCTGTCCGCCTGCTCGAGTACGATCAGGTTGATTGACACTTCCCTGCTGGCGGCCGATTGACTGCGAATCTGAAGGGGGTCGGCGTTGCACCAGCAGCTCACAAGAGCTGCTGGTGTAATGCTGAATATGGAAAGCGTATTGCTCTCGGCATTCAGCGAGGTTTGGCGGACCTGATCCGCACTGTTGGATCAGGTCCGCCAGACCTTTGATAAATATCCCCCTTCCCCTTGTTACACAGGTGAAGGATGTTCTGAACTCCTCTGGCCTTTATATCTTACAACTCATTTCCTTGTCCCTATTCACTTTGCTGCTTAGTCCTTCTCTTTCTATTAACCTAAAACTGATTCTAACATATTTTGTCCACCCTTCTCTTATCATTGGCAGTTTCTCTTTTTGTTATAGAAATGCACACATTACACTTGTTTATTAACATGTATCTCATGAACCACTCTTATTTTATTCCAACCTCACTACTTCAGCTCATCTATAGATACTGAAAGTTTAGGCATGCATCCTGTTCTTCAACACATCACTTGAACCAAGGCAATCAGGCTCTCATCTATAATACTTCATATTCTAATCCATTACTGTTTGCTGACTGAACACTTTGTATTCTACTTGGGTCCTTTTATCACGCAGTGGTCATCAGACCACTGCTTCACTTCCCTGATCTCCACCTCTTAGGTGTAGAATTTCAATCTCCCAGGTCTCTTCCGACTGGGGAGATTGACAGCTCCTGCCCACGCGTGATTGACTGTGCGTGGGCAGGGGGTGGGGTTGCACCAGAGTGCAAAGGAGCACTTGTGTGCAATGTTAAATGAAGGCTGCCCGACAGAGGAGAGGTTGGGTGGACAGGGACGAATATGTCAGACCGTATCCGCCACAGATTGATATATTGAGCCCATATTTTAAAACATTCATTTGTCAACACTGGAATAAAAATCTTGCGTGATCTTTATTCAAATATACATAGAAATAAAAGACAATATTCTGTACCTGAGGATCTTACATTATGGGGTCGATTTATGTAGCAGCGGATGCTGCTTCCGACACACTCCGCTTCAGTTCTGCCTTTGCAGTGGGGGACAGCAGTCAGCCTGATCGAATACAATCGGGTTGATTGACACCTCCTGCTAGCGGCCGATTGGCCGTGAATCTACAGGGGGCGGTATTGCACCAGCAGTTCACAAGAACTGCTGGTGCAATGATAAATGCCGACAGTGTATGCTGTCGATATTTATCGATGTGCGACGGACATGATTCGCTATAGTGGATCATGTCTGCCCGCACCATGATAAATGTACCCCTATATTTCTAATTATTAAACAAATCAAAATATAAAAATGTACAGGGATTTCACCTTTAATAAAAAAAATAAATCTATCTACACCTCTAGCCTTGGAAGATCTTACATTTGTGATTTGCTACATATTGTGCAGCTCAGTGGTAGAGAAGATGTTAAGATATATGTGCTGGCAGCTTGTAAAGCAAATGCTGGCATAGCAAGAGTATGACCTCACTCTCAGCCAATCACTGCTCATTTCCTGTGGATATGGCAGCAGGAGGACAGCCAGCGATAGCAGAGTCAGTCTGGTGTTAGATGACGGCATGGGCAAAATGTATTTTATTGCTTCATTCACTGCAGGATTTTGTTTGTTTGTTTGTATTTGAACTATTTGAACATTTGAACTATTAATGAAATAAGGGCAGCTGAATACATGGTGATTTAAAAGAACAAGCTGTCTAAATTTTGTTAATAAAAATAAAGAATGAACATTGTTTTAATACAGTAAGCAATGTAACATTTTTCTTTGCACAATTGTATTACCTTTTCAAACCTCACAAAGCAATGAGTGAATTATAAGTCGGGGAAACTTTACCACAGTTTTCCATAATTGTTACATCAAGAAATAAATTGGCAATGTGGCAAACTACCATTTATACCTCAAGTAAGAGTACAATGGAAACAATGGCCATGGGAAAATTAAATGCAAATGATCCAACGTAGGCCAAAAATATTTTAACAAAATCTAATTTGTTTATAATACACATTTATATTCAGCATCTAAAATCAGTCCAATATGATGCTTCTTTAAAGTCAAAATTAAACTTTCATAATTCAGATAGAGCATGCAAGTAAAGGTGTAGTCAAGATTAGGCAACAACTGTGGTTTTTAATGGAAAGGAATAGCATAAAAATGAAATTCCCACTTCATGACTACTAATGATTTCGAATAGACATCCTTAAAAGGACAGTATACACCAATATAACTGCATGTAAAAGACACTACTATAAAGAATAATATGCAGAGAAACTGATCTAAAAATCCAGTATAAAACCTTTTAAAAACTTTCGTAGAAGATCCCAGTTTAGCACTGTTGAAAAGGTTAGGCTAGGACACCCACTGAAATGGGCTGAAAAGCAAAAAAAGCAGACACTTTGGGGCAGGAACGCACTATTGGGAGTCATGTCGGCATAGCTATACCGCAAGCATTGTAGCCTTTAATGCAATGTCAATCCCGCACTCAAAAAAAATGACGTTTTTGTGGGGAATTTCCATAGCACCGGTATTACAGGTTGTGCGGTGAAGCTAAAATGCTTGCGTTATAGCCTATACTGATATGATCCATACTGCCATCTAAGAGCAGTAGTTATGGATATTGCGTAACAAAAATGTTTCCCAAAACTAACAACTAAACTGTTACAAATTACAGAAACACCCCTACAAACCCCTCCTGCATCGCAAACACTATATTAAACCTATTAACCCCTAATCTGCCGCTCCCAACATCCCCGACACTATAATAAAATTATTAACCCTATTCCGCCGCCCCCGACATCGTCGCCACTATAATAAAGTTATTAAAGGGACAGTTCACCCAAAAACTTTCTCCCCTTTAAATTATTCCCAATGATCCTTTTTACCTGCTAGAGTGTATTAGATTGGTTGAAAGTAGCTCCTTTACTCCTATTTCAGCATTTGAAATAGCTGATTTAGCTTGTGGTTTCCCAACCTATACTGAAAGTTTTAATACTGGAGTATATGCTATTAACAAGCCTAAGTAAACAAAGTCAGCAGAAGAAGTTACACTCTCAGTGGGATGCAGGATAGTTAAGTAATAAAATGATAATTTTCCATTGTTCTCTCTTTGTATTGAGCTATGGTGTTCCAGACAATTATAAGATAAGGAAGCAAGTCTGTGTACACAAAGTTATAACATAATGAGATCTGATATCACCTTTAAGTTCAACCCATTGTAATAGGCTGTGGTTTCAAAGCACAAAACCAGCTACTTCATATACACAAATAAACCCGAAAATGCAATTTCTCACATATTTTATACTCTGCAGGTGGTATAACAAGTCATTTAAAATACATTAATGAAAAAACTATTTTACAGTGTACTGTCCCTTTAACCCCTAATCTGCTGCCCCTGACATCGCCACCACTAATAAAAGCTATTAACCCCTATTGCGCCGCTCCCCAACATCGGACCCACTAAATAAAGTTATTAACCCCTAAACCTCTGGCCTCCCACATCTCCGCCACTAAATAAACCTATTAACCCCTAAACTGCCAGCCCCCCACACCGCAAAACACTAAATTAAACTATTAACCCCTAAACCTAACACCCCCTGGGCCCCTAACTTTAAATTAAAATTACAATATAACTCTATTTAAATAAATAAAAACTTACCTGTGAAATAAATATAAACCTAACATTAAGCTATAAATTAACCTAACCTTACTATTATAATAAATTTTAAAAACTACCAATTAAAAATACTAAATTACAAGCAACCTAACACTACGAAAAAAATCTAAATTACAACTAAAAAAAAGTCTACGAAAAATTTAAAAAATCTAAGTTTACCAAAAATAATAAACACTAAAATCACGAAAAATAAAAAACACTAAGATTACAAAAAATAAACAAAATTATCAAAAATAAAAACAATTATACCTAATTTAATAGCCCTATAAAAATAAAAAAGCCCCCCTAAAAATAAAAACACCCCCTAGCCTACAATAAACTACCAATAGCCCTTAAAAGTGCCTTTTGTAGGGCATTGCCCTAAAGAAATCAGCTCTTTTACCTGTAAAAAATACAAAGTCCCCCCAACAATAAAACCCACCACCCAACAAAATAAAAAACCTAACTCTAAAAAAATCTAAGTTACCCATTGCTCCTAAAGGGGCATTTGTATGGACATTGCCCTTAACAGGGCATTCAGCTCTTTTGCATTGCCATTAAAAGGGCATTTAGCTCTTTTTCAAATTGCCCATACCTAATCTAAAAAAAAACCCACCCCAAAAAAACAAAAAAAACTAATACTAACCCCAGAATATCTACTCACGGTTTCTGAAGTCCGGACATACAGGCGGCGAGAACTCTTCATCCAGGCGGTGTGGTCTTCACCCATCCCGGGGGCGTGTTCTATCTTCATCCTGACGGCGCAGAGCCATCCTGGAAGCTGATCCCATCCTGCACGGAGCATCCTCTTCATACGGTCGCCGCAGTACACTGAAGTTGAATGCAAGGTAGCCATTTCAAATTGGCGTCCCTTGCATTCCTATTGGCTGATTTGATTCTTCAAATTCAAATCAGCCAATAGGATGAAAACTACTGAAATCCCATTGGCTTTTTAAAACAGCCAATAGGATGAGAGCTACTGAAATCCTATTGGCTGATTTGATGGATTAGGGGTTAATAGATTTATTTAATGGTGGAGATGTGGGTGGCCGGAGGTTTAGGTGTTAATAACTTTATTTAGTGGCAGCGATGTCAGGGAGCAGCAGAATAGGGGTTAATAGCTTTTATTAGTGGTGATTATATCGGGGGCGGCAAATTAGGGGTTAATAACTTTATTATAGTGGCGGCGATGTTGGGTAGCCATGCAAGGTAGCCATTTCAAATTGGCGTCCCTTGCATTCCTATTGGCTGATTTGATTCTTCAAATTCAAATCAGCCAATAGGATGAAAACTACTGAAATCCCATTGGCTTTTTAAAACAGCCAATAGGATGAGAGCTACTGAAATCCTATTGGCTGATTTGATGGATTAGGGGTTAATAGATTTATTTAATGGTGGAGATGTGGGTGGCCGGAGGTTTAGGTGTTAATAACTTTATTTAGTGGCGGCGATGTCAGGGAGCAGCAGAATAGGGGTTAATAGCTTTTATTAGTGGTGATTATATCGGGGGCGGCAAATTAGGGGTTAATAACTTTATTATAGTGGCGGCGATGTTGGGGAGCAGCGGTATAGGGGTTGATTACTTTATTATAGTGGCGGCGATGTCGGGAGTGGCAGATTAGGGGTTAATAACTTTATTTAGGAGTCGGCGATGTAGAGGACAGCGGATTAGGGGTGTTTAGACTTAGGGTTTATGTTAGGGTGTTTAAACTTAACTTTTTTTCCCCATAGACATCAATGTGGTTGCGTTAGGGTGATCGTCATTCCGCACTTCAGATGTTAGGTTTCTTTCTAACACTCTCTCCCCATATCGCAGACGGACAGAAGTCTTCATCCAGACGGCATCTGCTATCTTCATCCATCCGGCGCGGAGCGGGTCCATCTTCAAGACATCCGATGCGGAGCATCCTCTTCATCCGACGTCTTCTTGAACAATGACGGTTCCTTTAAGTGATGTCATCCAAGATGGCGTCCCTTCAATTCCAATTGGCTGATAGAATTCTATCAGCCAATCGGAATTAAGGTAGGAAAAATCCTATTGGCTGATGCAATCAGCCAATAGGATTGAAGCTCAATCCTATTGACTGATCCAATCAGCCAATCGGATTGAACTTGCATTCTATTGGCTGTTCCAATGTCGGGGGCAGTGGATTAGGGGTGTTTAGACTTAGGGTTTATGTTAGGGTGTTTAAACGTAACTTTTTTTCCCCATAGACATCAATGGGGTTGCGTCACAGCGTTCGCCATTACGCACTTCAGGTGTTAGGTTTCTTTCTAACACTCTCTCCCCATTGATGTCTATGGGGGAAAGAGTGCACGAGCATGTCAAAGCAGCCCTTGGCTTTTGTGCGGTATGGAGCTTAACATCACCATATCGCACACACAAGGAGGCTTTTCTGAAACTTGTAATGGTAGCGCTATGGGGGTGAAATAACGCAACTTTTGTTGCATTCGTTTTGCACCCTGTTTAGCGCAAAACTCATAATCTAGGTGAATGTTATTTAGAAATAAGGAAAACTATACATTTTCCCCCCCCCAAAAAATGTATGGGCTATATAAAAGGATAATCTACAAAACTTTTATGTAAAGAAAAAAAAATTGTGTACAATGTCCCTTTAAGTCTAGTCCAAGGCAATATAATAATTCATGTGGTGTAAATACTTTACTAGTAAAGCTGATTCTATAGGTAGCTTTAATAAGCAGCGGATGCTGCTATCTACCCCCGTAACTACCGGCTCGCCGGAAACAAAGTTAAGACATTGGCATCTACTTATCAAGCTGTCAACCGCAAATATGCTGGAATTCCACAGCGTATTTGTGACGAGCCTGATTCCCCTTAGTTATCAAACCCTACAAACCGTAAAAAGTAGAATTTTGTGACGTAACATACGATCCGCCGGTCTCAGTCCGACACAGATCGATGCTTACGTCATTACAGATGTTCCGAATGCAAATTCGGCACAATCTGACTACTTTTGCTAGTTATCAAATTTTTACCAGGTACGCTCGCCACTATTCCAGCCCAGCGTACCTGGTTTTCAATCCGCCGCCCTGGAGGCCACGGATGCCATAGGAATCAATGGGAGTCTGAAAGCAGCGAAAGCTCATTTTCGCTGCTGCCCGATATCCCATTGATTCCTATGGTAACGTTTACACCTAACACCCGAACATGTACCACGAGTCTAAACACCCCTAATCTGCCCCCCCTACACTGCCGCCACCTACATTATACTTATTAACCCCTAATCTGCTGCCCCGACACTGCCGCCACCTACATTATACTTATTAACCTCTAATCTGTCCCCCCTACACCGCCGCCACCTAAATTATACTTATTAACCCCTAATCTGCCCCCCCATACACCGCCGCCACCTACATTATACGTATTAACCCGTAATCTGCTGCCCCGACACCACCGCCACCTACATTATACTTATTAACCCCTAATCTGCCCCGCTACACCGCCGCCACCTACATTATACTTATTAACCCCTAATCTGCCACCCCCTACACCGCTGCCACTATATTAAATTTATTAACCCCTAAACCTAAGTCTAACCCTAACCCTAACACCCCCTAACTTAAATATAATTTACATAAATCTAAATAAATATTCCTAGCATTAAATAAATTATTCCTATTTAAAACTAAATACTTACATATAAAATAAACCCTAAAATAGCTACAATATAACTATTAGTTACATTGTAGCTAGCTTAGGGTTTGTTTTTATTTTACAGGCAAGTTTGTATTTATTTTAAATAGGTACAATAGTTATTAAATAGTTATTAACTATTTAATAACTTCCTAGTTAAAATAAATACAAATATACCTGTAAAATAAAACTTAACCTAAGTTACAATTACACCTAATTACACCCAATCCTCCCTTAAATAAACACTAACCCAACCGGGCCGAAGTCCTCAACTAATCCAGCAGACGTGGTCCTCCAGACAGGCAGAAGTCTTCATCCAGACAGCATCTTCTATCTTCATCCATCCGTTGCAGAGCGGGTCCATCTTCAAGACATCCGACGCAGAGCATCCTCTTCATCCGACGTCTTTTTGAACAATGACGGTTCCTTTAAGTGACGTCATCCAAGATGGTGTCCCTTCAATTCCGATTGGCTGATAGAATTCTATCAGCCAATCAGAATTAAGGTAGGAAAAATCCTATTGGCTGATGCAATCAGCCAATAGGATTGAAGTTCAATCCTATTGGCTGATCCAATCAGCCAATAGGATTGAGCTTGCATTCTATTGGCTGTTCCAATCAGCCAATAGCATGTGAGCTCAATCCTATTGGCTGATTGCATCAGCCAATAGGATTTTTCCTGCCTTAATTCCGATTGGCTGATAGAATTCTATCAGCCAATCGGAATTGAAGGGACGCCATCTTGGATGACGTCACTTAAAGGAACCGTCATTGTTCAAGAAGACATTGGATGAAGAGAATGCTCCGCGTCGGATGTCTAGAAGATGGAGCCGCTCTGCACCGGATGGATAAAGATAGAAGATGCCGTCTGGATGAAGACTTCTGCCCATCTGGAGGACCACTTCTGCCCATCTGGAGGATCACTTCTGCCGGCTTCGTTGAGGACTTCGGCCCGGTTGGGTGAAGACTTCTCACGGTAAGGTGATCTTTAAGGGGTTAGTGTTAGGTTTTTTAAGGGGGGATTGTGTGGGTTTTAGAGTAGGGTTGGTTGTGTGGGTGGTGGGTTTTAATGTTGGGGGGGGCATTTGTACTTTTTTTTACAGGTAAAAGAGCTGATTACTTTGGGGCAATGCCCCGCAAAATGCCCTTTTAAGGGCTATTTGTAATTTAGTGTAGGGTAGGGCTTTTTTTATTTTGGGGGGGCTTTTTTATTTTGTTAGGGGGATTAGATTAGGTGTAATTAGTTTAAAAATCTTGTAATTTGTTTATTATTTTCTGTAATTTAGTGTTTGTTTTTTTGTATTTTAGATCATTTTATTTAATTGTATTTAATTGTATTTAATTTAGGGAATTCATTTAATTATAGTGTTAGGTGTAATTGTAACTTAGGTTAGGTTTTATTTTACAGGCCAATTTGTATTTATTTTAACTAGGTAGTTATTAAATAGTTAATAACTATTTAATAACTTTTCTACCTAGTTAAAATAAATGCAAACTTGCCTGTAAAATAAAAATAAACCCTAAGCTAGATACAATTTAGCTATTTGTTATATTGTAGCTAGTTTATGGTTTATTTTACAGGTAAGTATTTAGTTTTAAATATGAATAATTTATTTAATGCTAAGAATATTTATTTAGATTTATTTAAATTATATTTAAGTTAGGGGGTGCTAGGGTTAGGGTTAGACTTAGGTTTAGGGGTTTAATAAATTTAATATAGTATCTGCGACGTTGGGGGCGGCAGATTAGGGGTTAATAAATGTAGGTAGATGGTGGCGATGTAGGGGGCAGATTAGGGGTTAATAAGTATAATGTAGGTGGTGGCGGTGTAGGGGGCGGCAGATTAGGGGTTAATAAGTATAATGTAGGTAGCGGCGGTGTAGGGGGGCGGAAGATTAGGGGTTAATAAATATAATGTAGGTGGCGGTGGGCTCCGGGAGCGGCGGTTTAGTGGTTAAAAACTTTATTTAGTTGCGGTGGGGTCCGTGAGTGGCAGTTTAGGGGTCAATACATTTATTAGAGTTGCGGTGGGCTCTAGGAGCGGCGTTATAGGGGGTAAAACAGTATAGTATAGTGTGGGTGTTTAGTGACAGGGTACCAATAAAGCTGTGAAAAAACTGAAGAGCAGTGAGATCGATGACTGTTAGCTAACAACAGTCCGCTGCTCATCGCCCCGTACTTGGTGCGCGTGTTTTTTGACAGCTTTTTTGATCATTTTGGAGAAAGTATTCAGGTCTGCGGCAGTGATGTTAGGCGATCTTAGGCGAGCGTATTGGTGCTGTCGAATGCAAGTAAGTTGACGGCTTGATAAGTAGATGCCTTTATGTAAGATACACAATTGCAATCTGCCAACATTAGCTGGAGGCTTTCCGGGATAAGGAGGTAAGAGAGACTTGTAGGCAGTGGAACATCAGTGTTTAGTGGGCAGAGCCATGGCATGAGGTGACATGGATGTGGGAGTGTCAAGGAGGGATGGGTTGTGTTTTGGATTGCCAGAACTGGGAGTGTCATGGATTGAGCCATGCCATTTTCATTGAAGATGGAAGTTGGGGGAGGGACAGTGGGCAGATCTCTCAACCTGTGACAGTATTCCGGACAGTTAGGAGGTATGCAATTCTTTTAATTATAAAGAGTATACTTTATTATTTTTTTCCATCTACTGAAGTCAAACTCACAAGGCTAGTCGCTAGAGCACTAACTGCGCTAGAAGTAAACTAATTCCGCACATTGAGTTGCGCTGGTATTTTACGAGTTGAAAGTAAAAAGTTATAGCTCCAGTGCAAACCCGACGCGTGCAAAAAGCTGAGCTTACAATATTGTGCAAGCCATAACCTATTCCTGTATAGAAGTCAAGTAGAAAAAAGTTGGAAAAAACCTAACACCCTACTCATGTGCTATCCCAAATCAACGTAAGACCCCTACTCTAATAACCCCTAAACCGCTACATAGCCCACCCCAAAGTCCACACTACACTCTTAACCCCTTAATGGCCAGCCCCCCACTTTGCAAACTACCTTTCTACACTATTAACCCCTAAACCGCCAGCTCCCCACATTGCAAAGTAATCTGCACTATTAACCCCTAAACTGCCAGACCCCCAAAGCAAAGTAACCCACTATCATCCTAAACCCCCTAAACTAAAACCCCCTAAGTTAACCCAAAATAGACTATCCCTACCTTTACTAAAAAAAACAACTAACTACCTTTAAAAAAATAAAAACTTACCTGAAAAATTTAAAAAAATCTAACCTTACCTTTAAAAAACAAACAAACAAACCTAACATTACCAAAAAAAATCAACCTAACATTACTAAAAAAAAAGAAAACAACCTAACATTACAAAAAAAAAAGAAAACAACCTAACATTACAAAAAATAACAAACAAATTAGCAAAAATAACAAGTTATGCCTAATCTAAACCCCCCAAAACCACCCCAAAATAAAATAACTATTCTAACACTAAAGTACAAATATAGCCCTTAAAAGGGCCTTTTGTAGGGCATTGCCCTAAAGTTAATCAGCTCTTTTTCATTGAAAACCCCCCATGTAACCTTCTAACATTAACCCCTACCCCCCAAACAAAAAAATCTATCTTAAAAAAACTACACTAAAAAGTACCCAGAAAAGGGCATTTGGCTGAGCATTGCCCTCTTTTGCTGCCCATAACAAAAAAAACTAATCTAAAAAAAAAAAAAAAAACGCCCAGAAAAAATAAATAAAACTAAACCCAGAAAATTGTACTTACCAAAGATGAATCTGGGCTGCGGCGCTCTATCTTATTAGAGTAGGGGGTCTTATGGCAATTCTGGTTAAGGCTCGAGAAGGGTGATAGGGTTTTGTCCAACTTTTTTTTATCCATTGACTTCTATTGGGGAATAGGTTATCGTGCATGTGATATTGTAAGTTTGGCTTTTTGCACACATTGGGTTAGTGCTGGAGTGATAAATTTTAACTTGCAACTTGTAATACCAGCGCAACCTGATGCATGCAAAAAGTTTTGTTCTGCCGCAGTTAGATATTATAGCCATTTATTAATACATTTCTCATAATTTCTTATAATTTATTTGTAACATGCATATTCTGTATGAATACAAATTTATGTATTCACTCTGGTAATTACTCATGTTAATAGTTTAGTAGAAAGACTAGATTTAAGAAGATTGATATTTATTTTTGATCAGTTCCTTTTTGTAGAATCTTTCATCATATAGTTATAATAGATGCATCTTAATAAATTATCTAAGCTTCTGAAAAATGACAGTATGAGGTGCCAAGAAAGAAACAGTGAAATATGAAACTATGATAATCTAAACTATACAGTCTGATGAAGGATATGTTAACATTGCCAGATGTAGGAAGTTGTACTATTGTTGAAAGCAAACAGTACATTACATTATGTACAATTGTATGTCGTGGTTGTACACAATTTCTATTGATAAAGATAAGTTTGATCTGCATCTATTCATCTATACAAGAGGATTGAAATCACGAAAACAGCTGTCAAAATAATAGAAAGGAAAGATAGTAGTTTTATTTTTTAATGGTGGTCTGACCACCTACAATTTTGATGAATTTTAAAACATACAATGGAATAATATAAAACGATAAAAAGATACAGTATATAAATATAAATGATGACAAATGTGGTGCTCAAGGAAAAATATGCCGAGCCAATAGCTGTTTGAGTCCCTAAATATTTTTTTCAAACCTGTAACAAGCAGTTGTTAAAATATTTAACTAGTATTTTAGCTTTAGCTATTACTGCCTTTCCAAAAATCACATTCTATTAAAGATAGGTAACATAGTGCAAATTGCTGGCTTCAGTTGCTTGTGGGATTAGGAGCAACGTGGTTTGCTACACATGGCGGAAACTAAAAAGGAAACAGAATGCCACCGGGCGGGTCTAATGATAAGCCCGTCTCAAGAAAGTTTTATTCTGCTACTACACATTCTGCACACATTTTTTCAATTAAAAAGGTAATATAGCTGGGCGCTTATACAGTGCGCCCTGTTTAGCCTGCTATTCACATCTTGTTCCTTCCCCCCTACTACTCTTCCTTTCTGTACATCATAGTGACCTTTTTGACTAAAAAAACAGTGCAATGAAAGGGTCCATCCTGAAGAAATATGGCAAGGAGCTCCTCTTCTTCAATACGGTCTCCGCCGTCAACTGGATCTTGAATGCAAGTGATGTCATCCAAGATGGCGTCCCTTGCATTCCTATTGGCTGAAAGGCTCCAATCAGCCAATAGGATTAGAGCAGCTACCATCCTTCAGATAGAAGAGGCCGCATGGATGAAGACTTCGCTGGCTGGATGAAGATGGAAGAGGCTGTCTAGATGAAGACTTCTTGCCGGCTAGATGGATCCTTCAAGCAGAACTTCAAAAACTGTACGTGGATCGTCGGGGGTTAGTGTTAGGTTTATTTAAGGGTTCTTTGGGTGGGTTTTATTTTTAGAGTAGGGTCTGGGCATGTAAAAGAGCTAAATGCCCATACAAATGCCCTTTTCAGGGCAGTGGGGAACTTAGTTTTTTTAGATAGGCTTTTTATTTGGGGGGTTGGTTGGTTAGGTGGTGGGTTTTACTGTTGGGGGGTGTTTGTATTTTTTTTTACAGGTAAAAGAGCTGATTTCTTTGGGGCAATGCCCTGCAAAAGGCCCTTTTAAGGGCCATTGGTAGTTTAATGTAGGCTAGGTTTTTTGATTTTGGGGGGCATTTTTATTTTGATAGGACTATTAGATTAGGTGTAATTTGTTATTATTTTTGATACTGTGGTTTGTTTGTTTTTGTAACTTAGTGGTTTTTTTTGTAACTTAGTGTTTGTTTTTTGTAATTAAGTAATTTTTAATAGAAGATTTAAATAATTTGAATAGGGTTAGTTTTTTTTTAATATGTAATATAGTTAATTTAATTAATGTAATTTTAGTATACTAGTTATGGTAGGTTAATTAATAGTTTAATATAGTTTAATTTAATTCTACAGGAAAGTTTTAATTTATTATACGATATGAATGTTGTAATTTTAAGGTAAAGTTAGCAGGTTGTTAGGTTTAGGGGTTAATAGCTTAATTTAGCTTATGGCGATGTGGGGGGCTGGCGGTTTAGTGGTTAATAGGTTTAGTTAGTGGTAGTGATGTGTTTAGTTGCGGCGGGGTCCGGGAGCGGCGGAATAGGGGTTAATAACTTTATTTGGTGGCGGCGGTGTCGGGGCAGCAGATTAGGGGTGTTTAGACTCTTGGCTTTTGTTAGGGTGTTAGGTGTAAATGTAACTGGTTTTCTACCATAGAAATCAATGGGATATCTGGCAGCATCGAACATGAGCTTTCGCTGCTTTCAGACTCCCATTGATTCCTATGACATCCGTGGCCTCCAGGGTGGCGGATTGAAACCCAGGTACGCTGGGCCAGAATAGCCGCGAGCGTACTGGTTAACTATTTGATAACTTTGAAAAAGTGTCAAATAGTGACGAATGTGTATTCGGAACATTTGTAATGACGTAAGCATTGATCTGTGTCTGATTGAGACCGGCGAATCGTATGTTACGTCACAGATTTAAACTTTTGCCGGTCTGTAGGCTTTGATAACTAGGTCGCATCAAGCTTGCCACAATTACGCTGCGGAATTCCATCGGTTGACGGCTTGTTAAATATCCCCCACACACTGAGACGCACTCACACAGAAGCAAAAATGCTGGGTTTTATGTCCCTTTTTTGCTTGTGTTTCCTTGACTAAGACTCATTTGTTGTGAATCTGTGCCACTTTACTGTTCAGTTTCTTGATAGCAGCTTGATTGTAGATTCAGGTTGCCAAATTATGCAAAAGTAGTCATTTGGATTTGTAGTACAGTTTTGAAATATGTATTAATATGTATACATACATATATATACAGTATATATATATATATATATATATATATATATATATATATATATATACAGTATATTAATATATGTGTATGTATGATAATATTATTATTGGCTGGTAGTTTATGTTCATACAAATGTTGTTACATTATAAGTTTGCTATAACTATACAGTCCCCACTACACTGTTAACCCCTAATCCACCACATAGCCCACCACAAAGTCCCTTGAACTCAATTGACCCCGGACCCATCGCATAGCCCACCACAAAGTCCTCTCTATTCTATTAAACCCTAAAAGGCTACACCCCCGCATCGCAAAATACCCCTCAACTCTATTAACCCCTAGACGCCACACCACCACATAACAAAATACACACCTGCTCTATGAACCCCCGAAAACCCCACCAAAAAATACCCACTAACAACTAAACCCCCTCATCAGAAAAAAAACCTACCATTACAGAACAAACAAATTTCCAAAAATACAAAAAAAACAGTTATGCCCTTTCTAAAAACTTAAAAAAGAAAAGAAAAACACAATAAAATTGATTTGTAGATCATTGCCCTAAACTAAGTGACTTAGCTCTTTTTCAATACAAAAAACCCTGAACACCAATCTAAAAGTAACCCCCCCCCACACACACACACAAGGCTATCTAAAAAAAAATTAGGGCATTTAGCTCTTCTTTTGCCCAAAATAAAACAAAAAACACTAAAAAAAAGCAAAATGCTGGGATAAAGATGGAGCGCCATCGCCCAGATTTAACTTGGTGAGTACCATTCAATTCAGGGCAATTTCAGGTTGCATAAAAAGTTTGAGCATTAAATGCGATTGTGTTTGAGTGATTGCATTTACTTTCAACTTGTAATACGAGCGGACATTGCTGCTCAACGCCAATTAATTTGTGGTAATTTAAACAGCGCGCCACTTGGGACTAATAATATTTTTTTTGTAAGTTTATGATTGTAGTACATCTCAGTTATAAATAAATAAACATACATAGTCATTGTTTTAAATCAAATACCTGTTGATACACTTCAGTATTTTAATGTACACATTTTATTTTGGAGTCAATTGTTTTCCTGCTCCTCCCCCATCCCCAGCAAATAAGTGCTAAGATGCCTGAAATGATAATATAGTTTTCTCTGCAACGACTCATCTCTGTACTACAAACTCAAATACCCCAATTAAGGGATTAGAACTGAGGTTTATGTAAAATAACAGCAAATTAACTTAGTGGTGGGGGGTATGCAGTGGAAAGGGATTTTAATTGCAAGGGATCAGATGAGTAATATGAAAAAACCTCCAAAGAAAGAACAATTGCTCAAGTAAAAAAAAGTAAAATGAATAAAAACAATATTTGAATTGAAATACTATTGGACATATTTTTTATAATATAATTAAGAGTGAAAAAGGTTTTTTTTTTAAATCTGTTTAAATACATACACAATGTTCTGCTGACACTGCAGTATGCCACATAGTACGTATGTATTTGCTTACTGCACATGCTCTAGTTACTGGTAATGTCACATAAGAAATCTGCAATAGTTTATATGGAAGGCAATTGCATCACACACTGGTAATGACACATGACACATCGCCATCAGCGTACACGGAAAACAAATGCACATTAATGTGGCCTATCAGTAGTTAATGTAATTTGTCAATTTAAGTGGTACATTAAAAAATTTAAACTCACAATCAACAATAACATGTAGAATTCAGTGTTGTAGTTTTCTTTTTTCTTTTTTAAAGAAAAGAAACAAGCGATTTGAAAGTTGCTGAACCAGTCAATAATAAAAAGAAGAAGAATATGTTGACTAGAACAACTTTACCGCCATGTCATTAAAGGGACACTCAAGTCAAACTTAAAATTGCATGCTCTATATGAATCAGGAAAGTTTAAACATCTTTCCAATTTACTTCCTTTAACAAAATGTCCAGTCATTTTATATTTACACTTTTTGAGTCACCAGCTCCTACTGAGCATGTGCAAGAATTCACAGACTATACTAATATGCATTTGTGATTGGCTGATTGCTATCACATGGTACATGAGGAATGGAAATAGACATAACTGAAATTAGTCAGAAAAAATCTACTACTCATTTGAAGGTCAGACTTAGTGCTATTGCATTTTCTTGCTATCGTGCTTTTGTTGACTATGCAAATCTACGGTATTTACTGTGAGCACAACAGGGTTATAGACATTATGCAAAATGTGTGAGCCGCATTGGCTTGAAAACATTTCTGACAGAGTATACAATCAGTTAATCAATGGTTTTGCATACATTCGACTATTCAAAGAACTTAAAATTACTTAAACCTTCTGTATATTGTGTAGCCAGAGACAATGCTACATATTATCTTCTTTAATTCAATCCACACACAATAAACATTTTCAGATCTGGACATTTTAAACTTTAACTCTACAACCAATGATTGTAAACTGCTACGAATAAATGGTTTTGATGTTGTCTCTGTAGCTCTACTGTATCTTCTATTCGTGTCCGTCTGCTACACATCTGTTGCTCGTGGTCTTATCAGACGGACTTCATATCAACCCAGAATTACAATATAAATTGAACTAGAAGACAATACATCTCTTCAGGGCTATTGCAGGCTCAGTTCACAGCTATACTGGGCATATTGTTTGATTGCACAAGGCAAATCATATCTCCTGAGGCTATTAACCATCAGTGCCCTTTAGCGGATTACAATGATCCTTAAAGGTGTAATGAAGAACCTGTTGTAAATAAAACCACTATCACAGCATTTTAACATTCTGAATGAATGAGACTGTCATTAGTGGTGTATTTAAGTATAGTTTACAGTAGATATAAAAACGTCTACACACCCTTATGAAATTGCAAGTTTTTTAAATGTAAAGACAGAAAGAACAATGATGTTAATGTCAGACTTTTATCATCTTTAATGAGATCTTCCCAAAAAACACAAAAATCCATAGAAAAAAAACAAATAATTAATTATTTGGAACATTTTAAATAAATCTACAACACACTGATTGCACAAGGCTGCACACCCTTTCATAATGGGGGCTTTAGCTGCGTTCAAAGTTAAATAATCACATTTAAAATCATCTTTGTTTTGTGACCTACATAAATCCTGTGTCTTTCTCTCTGAAAGCAATCACATGAGCGCAGGCATTAAATGTAACTTTTATAGTGTTAGGTCTGGTTATCATAGCAATGAACTTGTTAAGGTGCAATTTTCAAGAAGTCCGACGTCAGATGGAAGTGTTAACACATTATCTTACACCTACACAAAAAGACTGACTGCAGGCACTGCGCTAAATATTTCAGTGAAATCCTGGTACTAAAAAAGAGCCATAGGGGGATATTTATCAAAGCGTCAATTTTGGTGCATTCGCCGTCGCGTCAAAACGCTCGCCAGACAACGCAGATCCACATACGATGCCCTTATTTATAAAAAAAATGTCAAAAACACACGCGTCAATTACGGTGCGATGAGCATCGGACTGTTGTTAACTAACAGTCATCGATATCTCAGTTATTTGGGTTTTCCCCAACTTTATTTATACCATTTCATTACTGTCCATGAACAAGCACATTTCTCTAAAGCTAATTTTTTATTTTTCATCTGTTAATGTCCAATAAATAGCTAGATTTATACCTGAACAAACAATATCTCATAAAAAGTAATTTTTATATTTATTTGTTATGCCAAAAAAATCTGTTATATGATACTTTCACATAAATGAATGTGTATTTGTATTTCTAGAAGTCATAATATGCTTTTATCTCATGTTTTTTTAAAAAAAAATGATTATTAATGCTAGAATTTGTACATATATATTTTGCACATACTTGTGTGTGTGTATATATATATATATATATATATATATATATATATATATATATATATATATATATATACATATATGTGTGTGTGTTATGTCAGAAATCTTTTGCAAACTTATTTACATGTCCCTAAATTCCTTTTTTTTGTTCTAAACAATGCTGTCTGTCATATCTCTGTGTTTATTTATACCACTATATGTATATATTGTAAATTTATTATTATTCTGAGCAGGAATAATTGCGAATATAACATGTCATCAGGGTATCATATGTATTTATTTGCAATCAATGTATATTTTAAGAGCTGGGTCAGTTTTTTTTCTCTGTACCTGTATAACCCCTCCTGATTGCAATCTAGTTTTAAAAACCACCCCTACACAGGTGTTATAAAATGGGCTGGCATATAAGATGACATTTCTTACTGAAAAAGAAAATCAAGAGAAGGAAGAAAAACACTTAAAATATCATGACAGTAAAGAGGTGATTTTAATTTCTGATGTATCTGAATCATGACAGTTTAATGTTAGGTGGGCTATCCCTTTGAGCCATAAGCTTAAAGGGACAATATACACTCATTTTCATATAACTGCATGTAATAGACACTACTATAAAGAATAAGATGCACAGATACTGATATAAAAAACCAGTATAAAACTGTTTAAAAATGTACTTAGAAGCTTTCAGTTTAGTTCTGTTGAAAAGACAGTTGGAAAGCCCACTGCAAGTGGGAAATAAGACACTCCCCCCTCCCCCTTCTTTTGCATATGAAAAGACCCTTTACACAAACAGGAGCAAGCTGGAGAAGGTAGCTGACGGTATTCAAATACAACTTTGGGGCTTGGTTAGGAGTCTGAAAATCAGAGCAATGTTATTTAAAAATAAGCAAAATTATACATTTAAAAAAAAAAAAAAAACTTTTTGGGCTTTATAAATAGATCATCTACAAAACATTTATGCAAAGAAAAAATGAGTGTATAATGGCCCTTTAAGTTTCGGGAATTTAGCCTTTTGCAGAAAATGGTGTCTAAGTTGAACTTTTTTCCCGTCATAAAGAGATTCATAATATTGTGCAAAGCAGTCCGTTGAGGGTGAGATATTAGCATCCCGTCTTCTTTTTGTAGTTGTTATATAGTTAGATTTTTCATCCTTTTCCTTAGTTTGTGAGCTAGAAATCTACCTGGCTTATTAGCATATATAAAGTAATGTGCCTTCAACTTATGCATAGCTCTGAGGGAGTTCTCATTTAAAATCTTAGCTAGTGTTTGTCGCTTATGTGTTAGTTTATTGAAAATATCTGAGGTTAGTGTGCTTCTATGTTGGATTTCAAGCATTTCTATTTCCTGTTGGAGTATCTCTATGTGAGCCTTAACTTTTTTTGTGTATAGAGCTTTTTCCTTTATCAATAAACCTCTTATGAATGGTTTGTGAGCAGCCCACGTGATCGTTGGGGTGGTTTCTGGGGTTGTGTTTATCTTCCAGTATTCTGTCAAGTTATGCATAATTTTGTCATATAATTCGAGTTTTTTCAATAAATTTGGATCATAAGTCCATGACCTTTGTCTGTCCACATTGAACAGTCCCTCTAATTGTATCTGGATAATAGAATGGTCTGACCAGACACATGCATGAATTGTGGAGCTGTGTAAACTGGGGAGTAGAATCTGACTTATAAATACATAATCTAATTTGGTATAAATTTTGTGTGCTGGGGAGTAGTAAGTATGGTCATTCGTCTGCCCATATAACGTTACCCAGGTATCTATCACATTATGAGATTCTAAGATATTCTTAATATTTTTAGAGATGGAATTATGTCTGGTTTGTTTATTAGTGAGTTTGTGGGGCATATCTACTTTGTGTGTTTTCAGATTAATATTGAAGTCCGGCTAATATGATTTTTGATTGTGACCATTGTGTCAGTAGGTGTGACAAGTGGTGAAAAAAGTCATGCTGTTGTTCATTGGGTGCGTATATATTGCAAAGTGTAAGCAAGGTGTCTAGCATATGTCCTCTCACTATAAGATACCTGCCCCCTTTATCTGTCAGCACTTCTTCTTTGATAAAGTTAAGTGCATCATGTATAAGTATTGACACTCCTCTCTTTTTTTTGTCAGTCATGGAGTGGTATTGTTGCGTGAAATATCTACTCCAATATTTGGGAATTTGATTATTTGTAAAATGGGTTTCTTGCAAGAATATAATATTAGCATTTAGGTTGTGATACTGTGTAATTGCTGTTTTTCTTTTATTATCCGTATTTAACCCCCTTACATTATGTGAGATTATTCTTATCTTGGGAGTCATGAGTCAGTTCCCCTCCCCTTCTCTACCTGTAGCTGACAAATATCTCCACTTGCAATGTTATGAAATCCTCTGCTCTCCTGTATAACTTTTCCTGATGGAGAAACTTTCGTCTCACCTGCTCGACGGTACATAAAATAAATTGAAATAAACAAAAAACAAACAACAATAAACATTTAAATCTTATAACATTGTTTTTCCCTGTAGCATATTTGCATAGTTCTAACCATAATGTCGGGATAGTAGTTTCTTAATATATAGAGTTACTAACAACTTAAATTTATTGAAAGTGGGAATTATATATATGGTCTAAGGAGCGGGTTGTAGTGGCGTACGGCAAAGATATTGCCCAGATCTTATGTGAATGTTGGACTTAGTCTGCTTATCCTCCATCACAAGTAACCAATGACTATATATAACATACATTTTACATCTTTATGTCCATCAATATATACCAAGCAAAGTTAGTTTTGTAGATTGACATTTATATACTCATCTGTATCCAGTATCCTCTGCCAATATTATGAGGGACACATGTAGGGTATAGTCCAAGAGATCAGGGAGTAGCGCTCTTCTAAGGATGCGCCAAAAGAAGGCAAATAAAAAAAATCCCAGCCTCGGTCACTGTCTACTCCATGATTCAGGGTCTTTGTTTCTTCTTTGGAACTTTAGACCACTTCTCTGTTTGAGAGATGCTTTGTTGTTGTCCACATGGTCTTCTTCTGGTGTCTGGCTGACTTTCCCACATTTCTGGACATTCTAATTTGAGAAATTGGCAGGCCTCTGAGATATCCTCTTTAACTTTCACTGTGGTTGTTTTACCATCCTGGAATATATGAAGCTCGAAGGGGAATCCCCATCGATACGCTATTTGATTCTTCCGTAGCAATTGTGTTAGGGGACGTAGTGCTGAGCATTTCTGTAAAGTTCTGAGACATAAGTCTTGGTAGAATTGTATTACAGATCCTTTGAATTTAAAAGTCGGATTCTTCCTAGCTGCCGCCATTATCTTCTCCTTTTCTTGAAAGCGGGATAATTTATATATTATATCTCTTGGAGGTTCCCCCTCCTTTGGTTTCGCTCTAAGAGCTCTATGAGCTCTTTCCATTTGAAATTTTCCGTCTTCAGATGTCCCTGTGATGGCTTGAAATAGATGTTTTAAATACTCATTTAGTTCTGTTGCAGTTATTGATTCTGGAATACCCTTTAGGTGTATGTTGCACCTCCTGCTTCTATTTTCTAAGTCTTCCATCTTTTCAAGAATATCTTCTATATCCTGTTGTTGATCTGTCAGTTGATGTGTAATGTTAGTGATATCTTCTTCTATGGATTCATCATTTTCTTCTAGTGTTCCACTCTTGTTCCAAGCTCCAATATATCTTGTTTAATTTCTGCAAGACTGCTTATTATTGTATTTTGAAATGAATCAATTTTTTCCCACATCTTATTATAGTTTCCATTGATATCTTTTTTGAAGACTAGGTTCCTTAAGTCCCCTTTGGTAGCAGGAATGTCACCATCATGTTGCTGAGGTTCCAATTCATGTTCTAACTCCTCATCTTGTGTGTTAGGTTCCATTTCCTTTATTTTATCACTTTTAGATGATTTGAAGAAAAGATTTGCTGCAGCAGATTTACCTGGTGTAGTTAATTTATTTTGTGTTTTAGTTGCCATGTTGCAATAAATATTGCTAGTGCTAGAGAAACTGTGCTGCCTTTGCTTTTGTATGTTAATGCAGAGTCATCAGAGTTCAAACAATGCAGAAAGCAGACTTTAAAGTCTTTAGTTAATGAGGGCAAATGCAGCTGTTATCACAAACTGTATCTTCATTAAAATTTAAATGCTGCAGCTTTTTTTTTCCCTCCTTTTTTAAAAAAAAGTTTATACATAGACCTGTTGTAATCTCTGTTGCCTTTAGCTTATATTGTAGCTTGGGAAAAGTTATGAGGGAGAAGTGCAAACTGTCACTGTTTCATTTCTCTGCTGTGTTAAGATTATGAACTGACTTCTCCAAACTTGCTTTATCTTAATATTTATTTCCCTCAGTCTTAAGTATCACTATATGTAGTGCTAAAACCTCCCTGGTTTATTTGTGTATCGATTTCCCTTTGCACTGTTTAAAATAGATTGTTAGGCATTGTGTTATATTCAGCAGCTAGCTAGGAGTCCTGTCTGGCGGCCATCTTTGTTTATTCCCACATGGCTATATAAAGTTTTATAACTCTTATATTCTTATAATCCTTAAGCACGTATATTGTTTATAGGCTTACCAGACTTCTAGTGGAGATGTATCAGGTTATTGTTGATGCTGAGATGATTTTTCTGTCTCCATTTCTGAGTAGCTCCTTTTTCTTGTTTCCCTGCAGCTTGCAAAATCTTTTTCCAGCTTGAATTCCTTTATCTGCAGTTTTGTGATCACATTTTTGGTTGCTGTCTGCTATTGTAATGTGCTATAACAGACCTGCAAGCTTTTGAGAATTATAATCCCACTTTCTCTTGAAACTGCAGCAGGAGCTCACACTTTACATGTCTGCCACCATGCTCATCCAGGCTCCGCCCCCCAGTTATGGCATTTAAAGGGACAGTATACACTCATTTTCATATAACTGCATGTAATAGACACTACTATAAAGAAAAAGATGCACAGATACTGATATAAAAATCCAGTATAAAACTGTTTAAAAACTTACTTAGAAGCTCTCAGTTTAGCTCTGTTGAAAATGTAGCAGTAAAGCCCACTGCAAGAGGGAAATAAGACACCCCTCCCCCTTCTTTTGCATTTGAAAAGACCCTTTACACAAACAGGAGCAAGCTGGAGACGGTAGCTGACGGTATTCTCATAAAACTTTGGGGCTTAGTTAGGAGTCTGAAAATCAGAGCAATGTTAGTTAAAAATAAGCAAAACTATACATTTAAAAAAAAAAAACTTTATGGGCTATATAAATAGATCATCTACAAAACATTTACGCAAAGAAAAAATGAGTGTATAAATTGTCCCTTTAAGCAAGTTGTTATGTTCTAAATAGCCTCTTTGCATCTAACTACCCTTTAGCTTAAAATTTACTTTTACTTAATGCTTAAACTGAAAAATTGTTGTTTGGTGAGGATTTCTGTATACTGTGATAAGATTTATGTTTTCAATGAGCTGTATTACTCTTATACAATGTTTTTTTTATAATAGTTATTCTCACTTGACAATATCTATCTTCTTCGTCACTTTACTTTTTTTTTTTTCTTCCTCCCCTTCCTTTTTTTTACCTTTTTAGTAAGACCTAGCTGGTAGTATATGTACTTTGCTATCCCTCATTGAGCTCATTTGTCTACAAACAGACTGCCCTTCTTTTTTCACCTTGCCCACCTGCTGCCTAACCTGCTCCTCCTCCTCCCCTCTCAAGTGTATTTACCCTTTAGTAGCTGATCACACTTTAAACTCTGTGAGCCTTGTACTTTGGTAGGGGCCGGTTTAACCAGAGTTATATTCTGATCCACCTAGTGAGTCATACCATTCGGTAATTTGTATATATAAACTAAACCCCTTATGCACAGTACAAAACTCCTTTATTACTTTAAGTGGGCTCAATGTGCAGTGTATCTTGTTTAAAACCAACTACTAGCCCTTTAAGGGCAAATAGAATATAAAGGTATATCACTTTAATAAATGTTTAGGAATATAGGCTTTATCTACAGGTGTAGAGAATGTAATTTTTGTTCCCCTTGAGATAAATAAACTTAACGGTATCCACTAAAAGCTTCTTTGCGTAGATAACCATCAGTTGCTCTTATTAACCATTTGTGTATATATACAAGCCACAAAACAGACTTTTTTAGAACTTGGGTAACCTAAGATTAACCGGCCCAATACATAACTGCTACAAATTTTATATCACAATAATGTTACCAGCAAAACAACCTGTTCTTTGCTACTACAAAAGACAAATTTAGCGTCTATATATAACAAACAGCGTTATTTTAGTACATACACATTAATACACTTCTCTGAAAAGTTATCTAAACAAAGAGTCCAATAAGCTTGAATAAAAAAAATAGGTCTTGAAACGCCTGGTGTGTACATATATAAGTTATGAGAGATATCTTCTGTTAGCTTGAAGACAGGTTAATGATCTGACAAAGTGTTCATACTCATTTGCCTAACTAGCAAAAAGCAGGCACGATTGTATATAATTTCTGATAACTTTAAAGTGTTGTGCTCTGAATTACTTGACGTTTATCAGTGTAGTATAATATAGCCCAATCAAATAAAGCCTTACAAGCTCTCTCAGGGCAATATAACAAAAATAATAGCTTTTTAAACACAAATGGGAGAGCAGGTAAACAATTTATAGGCCAAAGTCAGAGCTTAGATCTAACTGTTAACCCCTTGATGAAGAGACAGCTAGGCCTAGGTGGACAACATGGCTGGTTGCAGACAGGTGGAAGAAAGCTTCAATCTAAAACTTTATACCTGAAGTATTTTAGCCCTTCTGCTATTGGGTGAGTTTTAGCCTAGTAATGGCATGCAGTTCTGTTAAGAATACATGCTCTGTGTGTACTGGGCTCAGCAAGCAAACCTTTGTACTCAGTCAGGGGGTGACATTATAGAGAGGACATCCACCACAATTATAAAACTAGGGCTCTTGGCACCTAATAAAGAGTTCCAGCTCGGTGAAAAAGTTGCTGATGACCCAAGACAACCAGTATGCTAGTTAGCTTATCCTTCCTCCAAGTATGATTTCAGGTATGGAACAGAAGTTTGAATCCCCCTCACGCAGCACCGTGAGGTGAGAATAGATTGTAGTCGGTCCGGATTGTGCTGTACCTTCCCAGTAGACAGCTTCAGACAAGAACAGGCTATGTAGAGCCCCCTTGCGCATCACCGGTGGGAATGGGAAATCAACTGTCTCCGGTCTGGGTTGGGTTGTGCTTTATTTAGTTTCTTGAACTGCTGCCGGTCTGGTCCCTACAACTTGCAGCGCGGCTGGGTTGTGCTTTGTTCGGTCCCTAAAACCGCTGCCAGGTCTGTTCCCTGCAGCGTGCAGCGTGGTTGAGTTGCGCTTGTCGGAGGTCCAGGTGGCAACTATTGCTCTATCTTCTGTTAGTCTGAAACGCTCAGGCTTCCTGGCATGAAGAACCAAGTCCTCCGCCTATGGAACATTGCTGGATGTCCACGAGACAGGAACTGCATGACTTGCACTCTGGCTCCTCCCCCGGATCTCTACAGCATGCATTTTTTTTTTCAATTTCTATTTTTTATTTTTTCCAACAGTATATACATTTGAAAATATACAAATTAAACATTTCCAGTTCACCTCACAGGGTATCATATTAAAAAAGAATTAATAATAAAATAAAAAAAACAAATAAAGAGTAAAATAAGACTCTTTCTAGTTCGTAGCGGGTTGACTTACTTATAAATTAAAGCAGTATTAGACAACCTAACCCTTAAGTTCTAACTCCCCTAAACCGAATCTTTCTTGGTTGAAATAAAAACTAAGAAAAAATGAAGTCATGAAAGACCTGGGAGCCATCACACAACTCATATATCCAGAAAGAAAAAAAAAATAAAAAAAAAATAAGTTGTCCATCTCTCTCCCGCTCCTCCCCCCCTACCACACTCCTAACAGAACTAATTCTGAGTTTTGAAAAGGGAAAATCAGATAGTCAATTTCATTTACGGAAAGTGATTTAATATAAGCTGCACATTTATTAAAGAAATTCTTTATGACCTCTTCATTATCTATCTCTGTGTCCTTTTGTTCTAAGACACATTGTTTTTTTAAGCAGTTCTGAATTTCAGAAATACTAGGTACAGAACACATTTTCCATTTTTTACTTATCAGATACCTAGTGGCTAAGATAGAAGTGGAGATCAGCTTATCCTGTGGATGAAACCTGTTTAAATTGTCCAGGCAAAGTATTATCTGATATAAGGAAAAGGTCACTGAGGGTATTTTCAACACGTTGTTAAGCCAATATTCTAGTTTAGACCATACTTTTCTAATTTTTGGACACCTCCAGAACATGTGTTCAAGATCAGCTGCTGGAAATGAACATTTTGGACATCTGTTGAATTCCAGATTGTGCAACCTGTGACCCTTCTCCGGGGTGAAGTATGCTCCATGTAGTAGTTTGATGTGTGCTTCCCGCCATGTAGCAGATAAAGTTGTCTTTGCTACTTTGCTTATGGAGAGCTGTATAACTTTTGAGTCCACTAAATTCTGATCTAAGATTACCGTCCATTTTAGAGCAAGCTTTGCCAATATTGGGTTCCCCTATTGATAGCCAGGAGATGGTAACATATGGATATGGACATCAGACCAGCTCTAATAAGTGTAAGCCATTTTTCTAATTGGCCTAGTGTCCAAGACCATCCTACCTCTCTAGTTATTTCAGAAGAAAAATGTCTTAGCTGTAGGTAGGCAAAGAAATCTTTGTTAGACAAGTTAAATGCCAATTTCAACTCTTGAAAGGTTTTGATCTGTTTACTACCTCCATCGATCAGGATGGATATTTTGTTTAGACCGTTCTTATGCCAACGGGAAAAGACCTCGGAGTGCAGCCCAGGTTGGAATCTTGGATTACCTATCAGAGGTAAATAATTAGATATCCTAGGGTTAACTGAAAGAAGTTTTGATATCTTCCACCACGCCTTGATTGGATTTATAATTGTTTTAAATCCCTTTATCTCTGATGGTAACTCTTTGGGTGAAGAGTGGAGAAGGGCTAAAGGAAGATATGGGTCACATATACTTGATTCAAGGCCATTATTTAGGACATAGTCCTTAGATAGGATCCAACCTGTTACTATCCGAGCCAAGAAACTGAGATTGTAAGCTCTAATATCTGGGAGTGCCAAACCTCCATATTCACGTGGAAGAGAGAGTTTAGTATGTGAAATCCGTGCTCTTTTCCTCTGCCAAAGAAATTGACCTATTATGCTGTTCAACAACCGTACATCTTTTTCATAGAGAATTACCGGGACATTCTGGAGTACATATAGCAGTTTCGGGAGAAGAACCATTTTCCATATTGCGATTCGCCCTGAAAGTGACAATGGTAAACTTTGCCACATTCTAAGTTTCTCTCTAATTTGTTTTATAATTGGGGGTATATTATATTCATAAAGGTCCCCGGATTTTACCGGAATATTTATCCCTAGATATTTAAAGGCATCTATTACTTCTTTAAATGGGTTGTCTAAATATTAATCATTATTTTTCTGAATCCATAAGATTTCCGATTTGGATGCGTTTATCTTATATCCCGAGAATGTACCATACTGCTCGATTATCTGCATGAGCTTGGGAATGTTGGTATTAGTATTAGATATGTACAGCAGTATATCATCAGCATAAAGGCCAATTTTGATCTCATATTTCGAGATTTTTATGCCTTCTAGGTTTTGTCTTATTGATATTGCCAAGGGCTCGATAGCAACATCAAAAAGAAGTGGGGAAAGAGGACAGCCCTGACGTGTTCCTCTTTCCAATAATATTGGGGAAGAGACCGATCCATTGACTATCAGACTTGTGGCTGACTGCTTATATAGGTTCTGAATAAATTCTGGAAATTTGCCTTTAATCCCAAACTTAAGGAGAGAAGTAATCAGATGTTTAAAAGTGACAGAGTCAAACGCTTTTTCTGCGTCGATGGAAAGAATAGCCTTATCCTGTGGATTCTCTCTATCCTTTTTAAACTGCAAGACTTTTTCGAAATATTCCAAAGTGGTTAACACTTCTCTGATTTTAGCCGAAGAATTTCGATTATTGAGGAAGCCAGCTTGATCCAAGTGAATAATTTTTGGAAGGATAAGCTGTAATCTGGCTAAGATAGAAGTTAAAATCTTATAGTCAGAATTAAGTAAGGCGATTGGCCTGTATGATTCCATTTTTGATGGGTCTTTCCCTCCTTTAAGTATTAGCGTGGTAAAAGAGGAAGAAAAAGAGGGTGTAACCGAATTGCCATTGATATATATATCGTTATATAAGTTTGTTAAATAGGGGGAGATTTCTGCTGATAAGATCTTGTAAAGTTCATTTGGTAACCCGTCTGGGCCAGCCGCTTTATTATTAGGAAGTTTAGAGATTACATTGACTACTTCCTGAATAGAGATAGGGGAATTAAGCCCGCTAATGCACTCCTCTGTTAGTGAGGGAGTCACAATTTTTTTCCAAAATTCTGCGGCTTTATCATTATCATAACCTTTGCATGAATAAATGCCCTTATAATACTCCGAAAAAGCAGATGCAATTTCGTCAGGATTCGAGATTCGCCTATCCCTATTTACAATTTCCTCAATATATATTTGCTTTTTATCACTCTTGACTAGTCTGGCCAGCATTTTCCCAGATTTGTTACCAAATCTATATAGTTTGGCTTGAGTTTTAAGATCTTTTTGTGTTTGTTGTGTCAAAATGAACGTATCTCTAGCTTCCTTAGCCTGAATATATTTAGCCCAATTTAAAGTATTCCTCTGCAACAGAAATTTATTGTACGAGTTGGAGAGTGTTTTTTGCATTTCTTTTTCCCTTGATCTCAGTTTCTTAGTTAAGTTTATATTATAAGAAAGAATTTCACCTCTGAGGACTGCTTTCGCGGTCTCCCAGAACGTAGCAGGGTGATCTACATAATCAGAGTTAAAGTGCAAAAATTCCTCATATTTAGTTTTAAGACATGATTTGAACTTCATGTCAAGGGCTAAGAAATATGGAAAGTGAAAGCGAAGATATTTACAATTCGGTTGTTTGAGCTGGATAGTCAGAGTGATGGGGGCATGGTCTGATAGTAGGATAGGAGCAATCCCTGCCTGGACCATTGTTGTGCCTAGACGCTCGTCTATCATGAATAGATCAATACGAGAAAGCGTCTTATGCGCTTTCGAGAGACAAGTAAATTCGGGAACATCTGGATTCTGACTTCTCCAGATGTCACGAAGTACTAAATTTTGTTTAAGTTTATGAAACATTTTACTTTCTAAATTATCCTTCTTCTGTCTTTTCTGCTTTTTGTTTTCTCAGAGTCTGTCCAGCGGGCATTGCGGCGCCATGTTGAAGTCCCCTCCTACAATCAAGTGTCCTTCGGTATAGAGAAGTAATTTAGATTGTATTTTGTTCCAAAAATCTGAATCAAAGGTGTTTGGCCCGTATATATTACATAAAGTATAGATTACTTTGGCAATTCTTACTTTTAATAACACATACCTTCCTCCCGGATCAGGCTCACAGTGCACAACTTCTAGCTGGGTCCTTTTCCCTATTAAGATCGCTACACCTCTTTTTTTCCCCAGACTAGGTGAATAGAATACCTCTTTAACCCAAGACGCTCTAAGTTTACAAGATTCTTCTGCGCTAAGGTGTGTTTCTTGAATAAATCCTATGTCTGCTTGAGATTTTCTCAGTTGAGTTAGTATAGCTTTTCATTTAATAGGGGTAGAAATCCCTCCCATGTTCCATGAGATAATCTTAAGTTTTTCCATCTTCAATTAATCTCAGTTGACCAATAGGCAGATATAGAGAGTAGGAGCGAGAGAAGGACAGGGGGGAGGAGGGGAGGGACTAAAACAAAACAAAACAGCAACAACAGCAACAACAACAACAACGAGAAAAAAAAGAAAAAAAACCCCAAACACACAAAACAAAAACAAAAAAAAAAGATCTCAGTTGTGGGCAGCCCAGTATTCCCATAACCCCCTACCCTGGGGATAACTTCAGTTGCTGATACACTTCTAGCTAAGAAGGACTTAACCTTTCCAAAGTTGAAAGATTCAAAGATACAAAAAGTTTCTCAGCTGCGACGGCCTCCGAGAAGAAGTGTATTGTTTCATTAACTGTAACTTTAAGTTTAGCAGGATACATTATAGTGGCGTCAACTCCGTTATTTATAAATTTGGTACAAATGGGTGCTAGATCTCTCCTCTTGGAGGCCGTCTCAGCCGAGAAATCCTGAAAGATAAGGATCTTGGCACCATTAATGATGAGTGGTTGGGATTTACGAAATTGTTGTAGGAGGGCAACTTTATCCTGGTAGTTAAGTAGCTTTGCAATAACCGGCCTAGGTCTAGTAACAGTTTTATTCAGTGTGCGCAGTGCCCCCATTCTGTGTGCCCTTTCTACCACTATGCGAGAGTTCGAGGATGGAAAGTTAAGAGCTGCTGTTAGAGTATCTGAAATAAAGAGAGACAGGTTTTCATATTGTTTCTCCTCAGGGAGACCAATTATTCTAATATTATTCCTTCTGCTACGGTTTTCTAAATCCTCCAGTCGGAAGAGAGTCTTTTGAATACTACTACTGATGGTTTCCAGCTTAGAGCTGTGTGAAACTGTGAGGTCTTCCAAATCAGACACTCTCTGCTCGGCTTCCTGAAGCCTAGAGGAGAATTGTCTGAATTCATGTGTTAAAGAGGTTATGTCTTGTTTGATTTCCATCCTCAAAGCCTCAAACTTAGGTGAAAGGGCTTCAGAGATGCTGACTACCAAGCTCTGGATATTTAGTACCTCAGCATAGCTGTAATTCCTGAAGCTGATTGGGAGTCAGCACCTGGCTCTTGTGAACCTTTGGGCTTCCTATCTCTTTGTCTTGCTGTCATAGCTGGAGAGGTTGCTTTAGCAGTGGTGCCAAGGGAAGGAATTTGTGGGGTTATAGGGTAAACGTGCGAAATCTAACAATTACCTACACTAAAAGGATGGGCTTTGTGATGTGGTGCCCATTGGCATTTAATTGTGTGGAAAATTGTCACTCTGGTGCTGAATTCTAAGAAAAAAAAAAAAGTGAGTGGTGTGTATACTGCTCAGTAAGGAGTGTGCAAGTGTAAAAAAACAACAACAAAAAAACAAACCAACAGCTATATTTAGCTTATATCAGGGAAAATTAAGGATTTTACTGAGCTACTTCAGCCAGAAATTATTAGTTTACCCAAAGGTTTTGAGATGCAATAAGCTATACAAGCCCGCGTCTAAGTTGCGACAATTATTAAATAGTTGCAACCACATGCCATAAGGAACTTAGTTAAACCTTTACTAGGGAAGGAGTAATAATCCCAGTCCCCACAAACAGCCCAATAACAGCTCTAAGTTAGTTTTATTATTAATTGTAGTGTCCTAAAAAAATAGGCAACAAGCTTTTGAATCTGATCCTTTTTTAGGACTAGGGTATATATGAACTCGTGCAGAACGCCCTGCGTATGCAGGTATGTAAAAGTTTTTTTTTTTAATATTTTTATTGAGGCAAGAAAAACAGTTACAGCATATGCACTATGAAGGGCAATATCTCACAAGGAATAATACCGTTTTACAGTCATGAACATCACCATAACACTTAGTAAAGTCTTCACTCGGACAGTCCATCACCCCTCACCAATACCTCGTATTTAATATTTATATTCTCCAGTGTCTTCGCCATTACGGAGATCCCCTTAGGGGATCTGAAAACTAGCACACAGTTGAAGACATTTATTTAGACTAAAATAAACATTGAAAGGGAATGTAATAATAACCATAACACTCTGAAAGCACACTCATATAGATAATAGAAACAGAGAAAGAAAAACAAAAAGAAATCACTACATGAAGACAGGACGTTGTTAGGATCCGGAGAACCATTTTTACCGTATTATAAGTACAAGCTTTTGACAAAGGTTCTACGGACAGGGCAGAGGCTACCAAACTCTGCCAAAAGGGCATATAGAAGGATTATTCATCCTTTACCCCCCTTACATACGGGGGGGGAGGGGGGCGGGCGGCACCAAAGCTGGTGATGTCATCCCCTTCCTTAATAGGGGTAATCTTACTTTATTTGTGCTACAACCCTAGCAAAAGTATCTAACAGAGTAGTATACTAACATGACATACTCTACTTTTGGAATACTATAAGTTGCATGTATTTGAACAGTTCAGTCACAATTTGAAACATTATCAGGCTAGGACTGGAACTGCAGGCGTTAGCAAACTCTAAGGCCTAGATTTGGAGTTTGGCGGTAAAAGGGCTGTTAACGCTCCGCGGGCTTTTTTCTGGCCGCACCATAAAATTAACTCTGGTATCGAGAGTTCAAACAAATGCTGTGTTAGGCTCCAAAAAAGGAGCGTAGAGCATTTTTACCGCAAATGCAACTCTCGATACCAGAGTTGCTTACGGACGCGGCCGGCCTCAAAAACGTGCTCGTGCACGATTCTCCCATAGGAAACAATGGGACTGTTTGAGCTGGAAAAAAACCTAACACCTGCAAAAAAGCAGCGTTCAGCTCCTAACGCAGCCCCATTGTTTCCTATGGGGAAACACTTCCTACGTCTGCACCTAACACTCTAACATGTACCCCGAGTCTAAACACCCCTAACCTTACACTTATTAACCCCTATTCTGCTGTCCCCGCTATCGCTGACCCCTGCATATTTTTTTTAACCCCTAATCTGCCGCTCCGTAAACCGCCGCCACCTACGTTATCCCTATGTACCCCTAATCTGCTGCCCTAACCCCGCCGACCCCTATATTATATTTATTAACCCCTAATCTGCCCCCTCAACGTCGCCGACACCTGCCTACACTTATTAACCCCTAATCTGCCGAGCGGACCTGAGCGCTACTATAATAAAGTTATTAACCCCTAATCTGCCTCACTAACCCTATAATAAATAGTATTAACCCCTAATCTGCCCTCCCTAACATCGCCGACACCTAACTTCAATTATTAACCCCTAATCTGCCGACCGGAGCTCACCGCTATTCTAATAAATTGATTAACCCCTAAAGCTAAGTCTAACCCTAACACTAACACCCCCCTAAGTTAAATATAATTTTTATCTAACGAAATAAATTAACTCTTATTAAATAAATGATTCCTATTTAAAGCTAAATACTTACCTGTAAAATAAATCCTAATATAGCTACAATATAAATTATAATTATATTATAGCTATTTTAGGATTAATATTTATTTTACAGGCAACTTTGTAATTATTTTAACCAGGTACAATAGCTATTAAATAGTTAAGAACTATTTAATAGTTACCTAGTTAAAATAATAACAAATTTACCTGTAAAATAAATCCTAACCTAAGATATAATTAAACCTAACACTACCCTATCAATAAAATAATTAAATAAACTACCTACAATTACCTACAATTAACCTAACACTACACTATCAATAAATTAATTAAACACAATTCCTACAAATAAATACAATTAAATAAACTAGCTAAAGTACAAAAAAATAAAAAAGAACTAAGTTACAGAAAATAAAAAAATATTTACAAACATAAGAAAAATATTACAACAATTTTAAACTAATTACACCTACTCTAAGCCCCCTAATAAAATAACAAAGCCCCCCAAAATAAAAAATTCCCTACCCTATTCTAAATTAAAAAAGTTACAAGCTCTTTTACCTTACCAGCCCTGAACAGGGCCCTTTGCGGGGCATGCCCCAAGAATTTCAGCTCTTTTGCCTGTAAAAGAATAAATACAATACCCCCCCCCCCCCAACATTACAACCCACCACCCACATACCCCTAATCTAACCCAAACCCCCCTTAAATAAACCTAACACTAAGCCCCTGAAGATCTTCCTACCTTGTCTTCACCATACCAGGTTCACCGATCCGTCCTGAAGAGCTCCTCCGATGTCCTGATCCAAGCCCAAGCGGGGGCTGAAGAGGTCCATGATCCGGTCAAAGTCTTCATCCAAGCGGGGCAGAAGAGGATCTTCCATCCGATTGAAGTCATCATCCAGGCGGCATCTTCTATGGTCTTCCATCCGGAGCGAAGCGGCAGGATCCAGAAGACCTCCAGCGCGGAACATCCATCCGGACCGACGACTGAACGACGAATGACTGTTCCTTTAAGGGACGTCATCCAAGATGGCGTCCCTCGAATTCCGATTGGCTGATAGGATTCTATCAGCCAATCGGAATTAAGGTAGGAATTTTCTGATTGGCTGATGGAATCAGCCAATCAGAATCAAGTTCAATCCGATTGGCTGATCCAATCAGCCAATCAGATTGAGCTCGCATTCTATTGGCTGTTCCATCAGCCAATCAGAAAATTCCTACCTTAATTCCGATTGGCTGATAGAATCCTATCAGCCAATCGGAATTCGAGGGACGCCATCTTGGATGACGTCCCTTAAAGGAACAGTCATTCGTCGTTCAGTCGTCGGTCCGGATGGATGTTCCGCGCTGGAGGTCTTCTGGATCCTGCCGCTTCGCTCCGGATGGAAGACCATAGAAGATGCTGCCTGGATGATGACTTCAATCGGATGGAAGATCCTCTTCTGCCCCGCTTGGATGAAGACTTTGACCGGATCATGGACCTCTTCAGCCCCCGCTTGGGCTTGGATCAGGACATCGGAGGAGCTCTTCAGGACGGATCGGTGAACCTGGATGGTGAAGACAAGGTAGGAAGATCTTCAGGGGCTTAGTGTTAGGTTTATTTAAGGGGGGTTTGGGTTAGATTAGGGGTATGTGGGTGGTGGGTTGTAATGTTGGGGGGGGGGTATTGTATTTATTCTTTTACAGGCAAAAGAGCTGAAATTCTTGGGGCATGCCCCGCAAAGGGCCCTGTTCAGGGCTGGTAAGGTAAAAGAGCTTGTAATTTTTTTAATTTAGAATAGGGTAGGGAATTTTTTATTTTGGGGGGCTTTGTTATTTTATTAGGGGGCTTAGAGTAGGTGTAATTAGTTTAAAATTGTTGTAATATTTTTCTTATGTTTGTAAATATTTTTTTATTTTCTGTAACTTAGTTCTTTTTTATTTTTTGTACTTTAGCTAGTTTATTTAATTGTATTTATTTGTAGGAATTGTGTTTAATTAATTTATTGATAGTGTAGTGTTAGGTTAATTGTAGGTAATTGTAGGTAGTTTATTTAATTATTTTATTGATAGGGTAGTGTTAGGTTTAATTATATCTTAGGTTAGGATTTATTTTACAGGTAAATTTGTTATTATTTTAACTAGGTAACTATTAAATAGTTCTTAACTATTTAATAGCTATTGTACCTGGTTAAAATAATTACAAAGTTGCCTGTAAAATAAATATAAATCCTAAAATAGCTATAATATAATTATAATTTATATTGTAGCTATATTAGGATTTATTTTACAGGTAAGTATTTAGCTTTAAATAGGAATCATTTATTTAATAAGAGTTAATTTATTTCGTTAGATAAAAATTATATTTAACTTAGGGGGGTGTTAGTGTTAGGGTTAGACTTAGCTTTAGGGGTTAATCAATTTATTAGAATAGCGGTGAGCTCCGCTCGGCAGATTAGGGGTTAATAATTGAAGGTAGGTGTCGGCGATGTTAGGGAGGGCAGATTAGGGGTTAATACTATTTATGATAGGGTTAGTGAGGCGGATTAGGGGTTCATAACTTTATTATAGTAGCGCTCAGGTCCGCTCGGCAGATTAGGGGTTAATAAATGTAGGCAGGTGTCGGCGACGTTGAGGGGGGCAGATTAGGGGTTAATAAATATAATATAGGGGTCGGCGATGTTAGGGCAGCAGATTAGGGGTACATAGGGATAACGTAGGTGGCGGCGATTTGCGGTCGGAAGATTAGGGGTTAATTATTTTAAGTAGCTGGCGGCGACATTGTGGGGGGCAAGTTAGGGGTTAATAAATATAATATAGGGGTCGGCGGGGTTAGGGGCAGCAGATTAGGGGTACATAAGTATAACGTAGGTGGCGGTCGGCAGATTAGGGGTTAAAAATTTTAATCGAGTGGCGGCGATGTGGGGGGAGCTCGGTTTAGGGGTACATAGGTAGTTTATGGGTGTTAGTGTACTTTAGGGTACAGTAGTTAAGAGCTTTATAAACCGGCGTTAGCCAGAAAGCTCTTAACTCCTGCTATTTTCAGGCGGCTGGAGTTTTGTCGTTAGAGCTCTAACGCTCACTTCAGAAACGACTCTAAATACCAGCGTTAGAAAGATCCCATTGAAAAGATAGGATACGCAAATGGCGTAGGGGGATCTGCGGTATGGAAAAGTCGCGGCTGAAAAGTGAGCGTTAGACCCTTTAATCACTGACTCCAAATACCGGCGGTAGCCTAAAACCAGCGTTAGGAGCCTCTAACGCTGGTTTTGACGGCTACCGCCGAACTCCAAATCTAGGCCTAAGAAAGATTTGGGTAGGTGGCATAGGGCTGATACGCTGAAAGCTGCTTCAACTAGTTACTACATCTTTAAAAACAGGTTTTATCATAAAAAAATAAAAAAGTAATAGAAAAAAAATCTTATGGGATCTGCAATGTTGTTTCGTGATAGAACTCCTGGAAAAACCCCTACTACCATTAAATAACATATAATACATTTTAAATTCTTATATTGAGATTATGTTAACAGGTTTCTCTGTAGGGCTTTGCATAATGTGTGGAACAACAAGTCCAGTACAGCATTTTCGCGACAGATAACCTGAAAAACCACTACAACCATTAAATAACACACAGTATACATTTAACTCTTATATTAAAATTATGTTAACAGGATACTCTATAGGGCTCTGCATATTGCGTTAAACATCATGTCTAGTATAACGTACCTTATGAATATTGCTTGTGGTATAAACATGCAACTACATGTATTCCTACACACATATCCTCGCAATTAAATAATCTATCATACAAATATAATATCATAGGGTGCACTGGTGAACAGTCTCTGATAAATATTACAACAAAGTTGTAGGGAGCACATCAGACCAAAAGGTCGTCCTTAGTTAGCCCCAAGAAGAGAGTCACAGTAAACACGGAGCTGTAGCTCTTGTTTAGGGTCAAGCAGGGTGTCTAAAGTTAACCAATGCCAGAACGGGCATCCATACTCACAGCACTAGCATAAGTGCCATTGTCAAAGAGATCCAATGTCCCTGAAGAGAAAGGGCAGCCAAGAGCAAAGATGGGGTTTCCCCCTGACCAGCTCATACCGTCATGTTGGCTGTGAGCGTCCCGGTTTTTGAGTCCAAGTCCCCCAAAGGTACCTGTGTGAACGGACCTCATCTTCCACCAAGGAAAGCCAGCTGTAGCGGTCGACTGAGCCCCCAGCAGAGCAATGTGTTGTGATCGCCCATCTGGTGAAGAATCTCGTATGCAGCACACATCTGCACGCTGTCAGGGGGCCTTGGCGGGACTGCGATCAGTCCGGGTGTGTTCCAGAAACTCTGGGCTGTGAACATCCAAGGCCTGGAGGAAGGGATCATCATTAGGTAGGCTCTGCATTATCGCCCCGCTCGCTCTTGCGGATTTTTGTGGCGGGCACTCCTGATCTGCTATGCAAGGCTGCTCAGCTGTTACTAAGTTGGGCTTTCGCGGTAAGGTCTGAAGGAAGGGATCATCATTAGGTAGGCTCTGCATTATCGCCCCGCTAGCTCTTGTGGATTTTTGTGGTGGGCACTCCTGATCTGCTATGTAAGGCTGCTCAGCTATTACTAAGTTGGGCTTTCGCGGGTCTGTAATATCTGCCTCCTCCGCCGATGAGGCTACGGGAGCGTCCCTCACTCTCCTCGCAATTTCCACCATGTGTTGAAGACGGTCAAATCTGGCGACAACCTTGAGCTCCTGTGCCTTCAAAAGGGTCTGTAGAGTCAAATATATATCCTCCATTTCTGGTAAGTGGTTCAACACACCCTTGGCGTTGTGTTACGACAGAGGTAGCAGAGCACTCTGCCGGGGGGTAGATAGGAGGCCGCAGCCTCTGTATGAGCTCCGGTGTCCTGGTGCTGGCGACCAGTTCAAAAACTTTAGAATTCTCGACTGCAGGGTGACTAGCTTGTTTGAGAGGAATAAGATTTGCATCCAGAATGTAAGTTTTAATCAGGATAATATATGAATTTGGTCAGGAGCTCTAAAAATGTACGTCTGCTCAGACCGGCCGCTGAGCAGCCTTTACCATAAAATTATTATTTTTTCTTTTTTTTCGTTTCCCCGTTGGGGGGGGGGGGTAAAGAAGATAAGTTATAATTTACCCTTTTTCCCTATTTTAAGATAGAAAAAGGAAAAAGAAGGAACCCCCCAAGAGTAACTTTAAAGAGACTTCAACAAAACCCTAGATTCATTGTCAGGGCACACGAAAAGGGGTGAATCACCTATGTATTTCAGTTTAAAGCAGATATATAAATATATATATATATATATTTTTTTTTGCAGACACTCAGGTTGTAGCAAACTTTGCAAGAACAATTTATACCCCTCCTTCAGACACCACATTAAGGTGAAAGTCAACAAACATACAACAGTAAAGTGTAGGCCAAGAGTATTTTTTTTCTCCGTATCTGTGACAATAAAGCTACAGCACTCAGTAACGTTTTTAAATATCAGGGATAAATACCAGACCCTCTCACCAGTTGGATAGAGGAGGGAGAAAAAACAAACAACAGAGGAAAAAAAAAAAAGAAAAGGAAACAAAGAGAAAATGGAGATCTCAAGGTTTCGACATAAGGTATAACATCAATAAATACTTTGTAATCAAGTGCAAATAATGTTTCTCTTATTTCCCTTCCTTCTGTTATATTTCTTTCCTATAGCTTGATCCCCTTCTCTTTTCGTTAAGTAAGAGTCTCTTAATTAGTTGAATCAAAGGCCCCAGGTCTCTGAAAGATATTTTGTATTTATACAGGATACTTTTGAACACTTCTCCAGGCCTAATTGACACTTTTTTCAGTCGTAGAATATAGATATGTCAAAAAAGAAACAAATGTTTATTTTGCTTAAAAAGTCTCCCAGCAAAAAGCGGCTTGTTAAGTGCAGGTTTTTTTATAACACTTTAACGTTGGAGCCCAAAAACGTTCAATAGCAGCATTTATGCCCTGGACTTTCTATACTGTCTCTCAATGATACGGATATATGTTTTACACCCCTGCCGAAAAACAGCTGTGATATTTGCTGAATTATCTCAACTCACCCCTCCTCCCGTCATCAGACCACCCGCATCTCTCCTTGTCTGTATCCGAATCCCCGCCGGGGGAAGAATCTCAGGGACAGCGTCCTCTGAAGCTACTGTTCCACGATGCTGGATGCAGACCCAAGCTCAACTCCCCTCACGCAGCACCGGTGGGAGAGGAGGGCGCTGCAATGCAGGTTCACAGGTACACAGAGGAAATTCACAGAAGCCGGTCTGCGGTCTGTAGTCAAACCCGGCTCCCTCCCACGCAGCACCGGTGGGGGAGGGGGCGGGGCAGCTGCCAAGCAGCCGATTCAACGGACCGGAGGAGCAGCGCTCCTAGGTAATGAGGGAGGCAAGGCTGTTGAAGGTCTCTCCAACGTTGAATTTTGAAAGAAAAGCTAGGACTGCGGGTGGCAGTGACAGGCAGGGGGAGTCAGACCAACTGGCGGGTCCTTTCAAAAATGGGGTAGAGAGGTGTTCAGTGTAGGCACAAAGCATATATCTAAACCCACAATTTGTACAGGTGAGTTTAGCGTGTGAAAGAAAATTACAGTGAGTCCGGGCAATAAACAGCAACCATAAACCAGTGGGATGGCAAACCACTAGTATGGGTTCCAGAGACAGATTTGGCTGACTGTCCAGAAAAAGCAGCCTCACTGCTGAGGCAAGGCGCAAGGGGTTTCTCCGCCAGGAGCTGTGGGACTGGAGCTGCGAGCTCAGCAACACCTGCCTAGCTCCTCCTCCACCGGAACCTACAGCATGCATTTTTAAACAACTTTCCAATTTACTTCAGTTATCAAATTTGCTTTGTACTCTTGGTATCTTTTATTGAAGAGTAAAACTAGGTAGGTTTATAAGAGCTCAGGAGTGTGCACTTGTCTTTAGTATTCTATGGCAGCAGTGTTTTGCAACATTATTTGTAGCTTTGTTGTACAACATTGGAAGTTGCTGCTGCCATAGAATACTAAAGACAAGTGCACACTCATGAGCTCTTACGAGCCTACCTAGTTTTATTCTTCAATAAAAGATACCAAGAGAACAAAGCAAATTGATAAAATAAGTAAATTAGAAAGTTGTTTAAAATGGCATGATCTATTCGAATCATGAAAGTTTAATTTTTACTTTACTGTCCCTTTAAATGCACTACTGGCAGATTATATTATTTTTAGCAAAGGATACCAAAAGAACACAGTACATTTGAAAACAGAAGTTAATTTAAAAGTGTCTTAAAATGACACGTTCTAGCCAGGGGCGTATTAAGGCATAGGCCAACGAGGCCAGTGCCTAGGGCAGCAGATTTTTAAGGGGCAGCAGAATTTTGAGTCCCTAGGGCCACTCTACTGAACTCAGGACCGGGTGGCTAAATAAACCAATTACTAATGACTTAAATGGCTGGCCAGGCTATTGCTATCCTATGGTATTGTATGTGGGTGCGCATGACGTGGTGACAGTGGAGGCGGAGCTCACTTGCACAGCCTGGCCTGGATTGAGGGGGAATGCGGTTCTTCCTGGCTCCACCGCGTGATTGAGACTCACACAGACTACACAGTGCAGTGTGCACTACACTGTGACCACTGTGAAACAGCATATGCCTTTCTCCCTTCAATACATCTTCATTAGGCATTAAAATACTTAAACGGATTAGTCACTAAATACTTGTACATTTACTGTTTGTCTATCTGTCATACATGCAAAGAATAAGTATTTATTGTTGAATCTATACAACTATGTGACTTAAAACACAACTGAAAATATGTTGTATGCATTTAATACATTCAGAAACAATACAAGTATATACTTTATTATGATTGTATCATGTGACTTTATCCCCTAGGATACAATTCCTAAACCTATCATAACTACTGTTGTATTTTTTAAGTACTTCTAAAGGCCAATTTGTATATTCATTACATATTTATCCAAGCAGATATTTTGCTTAAATAACTGTCAATCACCAAAGAAGATGTTTAAGGTTAAACAACTACCTACTGACAAACTATCATATAGTGAAGGATATATTTTTCTGATATAAACACTTTAATCATCTGACTTGCAAAATAATGTCTTAATATGTGTGTGTATATATATATATATATATATGTGTGTGTGTGTGTGTGTGTGTGTGTGTGTGTGTGTGAATGCAAGTCCTGGTGAACATCTACTTAAAAAGACATTATTTTATTTATTTATTACACCCTGCCCCAAAAATATTATGTCTAAAAAAAAGGCCTTAAACCTGGGGTGGGGGGGGCAGCAGAATTTTGAGTGCCTAGGGCAGCACAAACCTAAATACGCCCCTGGTTCTAGCTGAATCATGCATATTTAATTTTGATTTTCCTTCCCCTTTAAAATATAATTAAATACAGAAACTACATTTAGAGATCTATCTGAATAGGGACATCATTTCAACTTAAATTTATCTTGAAGTACCTTCTGACTTCTACGTTAAATGTTCTAGAAAGAAGACTGTGCTAACGTTTTGCTGCCTACATGTAATACTTATCAGGTAGGTAGTCAATGCTTTCTGATTTTCAATATGTAAGTTTTTAAGAGACGTGCGATTCAAAAAAATGAGCCTGTGCTATATAAAATATTTGTTTTTTATTTCTTCAGCCTATAAGCAGTAAAGTCACGAAACCAAGTTGTACACAATTTATTTCAGTTAGATTAGTGGTTAGATTAGTGGTATAAACAACACTGTTATATTAATATACCTTTTTACCCCTGTGATTACCTTGTATCTAAGCCTCTGTAGGCCCTTATTTCAGTTCTTTTGACAGACATGCATTATAGCCAATCAGTCCTGACTCATAAACAACTCCACGGGAGTGAGCACAGTGTTATTTTTATGGCACAGATGAAGTAGCACTGTTTAGCTATGAAAAAACTGTAGACATGCACTGAGATAAGAGGTGGCCTTCCTAGGCTTAACTTTCAACAAAGAATATCAAGAAAACAAAGCAAATGTCATGCTAAAAGTAAATTGGAAAGTTGTTTAAAATGACATGCCCTATCTGAATCATGAAAATTTAATTTTTACTTGACTGTCCCTTTAAATTTAAACAGCTTTTAGTTTAACATTATCCCATGCAAACTATTGTAACACTGTTGCTCTTTCAAATAAAGTACAAAACAGAATTTTTTTTTGAGCATCATACTCCTTTAACTAATTTGAACACAATATTTTTAATGGATTACAAAAACATTAAAATATTACTTTAGCAAACAACTTGATAGTTGTACAAAAAGCAGATACTTGACCTTTGTCTTTAGATTATTTTCTACTTATAAGATTGACAGACATCATACAAGGAATGTCAAACATGTAAATTGCTTGTCAGACCAATTATCCAACCTTACCAGCGTTCATTATAACTAGGCGCTTAAATCTTTTTGTGTTCTAAATTTCTTGGCTTATTGAAAGGGGAAAAAAGTGAATTATGAAACAATTTTAAACACTTACTCCTAAAAACTGCGCTAACTTAATGATTCAATGATAGGCTTCTAAAAGCACTAAAAATACAGTATATATAACAACAATGTAATTAAAACAAATATTATCGATCTTCAGTGCTTTTTTATTTTATTCAGTGATTTATCCTTTTAGTAATCTTTACCAATACAATCGTTGTATATAAATTTGTTTGGTATTTGATCTGGTATTTGATCTGTTATCACCAGTTTGCTTTATACACAGCCTTGAGATTTCTTAAAAATACTACTTAAATATTAAATGTTATATGCTATCTTCAATATAAATGAAAAAAATAATCTCTTATAAATGTACTGATTTTATGCTCACCTTAATGTCTCAGGGAGTATGGTAGAAAGCTAGTATTCTCTAGTTTTTTCTTTCTTTATATCGGAATCTCCCCGACTTCCTTGTGAGTGTGGTGCCGCTTCACAGTTCACTGAACCTTGCAGAGTATTTCAGACAACGAGAGTACTATAAGACAAAAAGAAGAGAGAGCGCAACCACGACTCACGGTAAAAGTATTTAATTCCACTTTGCGCATATGTACATACTGCACTTACAAGAATTCAATAATCACAAGCGTCTCTAAAATCTCACACAGTCCCCGGCTTTCCGGTCTCCGTCAGCTGTAGCTGTTTCCTCGCTCCTCTCTATTTCCGGCGTGTGGACTTAGTTGTTGTTCCTTTTCACAGTGCAGGAATTAGTTCAAGCCTTCCTATCCCAATACTGTTATTAGACTGGATCAGTTGACGTCTACGCTTTTCGTCCGGCTTCTGCAGACTTTTTCAAGACTTCTGAACAGTGTTTACTTTTCGCGGGGATCCTCTGTTTAAAAACTTGCTTACTCCTCCTCTTTCTCTGTCACACTCCAATCAACTACTGGGCAGTTTTCACGCCCTCTTCCACCGTATGTTACATTAGTTAGAGGAAAAAAGCAAAGTACTAAGTTATTTCGTCTATTTGAAACTTTGTATTCTCAAGTGCAGTTCTCTGATCAAAATAATATGCATAATAAAACATTTCGTATTACAGGAATTAGTATTATAATTGATATACATTAGTTAAAAATTATTTCTATGCTTACAGCAACTTTCAAAATAATTCCTAAAACTTTAATACACAATACTTTAATATACATTAAACATTTATTGCTTAAACAAACTATTAACATGTTTAAAATCAATTGAAAATGGGTTGACAATATAAAAGCTAATATATTATTAAATATATAAATACATATTCTTTAGGTACATCTCTATTTTAAAAATAATAATAATAATAATAATATCCCTATTCTCAACCTCTAATTTAAAATCATAGCCCTTAACCAAAATATTCGATATAATTTTATTTAATTACCTATATTTGTATTTCCCTATACGCAATTAAATACCCTAGATACCTTACACATATGGTGTTCTAGAGCATAAATGCTTGGAGGTCAATGTCTATATTTAACCCTTTAGGGGTCAGACTTTCCAACTGCTGAATCCATTTAGTTTCTTTTTTTCTTAGAGAGATAAGCCTGAGGATTTGAGCCTGCTGGTACAGTCTCAAAGGTACTAATACGTAAACTACTGGGGTCTTTTTTGTGATGAATTCTAAAATGTTCTGACACACTGTGTGTCTTCAAACCTAACTCGATATTGTTAATGTGTTCATAACACCTTCGTTTTACTTTCCTTTTCATCCTTCCTATGTACTCCCACATTTGCATGTTAAGCTATATACTTAAGTTAAGCTATATGTAGACTGGCAAGTACCCCTAGACTTAATGGGTACTGTTTTGGTATTGTTCCAATTTGCAATTGAATCTTTGTTCCAAATAATAGGACACATACAGCAATTTTTTCTCCCGCATTTATATGTTCCTGGTTTCCCTGAGACCCATCTATCTAAGGTGCCTGTTCTAGTATCAGTCTTTTCTTTTGTATCTATAAGCTTTGATGGTGCAAGAAGGTTCTTAAGGTTCCTGTTCTTTTTGAACACTACATTTGGTTTATTGTCCAAATTGTCTGTTAGGAAAGGGTCTGACTTTAAAATACCCCAATGTCTGTGTAGTACTTTTTTAATGAATCCTGCCCCTTCATTAAATGTTGTAATAAACCTCCCTTTATTGTCTCCTTCATTATGATTGATTTTTTAATTTCCCTATCATATTCTTTCTCCATAAATTTCTTCTCCAAGATGTTTGCTTCCCTATTATAATCCTCTAAATTGGTGCAGTTTCTACGTATTCTACGGAACTGCCCATACAGTATGTTTTGCTTCCAGCTACTCATATGACCATTCCTAGCATTTAAGAATCCATTGCTATCCATTGGTTTCCTATAGTTCCTGTACTTTTACTGTATTTAACTCATGTTCAACAAAGAACTCAACATCTAGGAATTCAATTTTTTCTTTGGACATTTTGCTGGTAAATGTCAAATTGAATTGGTTGTTGTTCATGTGTTTAATAAACTCATCTGCCATCTTTATGTCTCCTCGCCATATTATAATAATATCATCAATGTATCTCAGATATTTAATTATATTGGGTCGATAAGGATTATTATTCCATACCATAAGATCCTCAAAATGGGATTCAAAAGGAAAAACCGACATCCATCTTTCGAGGTAAAATCTTGAAACTTTATTCGGCAATGTTTAAAAGTAAAGACAGCACAGCAAAATGGACTTAGAGTCAGACGTGGGCGCAGCACACAGGCATACGCGTTTCGGAAAAGATTCCGTAGTCACAGCCTCTGTGACTACGGAATCTTTTCCAAAACGCGTATGCCTGTGTGCTGCGCCCACGTCTGACTCTAAGTCCATTTTGCTGTGCTGTCTTTACTTTTAAACATTGCCGAATAAAGTTTCAAGATTTTACCTATAAAGATGGATGTCGGTGTTTCCTTTTGAATTTGATTATTCCAGTCCTTGCCGACCCATCAGCTGATACCTTAGTCTGGAGCGGATCCAAGTTTGCAGTACCTCCGGAAAAGAACTCCCGCTATTGGAGGAACACTAATGACGTATAGCCAACACCCACACACAAGCCGACGAGTACACGGAACACAGCGGAGGCCCTGTGAGCCGCTCAATTGAAGCCTGGATCTTCGGAAGCGGCACAGAGGCGGCTGCACATTAGGCAGCGACGCTGTCAAGTGGTTAACCGGACAGGCCTGAGTGGGGTGAGTTATCTAACTTTGCAAGTGCTATAAGAAATTTCACTCATTACCGGAGACTCTGCATTGGTCCTTATATTTACTTCAGCCCGGTGTGGCTGAGTTCTGTTGTTGGGTTTCTCTGTTTGATTTCCTCAAAATGGGACACATAAAAAAAAAATGGGAAACAATTTTAAATGAACATTTTAATGCAAAAATGACTAATTTGCTAGAGCATATATTTTTTTGCCTTACTGACTCTATTGTCCTTTGTTTAAACAGCTGTTAATTGGGGGCTATATGCAACTGCTGCTCCTAATTTATTGATAAATTAGATCACTTCTTTATTTTTTGAATAAAAAGTAATTAAATAGAAAAAGATAATACTATGGTTTATATAGCAGGGGTTTTCAAACATGCCCTCAGGCCTTCCTAATAGGCAAAATTTTCAGAATAACCTTGGGTAAGAACAGGTTTATAACAATATGTATTATTAATCATCTGATTATTTCACCTGTCCAGTTCCGATATCCTAAAAATCTGGCCTTTTAGGGAGGATTGAGGTCAGGTTTGAAAACCCCCTGATTTACAGGTTGTCCATTTACAATATTTAGAAAGTACTACTCTTTAATGTAAACAAATAACTAAACCAAGAGTGAGAAACATTGATCTTAAATGGACATTGTACACTAGATTGTTCTTTGCATAAATGTTTTGTACATAATAATTTATATAGCCCATCTGGGAGTGGTTTTGTAAAAATGTATTTTTATCAACATTATGCTTATTTTCAGACTCCTTAACAAGCCCCAAAGTTTTAGATGTATACTGATGTACAGACCCCTGGTTGTGTAATGGGTCTTTTCATATGCAAGGGAAGGGGGGTGTCTGCCTGTTTCTGCTTTCCCAGCCCCTTTCAGTGGGTGTCAAAGCCTAACTCCATCAACAGTGCTAAACTGAGAGCTTCTAAGTAAGCTTTTAAAAGGTTTTATACTGGATTTTAATATCAGTATCTGTGCATATTCTTCTTTATAGTAGTGTCTATTACATGCAGTTATATGAAAATTGGTGTATACTGTTCCTTGAATTGAAGTAGAGGAAAATTAAATAAAATAAAATAAATTATAAAAAATCCTCCTCTCCTGTCCCTCTCCACGAAAAGGGGGGGGGGGGGGAGTAAAGCTTCATCTTTGTTATGATAATTGAGCCGTTTAATGTTTAGCTCGGTTTATGAACTCATGCCAATAGAATTCGACCATATGTAATCTGAGAATAGTTTTTGATCTCAAGAGAAGCAAAATTCGTCTAGGGTCAATAAGTTAGAGTTTCTGGTCAATTTTCTCTGTGGGAACGTCTATGTTTTTTTCGATATTTCACTATAAAGGATATTGTGCTATTAAGCATAATTTCTATCAATGGGGACATTTGCAAGGGTGCTTTATTAGTTTGTTAATGAGCACTGTATAAACATCAAGCAGAAAATCACTCATGTATTATTTTAATACTTGTAAAACCCCAGATTTTCATTCTAGAGCTATCCCACAAAATATGAAACAATGTGACTATTCCTCCGCAGTCACGACAATATCATCTAAATAGCTGATATGGAGAGAAAACACACAAAATATTTGGGGGCTTTATATGAGTATTATATTGCAGCATATATGTCTATACTTTATATCCAGAACTCTGCAAAGCTAGAATATCAGTTTTCAAGCTGAAATTTGAGGGAGTCTGCAGTACTGACAAGATTTGGTCTATTGTGTTTGAGGGAGTCTGCAGTACTGACAAGACTGTGTTGATAATCTTGCCAGAGATCATCAGGCCCTTGATAAAGATGTAGAGTGAAAGATACAGACCCAATTAAAGCTCTCCAAGTGGGAGCTAGACTCTTTTTACCAACAATTAAGATAAGCTAGGCGGTTGGTGTCATATAATGTGGAGAGGAGTTTATAACAAGCAATATGTAGCTCTTGGTAGCAATATCAGACCAATACATATTTTCAAATAATGTTAGGGGCCTGAGAAAATTAACTTTTTGTGGGTGATGGTCTAAGAAATCTTGAAGTTGAAGGTATTTGAGCCATTTTAAGTAAATACTAAATACTAAATAATAGTACATTTGAAAGAATTTTGAACAAATGTTCCTTCGATTTAATTGTACTCACAGTTGACTGCCTACAACAAGAGCTTGATAAACAGAAGCTCCAGCTGGAAGTGTTCAAGCAGGAATTGCAGTCTAATCTATCACCGGATGTCTTGCAACAGTATATGGATACAGTGGATAAACAAATTCTGGAGTTGAGAAGTGAGATCCAAGAGCGTAAGAAAAACAAATTCAGTAGACATGAAAACGACTATGCATCCGGAACTGTTTACCGGTGGTTGAATGACCGGACCGGAAGTACGGAGTTTTCCACTTCCGGTTACAGACGGCATGGAGTACGGAACCTCCATTCAAACATTGGAATCAGGGTCCAGGGACTCCAACCAAGAAGGAGGCAGCAGCACCGGCAGGGTGGCAAAAGGCACCGGAAGAGGTGGCAGAGGCAGGAACCATCAGAGGGGCAGGGGCAGAGATGCCTATTGGGTAATGACCTGCATCAAACACGGTCAGTAGTCTTGAATTTGAGTACTGAACCGTTAACATCAGAAGAACAACGGGTTCTCTCAAAGGGACTGCCCAATATAGCAAAAGGTTAAAACCTTTGACTTACGAAGGGACTTACACCAGTTCTACAGAACATTAAAGTTAAAAAAGTCACTTTTTTGGTTTTGAATGCGGTATTGAGAAAGAATCTATGCATAATTTGAGTGTGCAGGAAAAGTTAAAATTGAAAGCACTGGGTTTAAATAATAAAAGTAATTTTACACTGCAACAGATGAACCCCGGGGTCAGTACTGTACATGTATTCAGCTAGTGGAACATGATGTTAATAGTTGTTTAAAAAAATGGAAAAAGGCTACCCCAAACATTAACAACTTTAATAGATAGAATAGGCCTGCATTAAAAAACTTAAAGGAGAAAAATAATCTCATCTTTAAAGAAGCTGATAAGGGTGGGGCTTTGGTGGTTTTGGAAAAAGAGTATTATGTCAAGGAAATAGAGAGCCAACTTGCTGATAAGGATGTGTATAAATTGCTACCAAACAACCCAACACATAAGATTAAAAAAGAGATTGAGAGGCCCATTTATCAAGCTCCATATGGAGCTTGTGGGCCCGTGTTTTTAGCGAGTCTTCAGACTTGCCAGAAACAGCAGTTATAAAGACAGCTGCTCCATAACCCTGTCCGCCTGCTCTGAGCAGGCGGACAGGAATCGCCACAATTCAAAACGATCGAGTACAATCAGGTTGATTAAAACCTCCCTGCTGTAGGCCCATTGGCCGTGAGTCTGCAGGGGGCGGCGTTGCACCAGCAGCTCTTGTGAGCTGCTGGTGCAATGCTGAATACGGAGAGCATATTGCTCTCCGCATTCAGCGATGTCTTTCAGACCTGATCCATGCTGTCAGATCAGGTCCGACAGACATTTGATAATTCAGCCTCTGAGGCTTGTGTTAAGAAAGCCCAAAAAAATGGGTTGATTGATAGCAAAGTGGTTAAATTTATTTTAGAAACAGAGGACATTATACATGTTTTATATACACTCCCTAAGGTCCACAAAGACATAATAAGGCCCCCGGGCCGTCCGATTGTGGCAGGGATTGGTTCCATATTATCCAAAATATCTATATACCTTGATAAAATATTAAGACCATTTGTCAGCTCTACCTCCTTTATCAAAGACACAGGGGATTTTGTGAACAAAGTTCAGAATGTAACATTGGAAAACAACAAGAGCATTTTGTATAGCCTAGACGTCACAAGCCTGTATACTGTAATGAACAAAGGGAATTTATTTTGGATCTCTTATTTTCTGTTCCAGGACCAGTTCTATTTACAGCTCCAGAGCACTTCTATGGATTCCAATGTCACCCCAACCTATGCCAATATCTTTATGAATACCTTTGAAGAATATTTTATTGATGATCACCCTTTATTTCTTCCATATGGCACCACTTGGTGGCGCTATATAGACAATATTTTTGGTATATGGTTGGGCGACATTGGAACACTGGAGGAGTTTGTTAAAAATCTAAATGGTGCCACACAACATATACAATTTAAAATTAATGTGAATGAGGAAAGGATTGATTTCCTTGACACCACAGTATATAAGAAAGATGACATATATGCTGTGGATCTATTTAAGAAAGAAACAGACTGTAACAATTTGCTACATTTTAAAACTGCACATACTCCTGCTCTGGTGAGGAGTTTACCCATAAGTTAGTTTATGCGGGTGAGACATTTTGTCTCAGATGAAAATTTAATTGGAGAAAGGCTAACTGAAATTGATGAACGCTTCAAACAGAGGGGATACCCTGTTGATTTGATTGATAAGGAAAAAGCAGCTATATTACAAATTCCCAGGGCCTCCTTGTTAAAAGAAAAAATAAAGGTGAAGAAAATTCCTAGAATAATTTTTATAAATGAGTATTCTCCTTGGAGCAGCCAAATACAAAAGATATTACGCAAGCACTGGCATATTTTGCCAATCTCCAACCCTGATGTAAAAGAGTTCAAAAATTTACTTATGGCTGTTTTCAGGAGGGGGAGAAATTTGAAAGACACATTGGTGAAGGCAGATGTTGGCCCTAAGAAAGTTATTAGTCAGAGGTTTATTGATGGTAAGAATTTTGAATGTTTTCCCTGTTTAGGGTGCCAGAATTGTAACAGTATCATTAAAGGCCCAATCTGTACTCATCCACGCACAGTATAGACTAAGGGATTACTATACATGTAATACAAGCTATGCTGTGTATCTGATTAAATGTCCCTGTGGGTTGGGGTACATTGGCGAGACCACCCGTTAGGTCCGCGGGTGTATCACCCAACACAAAAGCAATATTAAGACAGGAAATTTAGAAGCACCGGTCTCCAACCATTTTGTTTCTGCTGGCCACCAAATGAACCAACTTAGGTTTCAGATTTTGGAACAAGTAAAAATGCCAAGGAGGGGTGGTGACAGGGCAAAAATCCTATTGGGCAGAGAATTATATTGGATCCATGAGTTAGGGACTATGGCCCCTGGTGGGATGAATAGGGAAATGGATTGGGGTGTATGCCTTTAAATTAGTTTTTTTTTATTGTATATAGTGAATGCTGTTATTAAACTGCTAGGAGGTGCTGTTACTCTATCAACATTTGTATCAACATTTGTGCCAATTTATTTCCATAAAATTGATTGATTGAGCTAGGACATTATACGATATGACTACTAGCTGGAGCTATTCCTATACAAAAATGTAATAATGTTAATTTGTAAAGGAATGGTTAACCCAGGTGTGTGTGGGTGGGTGGGTGGATGGGGCCTTGAGCCAATTTAAGGCTGATTTTAATTGTTTGTACAATAGACATGACTAAGGATGTGAATCCGAAACATTGTCTTTTTTATTATGTTGGTGAATAAATAATTTTACTACAACTTTTGGTGGTGCTGCTATCCTCCTTTTTTTGGATCTACATTGCATCTGGGACTGTGGTGCCAGTCTTGAATAGCTTGCACACCTGCATATTTGCAGCCCCACATTAGGGGTTACTTTGGTGCTAGAACACACTGGACTTTCTACTAAATAATAGTATAATGAGTGGCATGCTATTTAGCGCTTTCGTAAGTGTGCAAACAATGCCAAATGTAAGCTTGAAAGTAAAATGTTTGAGCACAAACGAAAGTCGACATGTGCTAACTTCTTCTCCCCATAGACTTCATTGGAGAGCACAAACCTTACAGGAGTACACTAATTTATTAAATATAAAATATTGAAAAATAATAATGTTACTGACACCAGGCTGCCAAGGCCACCCCCTCTCCTATTTGGACTATTGTGTTTCCCACCAGTTCCCCTTATGTTTGTTACAATGATTGAACTTTACCCTGAAAGAGCTGATCGCTACCCTGCTGGCCACTTCCTGCCTTGCCGAGGCCCAGCCGGAATCTTATGGAACTACTCTTTGGCTGGGCTTGCTAGAGATCTCCGCTGAACTTTAAACTAGGTCACACCAGACGCCCTTTGCCCCAGACCTCTGCTCTCTTGGGGACTTGTTATACCTTTGATGGGCCTCGGTTTGGGTGATTGCTAAGAGGGAGCTCCCTCAGGAACCTGGGGTTTGGACACCTCTCTACCTCAAGCTGGTCAGGAGGACCCTTTGCCCGGATGCCGCTCCGGGACCCAGCAAATGATCATTTTGCTTTTTGGACTGGGACATCTAGGGGCCCAGAGCTCTCTAATGGTACCGAGGAATAGCTGCCACTTGTTTGGGATCATTCCGAAAATGCGACCTAGCTATTGTGGGATCTCTATGTGAATAGGGCTTCTATGGAGTCAAAGAGTCCAAAAGTGGCAGCAAAAAGGAGTTTAATTTAAACACACACAGGGAACAGCAGAGCAACGTTTCGGGAGTGATCCCTCCCGAAACGTTTCTCTGCTGTTTTCTGTGTGGGTTAAAATTAAACTCCTCTTTGCTGCCACTTTTGGACTCTTTGTATGTTATTTTGGGAGTTTTTGTGGTGCTCCTGTGGCTTGCATACAGTACAGCCTGTCTGGAGGGGCAGTGATCTCTTGATTAGATAAGGTTCTTATCAGATGGCAGATGTGTATATAAGCTGTGTGTTTGTTCCAATAAAGGCTGTTCATCTTTCCCCTTTATACTGGTCTTGTCTGGTTATTAGGGTGGGGTACTTGCTATAATCACTTTTCCCGCTATACAGCTACAGGTTCCGGGGAGGAAGCAGGATCTTTTGGCGGAGATACCCAGTTGGGGTATCTGGGGTCCATCACATTGACTGGCAGCGGTGGGACTGCTTCCTTCACACGGATAGTTGAAACCACCACAGGGACCAAGTTTCCTGCTGACAGAGGAGAAGCGCCACAGTGGCCTGCAACCATGGAAGCCAAGTTCCAATGGAGAATGCAAGAGGCGCTGGCCCAGCTGGACGGTCCTGGTTCTAGACAGGGTGAGCTGGGATGAAGGGACTTTATTCACCAGGAACTCTGGAGGGAGGCTCTTCAACAGGAGCAGGACTATTGTGGAAAGGTCCTCCCCACTGCTGAGGAAAGGTACTGGCTCTAACTGCAATTACGAGTGCTTTTCCTGGGAGAGAGCAGCCCAGGGAGAAATGGCTATCTGAATTAGATGGACTGGTCCAGACTGAGATGATGCTGGATGATGTCTACAGGGTCCTCCAATGGTATGCTATACAAGTGCAACCATGGCTGGAGGATGGCATCCCCACAGAGGGCTTTGGCTTCAGCAGCCCTGGATTGCTATTTAAGAAGCTGACAGAGGACCCAGACTTTGGGAGCGAAGCGGAGTGGAGACCGGAGGAAATTAAAGAGTACCGAGGGGGACTGCTGAATCTCTCAGGGTACACTGGCTTCAAGCCGATCTATATTTTATAAGTGTCCAGGAATGGGAGCTGGAAGTAGCCTACAAAAAGCTGCTTTAAAGCTTTTGGATTGGAACTCTGTCACAGTACCAGCGGAATTGCTGGCATCAGTGCAGAGCGCCTCTGGCCTCTGCCCAGCACCTGCAATATCTCTGCAGTCCCAGGGAGAGGAGGCTAGACAACCTCTCTCCCCAGTGACAGATCAGTCCCCAGGGAGAGGAGGTAGCCGACCTCTCTCCACATCGAGGAGATAACTGATCTGTCTCTGCAGTGACAGAGCCAGTCCCAGGGAGAGGAGGTAGCCAACCTCTCTCCCCAGTGGCAGAGAGGTCCCCAGGGAGAGGAGGTAGCCAACCTCTCTCCCCAGTGGCAGATCGGTTTCCAGGGAGAGGAGGTAGCCGACCTCTCTCCCCAGCGGCAGATACGTTTCCAGGGAGAGGAGGTAGCCAACCTCTCTCCACAGTGGCAGAGCCATTTCCAGGGAGAGGAGGTAGCCAACCTCTCGCCCCAGCAGCTTAGCTTGTTCCAGGGAGAGGATGTCAGCATCCTCACCCCCCGTGGCAGTGGCCAACAACAAAAATGGAGGAAAGTTTGGGGTTGGACCGTTCGACTAACTCAGGTCTATGCCAGTTGGAGCCTCCATTACTTTTGCACTTGGAGAGGACGTCATGCTCCTCCCCACCGAATATGGACCCTGGAACTTGAGAGGAATCTGTGTTTTGGGAGGTGGGTGCCCAGGGGACATGTGGAGGGCTTTTGCCCTGGATTAAGGTTTGCCACATTTCCCCGAGTTCCCAGGGACTCTGGGAGATGGAGGACCCTGGTGCAGAGTTGGGGTTCCTGTGGCTATGGAGGCGATCGATGGTGTCCCTGACATCACCACAGCAGAGGAGCAGGAGCTGAGCCCTGAAAGGGAGATTGGTCGCTGCCCTCCACCCACCCCAGTGGATTCTACTGCAGAGTAGGTGGAAACTGTAAAGCTGAGTGAGGGTCCATCCGAGGGGATGTTCACAGGGCAGAGCCAGGCGGATATTTGCCCTCAAAACAAGCTGGAGTATGCTCCTATGGTCCTGGAGGAGGCTGAGATGGTCCCCTATATCCTCCCAGCAGAAGAGCTTGCAGCAGGTCAGAGCGCCGCTGGCCTCTCCCCACCCCTATTATGCATCTCACAGCCAGAGAGGGACAACCCTGGAATAGCAGCTGTGGTCCATCCAGCAGTGGAGCTGGCAACCAGGCAGGTGGATGTTGATCACTGCCCTTTCCCTGTCCTGATGGATTTTCCAGTGGTGGTGATTGAGACTACAGCCTCCACCTGTGAATCCTGGGAATGCTGGGCAGTGGGCCCAAGTCCCTAACCTTGTGCTACAGCAGCCCCAGCTACCCTGCCTCCTCCCCAGTGGCTGACCGGATTGCAGAGAAAAGGGGCAATCGGCCACTCTCTCCAGTGGGCAGGGCCGCCACTAGAAATTTTGGGGCCCCTGACTGAACCATTGATCAGGCCCCCCCCCCCCCCTCTTGACATGTGCAACTTTTGACCAAGTGACTAAAACATATATGCACTTTATTCTTAAGTGTCTATTTAAACTTGGAAATGTTGTATATGTAGTTACATACACAGACACACTCACACACTGAAACAAACACAGACACTCACACATAAGGATTCACATATAGACACTCTAGCAGACATGCAAAAAAACACACAAACACACTCAGACTCAGACAACCAAACAGACACTCAGTACTTGTTTACATTGACCTAACAAGTAATGAGGTAAACTACAGTTTTGTAAAACAAAGGAGATTTAGAAAACAAAATATGGAGTTCTGATTATCTTTTTGTAAAGGAAGATGCCAACTAAATGATGACAGCAGCATGCAGTGGCTGAAAGGAAGGGCCCTGAACTGCCTAAACAATAATTTAAAGGTTAAATGGTGGATTGGTGACTTCCGGAAAGGTCTCGTTAGTTTCAAAGTCTGTAGAAAGATGTGAAAAATCAGTAGTAATGTCAAAATGTCCTAAAAAGGAACAGACAATGGACACACACAAACTCAAACTTGCATATACACCCAAGGAAACACAGACAGAGACTGCCTCAGTAAACACACAAAGACATACACACAGAGACACCCACAGAAAACACACAAAGACATACACACACAGAGAGACAACCACAAAACACAGAAACACATACATACACACACCCTCACAGAGACAACCACAGAAAACACACAGACATACACACACCCTCACAGAGACACCCACAGAAAACACACACCCTCACAGAGACAACCACAGAAAACACAGACATACATACATACATACACACACCCTCACAGAGACATCCACAGAAAACACAGACATACACACCCACCCTCACAGAGGCATCCATAGAAAATACACAAAGACAAACATACACACACCCTCACAGAGACACCCATAGAAAAAGCGCAAAAACATATGCACACACCCTCACAGAAAATGCACAAAGACATACACACCCACCCTCACAGAGAGACCCACATAAAAAATACATACACACTCATAGAGACATAAATACACTGCTGCTAAAAAAAAAGTGTTTTTATGGACCCCTGGCCCCACCATACAACTACTACAACACTTAAATTACAATCTGAAATTGCACAAAGAAATAAAAAAACATTAGCTAAGTAAGTCCTATCTCCTCTGCAAATGAAAGTGATCTGCTGTCTGACTCAGGCACACACTGTACAAACAAAGTGCCAAGTCTGTCTCACACTGTGCATAGTGGTTTAGTGCACACTCAGAAATCCTCTCAAATTCTAATACTTTACCCCTTGTAATAACATTTCCCATGCTCAATTAGCACTCTGCTTTATGCTTTAGTACACACTGGTGGCTGATAAAATGTTAAAAAAAAATAAAAAAAAAATTTTTTTTAGTTCTTGCCTCATGGGCCCCCCCTGGCCCATCGGGCCCCTGACAGGAGTCACCCCTGTCACCCCTTGATGGCGGCCCTGCCAGTGGAAGATACCTTTCATGGGAGAGTCAGGAGTCCACTATGTGAGTGTTGTTTGTGGGTGGGCACATGTTCTGGGACCTGATTCGGAAACCTATTTCGTGGGAACTGAGTGACTGGACTAACTCCGGAGTCAACCCGTTAGTCTCCGTTAGTAGGGGTAGTAATGTGACAGAACCTATCCTGCTCTGGGACTACAGGGGCAGAGGGACACCGAGAGACCTATGGAGTTTTATATACCAGACACCCTGTGGGATATTTGGACTTGGCTTTATGTGTATATCCCTGTGCCAAGGCCACCCCCTCTCCAATTTGGAACTTGTTTCCAACCAGTTCCCCTTATGTTTGTTACAATGATTGAACTTTGCCCTGAAAGAGCTGATTGCTACCCCGCTGGCCCCTTCCTGTCTTGCCGAGGCCCAACTAGAATCTTGTAGAACTATTGCCAGCTGGGCTCACTAGAAATCTCCTCTGAACTTTAACCTAGGTCACTCCAAAGGCCCTTTGTCCCAGATCTCCGCTCTCTTGGGGACTTGTTATTCCTTTGATGAGCCTGGGTTTGGGTGATTGCTAAGAGGGAGCTCCCTCTGGAACCTGGAGTTTGGACCCTTTGCCCGGCTGCTGCTTTGGACCCCAGCGATGGACCATGTCACTTTTTGGACTGGGACATCTAGGGGGCCGGAGCTCTCCAATGGCACCCAGGAATATCTGCTGCTTACTCTGGATCAACAAGATAATGCAACCTAGCTAATGTGGGATCTCTGTGTGACTAGGGCTTCTATGGAGGCGCCAGCCTGTCTGGAGGGGCGGTGATCTCTTGATCAGATATGGCTCTTATCAGATGGCAGATGTGTATATATGCTGTATGTTTGTCCCAATAAAGGCTGTTTGTGTTTCACCTTAATACTGGTCTTGTCTGGTTATTAAGGTGGGGTACTTGCTATAATCACTTTTCGCGCTATACAGCTACAGGTTCCGGGGAGGAAGCAGGATCTTTTGGCGGAGATACCCAGTCGGGTTATCCGGGGTCTCTGTCACAATTAATAATACATTTAAATAATTATTATAAATGTACTAATATATTCTAAAAAAATACATAGAATATACTGTATATGTATATTTTACAGTATCTATAATAATTATTATTAATAATTATTATTAATATTTATTTCAATTTATTATTTATAATTTTTATATAATGAGCCTTAAGATAACAAATGTTTAATGTGCGCTAATGCGACACCGTATTATACCTAAAGCGCAAAATCTGAAGCAAGTTACGCATATTTTACATTCCAATGTTCTTTTTTGTTTATTTTTATTTTTAAAAATATATTTCTACATATATCTGATAATGTTAATGTATAATAAATAATAGAGTGATAAGTGTTAGGTCTTTTTCTTCCTTGCTCTCCATTAAAGCATTAGGGGAGAATAAGTTAGTACTGTTATGATATCCGAAGTCCTGTAGTTAGTGTGCGCCAGGTTTCGCTCCTGTGCAAAACTTTTACTTTCAACTTGTAATACGTGTGCTAACCCGTGCACGCAAAATCTTTACTTCTGCTGGTGTCAACGGTCGAGCAAAAGCACTAAATAGCGTGCAAATTGTAAGCTGGCCCGTCAAAACGTCACTTTTCACAGTAAATTATTGTTTCTAAAAGACCAGAGAGTGCAAGTTTTTTGTTCTGCTGTATTCATACCCTGGAGTGTTCTCCTTAGCTACTATATATATATATATATATATATATATATATACCTATATTTATATATACATATATATATATATATATATATATATATTTTTATATATATATATATATATATATATATATATATATATATATATATATATATATATATATATAGTAGCTAAGGAGAACACTCCAGGGTATGAATACAGCAGAACAAAAAACTTGCACTCTCTGGTCTTTTAGAAACAATAATTTACTGTGAAAAGTGACGTTTTGACGTTAGTGCTGTATATATTGTTTGCAATGTATACACACTGTGTCTGAGGAAAGAGATACTTTGTCCCCGAAACGACAATTGTTTACAGTAAATGATTATATATATATATATATATATATATATATATATATATACACAGTATCTATCTATCTATCTATCTATCTATCTATCTATCTATCTATCTATCTATCTATATACACAGTATATATATATATATATATATATATATATATATATATATATATATATATAGGTAGCCCTTAGTTTACGCCGGGGTTAGGTTCCAGAAGGAATGGTTGTAAATCGAAACCGTTGTAAATTGAAACCCAGTTTATAATGTAAGTCAATGGGAAGTGAGGGAGTTAGGTTCCAGGCCCCTCTCAAAATTGTCATAAGTAACACCTAATACATTATTTTTAAAGCTTTGAAATGAAGACTTTAAATGATAAACAGCATTATAAACCTAATAAAATAATCACACAACACAGAATATATAATTAAACTAAGTTAAATGAACAAAAACATTTGCTAAACTGCATTATAAACCTAATAAAATAATCACACAACACAGACTTCACTTGCATTTTTCTGCAAATAGTTCTTTATATGCATTCCCATCTGGACTGATTTATGGACAGGAAGATCTTGTCCCTTTGAAATCTGCTCGATAGCTCAGGTCTGGTTAAACTGATTAATTTAGCTTGCTTGGCTTTGCTGCAACACAAGCGGACAGCTCCACCTACTGGCTACTTTAATAAATGCACTGCTTCTCAATGCTTTTCAATAGCAGTCACATGACTGGAAAAAAAGGTTGTTATTCTGAAATGGTGTAAATTGAACCGTTGTAAAACGAGGGCCACCTGTATATATATATATATATATATATATATATATATATATATATATATAAAAACACAGAAGGGGACTGCACTCTCAGACTGGACTGGGTACACATCCTATGACCCTGCAACATGCAGCTCAGCCCTGGGTGCTCACTGGCACTGTGCTGTCCCCAGAGTCACAGGCAGTTAACCCCAAACAGGTCTGGGTGCAAGAACCATAGGGGAAATTACAAAACAAATTAATACAACACACAGAGAAAGTCCAGCACTCACTTATAAGCTCTCATCTAAGATTTAAAGCAAAAAATGGACATGTACTCTTTAAAGTTGTTGGCCCAGTTGTCATCAACCACATAGGGAGGCCTAATAACATATCCCATGGTGCACAGGACTCCATGAGTTAGAAGTTATGGTATTAAGAATATTCAGAGAACTAAGCAAATTTTAAAACAGAAGTTAACTGGAAAATCTCATGCTCTTTCAAATCTTTTATTTTTTCTTTCATTTTTTACATTTTTTTATTTTTAGCTTGCAAAAAATGTTAAACTGATATGCTGTAGCTATATAGGGGTTGATTTATGAAGCTGTTGGGACAGGAGCGCACATACGCACCCCTGTCCATCGTAGCTTGCCTCTGGTGGGCTGAATTCCGCTGCCGGAATTCAGCATTGCAGGCGAAGCCTGGCGAGGGGGTTTGATAAATCGACACCATAGGTAAGCATAATATTTCCCATTTATGCTACTTTAATAATAATAAAGCACGATTTTGGACTTTTTAGGTTTATATATTGATTCTGACCAGAAGAAATTCTAGAAAATTTCCCACAAAAGCTGCATTATTAATCCAATGAACAGCATTACTAATTACAGCAATAAATAAAAAGAAAGAAGTCAAGAAAAAAAAAAAAAAGCTTTCTTGTTAAAACATTTAACATGTTGCTTTATCACTATAATTGCTTATCTGTGCTACATATTTATGACTTAAGGGGCTTAAGTCCTAATATATCACTGAGCATTATTAGTTAACCTTTCAATCGTTATATCCACAATCTAGATCCTATTGACAAATTGATGCTCATCAGTGACATGCCCACTTATATTTTAATTAGACTACAATTGTAACCAGTAGTTACAGCAAAAATATCCATTATGAAGGTTTTGATACTATAAGTTCTCACATTTTTAGCTGTAAAGCAATGTACCCAATTTTTTTTAATTGAATAACCAGAAAAAAAAATAAAGATGCTTCCAATTACACTTGCTTAAGAATAAATGGAGGAAATCCAGAGTCAGCTATCATTGGCTCTATTACAAATCAATTAGGTTATAAGATGCCATATTGTTAAAAGTATTATTTTAGTAAAGTGTAAGAATTATTATCCTCAACTAGATTAATTTTCTAATTGCGATTTCTCCAACTCTACTTGTGGTTTTTAAATAATTTCAAGATTTTCACAATAAAGGATAATGGAAGTGAAAATTAAACTTTAATTATTCAAATGAAATGTACAAAACAAAAAAATATCCAATTTAACCCTTTTATCAAATTTAGTTCATTATCTTGGTATCCTATACTATCCTATGTTGAATTAACTTTTTTCTCAGAGAAAGAATTTAGATTGCCTCAAAAATATGCATGTGTCTTAAATTCTGTGTGTAACATTGTTTCAGACACAAGGCAATAAAGTGATTGTAAAGTATAACTAATTAAAGCCCAGCATTAAAAATACTCTTAAAACAGGGGCACTTTAATTAATTAAACTTTACAAACACACTTTTGTTTTTTAAATACTTACCTTTTTGTTACGGTAAACATACTGCCAATCCTCCGCCCTCATCTTCTTCTGTATTTTGAAGATCAATGACAAATCCGGCTACCTCCAATTGTTGCGTGCCCCTATTGGCGTCCAGCTTGTGTTGTGGGGCAAGCAACAATTGGAGGAAGCCGGATTCATCATCTATATGCAAAATACAGAAGGAGAAGCGGGTGGAGGATCAGTGGTCTGTTTACCGTAACATAAAGGTAAGTATTTTTAAAGAAAAGGGTGTTTATAAAGTTTAATGGAAATGGGGTTATGGAAATAGGACTGCAGAGACTGACATTGGATTCCTTTGGTTATTATATATATTTTGTCCCTAAAAGAGCCACCGCTTACTCGGATTACCCAAGTTACCCTTCCCTGTGATCCTTATGCCCAACCTGGGTCTTACCCGCAGTTCCCTGGAACTGGGTGGTGGCTGAGACCAGCGGGACGAACCGCTTCCCTGAAGCTCTGCCGCTGTGGAAATCCATTGATCTTTAGTAGTGCTGTTTTGGAATTATGTTAAACCCTTGCTGGGCTATGGACTGGGGCAGTTATTGTGATGAAGCCCCGCGGGGAACCCACTATTCCCAAACCATCTAATCAGGGGTTTAGTAATCACTGCTATGGATCTCCTCACCAGCTCCATGATGCACTGCAACTGGGACCTTTACCTCCCTGTTGCTCGGGCCCCTGACTATGGATAAGAGCACTTTTTGGACTGTATCATCAGGGGACCCAGAGCTATTCAATGGTACCCAGGGATTGCTGCCGCTTACTTGGGATATCCCCAAATCAGAGACATTATGATATGTGGCTACCACTGACTATGGTGACAAGATTGTGACGCCGGGCTTTCTGGACAGGGTATTGTGTGTTAATGGGATTATACTTGCTATCTGATTATATTGTGTAGAAAAGGCATCACATTGTTTCAATAAAGCAGTTCTTGTTTTACTCCAGCATTGGTCTTGTCTGATGCTTGCGGTAACTGGCTATAATCACTTTCTTCTAAAACTGTCACTTTCTTATCCTGGTCGCAGAGTCCCTGGGGTCATCATGGGATTAGGAAGCACAGCTCTTGGTGGTTTATTTATCACAATTCTGACCAGAATTAATTGGCGTCCAGCTTGTGGGGCACGCAACAATTGGAGCAAGCCGGATTCGTCATCGCTATGCAAAATACAGAAGAAGAAGCGGGTGGAGGAACAGCGGTCTGTTTACCGTAACAAAAAGGTATTTTTTTTTTTTAAAAGCGTGTTTGTGAAGTTTAATGAATTAAAGTGCCAATGTTTTAAAGGGACATTATACACTTGATTTTTCTTTGCATAAATGTTTTGTAGATGATCCATTTATATAGCCTATACAGTTTTTTAAAAAAAATATGTATTGTTTTGCTTATTTTTAAATAACATTGTGCTGATTTTAAGACTCCTAACCAAGCCCCAAAGTTTTAAAGTATACTGATGTATACCTACTTCAGCTGGCTTCTGTTTGTGCAAAGAGTATTTTCATATGCAAAGGAAGGGGGAGCGGGGGAGTATCTTTTTTTTTTCTATACACCCACTTTTAGTGGGTTTTACAGCTAACCTTTTGAACAGAGCTAAACTTGGAGCTTCTAAGTAAGTTATTAAATGGTTTTATACTGGATTTTTATATCAGTATTTGTGCATATTATTATATATAGTAGTGTCTAGTACATGTAGTTATATGAAAATTGGTGTATACTGTCCCTTTAAGGGTATTTTTTAATACTGGGCTTTAATTTGCTATACTTTACAATCACTTTAAACTTTCCTAATCATTATTTTCTGAATGAATATACACAATACATCCCCCTCTCACCGTTCAATCAGCCTGGCAACTCTCTGTCTGTTTGATGAGCAGTGACTAACCAACAAAATAATAAAAAAATATAAAAATATTATTTCATAAGGGTAAACTTTTGCTTCTGCCAACGACACAAAACAAACACAAAACAGCAATTTATAGTTTTAAAACTAATGCCTTAATAAAAAAAAGTCCTTGATCCATACGTTCAAAAGACCACAATAGGGTAATACAACTCTGTCTTGTTGGTTGTAATGCTATCATGAGTAATTATCAACCCACATAGGTCTGTGCACAAAGTTGTGGGTTAACCTTTTTTCCAACACTGTAAGAAGCCCTCTTTAAAACAATGGGGAATATTTATCAATGTTCGGGCCGACATGATACGCTGTGGTGGATCATGTCCGCCGCACATCGATAAATGCAGACAGCATATGCTGTTGGCATTTATCATTGCACAAGCATTTCTAGTGAAATGCTTGTGCAATGCTGCCCCCTGCACATTCGCTGCCAGTTGGCCGCTATCAAGGGGTGTCAATCAACCCAATCGTATCTGATTGAGCTGATTGCTGTCCACCACCTCAGAGGTGGAGGACGAGTTAAGGAGCTGTTGTCTTATGACCGCTGCTTCTTAAAGGGACATGAAACCCACATTTTTTCTTTCATGATTTATAAAGAGCATGCAATTTTAAACAACTTTCCAATTTAGTTAGTTTATCTAATTTGCTTTATTTTCTTGATATCCTTTGTTTTAAAGCATATCTAAATATGCTCAGTAGCTGCTGATTGGTTGCTGCACATAGATGCCTCGTGTGATTGGCTCACCCATGTGCATTGCTATTTCTTAAACAAAGGCTAGCTAAAGAATGAAGCAAATTAGATATTACTAGTAAATTGGAAAGTTGTTTAAAATTGTATTCTATATCTGAATCATGAAAGAAAAATGTTGGGTTTCAAGTCCCTTTAACTTAAATTTTCAGTGAGCCGGAATGTACGGTGGAATAACTCTCAATTTTAACTTAGCAATGACATTAGATATGACTACCTGATATCTGACCACCATATGAAAGGACCTTTAAAGACAGTAGAATTGCATAACCAGTGAGTGCATAATAAAAACACAATGCAATACCACTTTCTATGAATTTTAAATGAGCTGTAGATATTTTGTCTAACAAATTTAAAAAAAAAATGTCCTTTGATTAGCTGGTCTCTATATAATGTAACAGCCATCAGCCAATCACAAACTTATATATTTATACATTGTGATTTGTGAACTCTTGCACATGCTCAGTAGGAGCTGGTGCCTCATAAAATATACTTTTAAAAAGACTGTGCACAGTTTGATAATGGAAGTAAATTGAAAAGTCTCTTAAAACTACAAGCTCTATCTGAATAATTTTGACAGTTTTTTTCCAGTTAGACATTGTTAGTTCATGTGTCATATAGGTATTAGTGTGCTCACTCCCATGGAGTTATTTATGAGTCAGCACTGATTGGCTAAAATCCATATCTGTCAAAAGAACTAAGTTAAGGGGGCAGTCTGCAGAGGCTTAGATACAAGGTAATCACAGAGGTAAAAAGTGTATTAATATAAAAGTGTTGGTTATGCAAAACTAGGGAATAGGTAATAAAGGGATTGCCTATCTTTTTAAACAATACCAATTTTGGTGTAGACGTTCCCTTTAACAAACCCTGCTTTTGTGCTATTGGTTGCGCAAGAGCAGGGGCACAGATGCATGGAATAGAAGCAGAGTTAGCTTTTTTTTTTTCACAAATACAATTATTATTTTATATAATATCAGGAATATCCATAATTTCATAATGTAAAGGAACACACAGAGGTTTAACTACAATGTGACAACTATATTGTAAGCCATTTATGATAGGACAGTCATATTTACATATTATGAACATAGTTTAAGAGCTCCCACTAAGGGCTAGATAACGATTGGATCACTATGGGGGGTAGTTATCAAGCCGTCAACCTCAAATACGCTGCGTATTCCGCAGCGTATTTGTGGCGAGGCTGATACGCCTTAGTTATCAAAGGCTCGAGACCGGCAAAAGTAGAATTTTGTGACGTCAGCTTCGATCCGCCGGACTCAGTCCGACACAGATCGATTCTTACGTCACTCCAGATGTTCCGCACACAAGTGCGGCACATTCTCACTACTTTTGCTAGCTATCAAAAAACTAGCAGGTACGCTCGGCACTTTTACGGCCCAGCGTACCTGGTTTTCAAAGCGCCAGCCTGGAGGCGGCGGATCCCATAGGAATCAATGGGAGTCTGACCATAGCGAAAGTACAAGTTCGCTGCTGACAGACATCCCATTGATTCCTATGGGAGCTGTCTACACCTAACACCCTAACATGTACCCCGAGTCTAAACACCACTAATCTGACCCCCCCTACACCGCCGCAACTAAATAAAGTTATTACCCCCTAAACCGCCGCTCCCGGAGCCCACCGCAACTATAATAAATGTATTAACCCCTAACCCGCCGCTCCCTGAACCCGCCGCAACCTATATTAAATGTATTAACCCCTATCCTGCCCCCCCTACACCGTCGCCACCTATAATAAATTTATTAACCCCTATCCTGCCCCCCCTACACCGTCGCCACCTATAATAAATTTATTAACCCCTATCCTGCCCCCCACTACGCCGCCGCCACTGTAATAAAATGATTAACCCCTAAACCTAAGTCTAACCCTAACGCCCCCTAACTTAAATATTAATTAAATAAATCTAAATAAATTAACTCTTATTAACTAAATGAATCCTATTTAAAACTAAATACTTACCTTTAAAATAAACCCTAATATAGCTACAATATAAATAATAATTATATTCTAGCTATCTTAGGATTTCTTTTTATTTTACAGGTACCTTTCAATTTATTTTAACTAGGTACAATAGCTATTAAATAGTTATTAACTATTTAATAGCTTACCTAGCTAAAATAAAGAGAAATGTACCTGTGAAATAAATCCTAACCTAAGTTACAATTACACCTAACACTACACTATACTTTAATAAATTATTCCTATTTAAAAATAAATACTTACCTGTAAAATAAACCCTAAGATAGCTACAATGTAATTAATAATTACATTGTAGCTATCTTAGGATTTATATTTATTTTACAGGTAACTTTGTATTTATTTTAGCTAGTTAGAATAGTTATTAAATAGTTATTAACTATTTAATAACTACCTAGCTAAAAGAAATACAAAATTACCTGTAAAATAAATCCTAACTTAAGTTACAATTAAACCTAATACTACACTATCATTAAATTAACTAAATAAACTACCTACAAAGAACTACAATGAAATACAATTACATAAACTAACTAAAGTACAAAAAATAAAAAAAGCTAAGTTACAAAAAATAAAAAATTAAGTTACAAACATGTTAAAAATATTACAACAATTTTAAGCTACTTACACCTAATCTAAGCCCCCTAATAAAATAACAAACCCCCCCAAAATAAAAAAAATCCCTACCCTATTCTAAATTACATAAATTTCAAAGCTCTTTTACCTTACCAGCCCTTAAAAGGGCCATTTGTGGGGGCATGCCCCAAAAAGTTCAGCTCTTTTGCCTGTAAAAGAAAAATACAACCCCCCCCCCAACATTAAAACCCACCACCCACATACCCCTAATCTAACCCAAACCCCCCTTACAAAAACCTAACACTAATCCCCTGAAGATCATCCTACCTTGAGTCGTCTTCACTCAGCCGAGCCACCGATGGAACTGAAGAGGACATCCGGAGCGGAAGAAGTTAATCCTCCAAGCGGCGCTGAAGAAGTCTTCGATCCGGCCGATGTCATCTTCAAAGAGGCGCTGAAGAGGTCTTCTATCCGGGCGAAGTCATCTTCCAAGCCGGGTCTTCAATCTTCCTTCCGCCGACGCGGAACCACCTTCTTCACCGACGGACTACGACGAATGACGGCTCCTTTAAGGGACGTCATCCAAGATGGCGTCCCCTCAATTCCGATTGGCTGATAGGATTCTATCAGCCAATCGGAATTAAGGTAGGAAAATCTGATTGGCTGATGGAATCAGCCAATCAGATTCAAGTTCAATCCGATTGGCTGATCCAATCAGCCAATCAGATTGAGCTCGCATTCTATTGGCTGATCGGAACAGCCAATAGAATGCGAGCTCAATCTGATTGGCTGATTCCATCAGCCAATCAGATTTTCCTACCTTAATTCCGATTGGCTGATAGAATCCTATCAGCCAATCGGAATTGAGGGGACGCCATCTTGGATGACGTCCCTTAAAGGAGCCGTCATTCGTCGTAGTCCGTCGGTGAAGAAGGTGGTTCCGCGTCGGCGGAAGGAAGATTGAAGACCCGGCTTGGAAGATGACTTCGCCCGGATAGAAGACCTCTTCAGCGCCTCTTTGAAGATGACATCGGCCGGATCGAAGACTTCTTCAGCGCCGCTTGGAGGATTAACTTCTTCTGCTCCGGATGTCCTCTTCAGTTCCATCGGTGGCTCGGCTGAGTGAAGACGACTCAAGGTAGGATGATCTTCAGGGGATTAGTGTTAGGTTTTTGTAAGGGGGGTTTGGGTTAGATTAGGGGTATGTGGGTGGTGGGTTTTAATGTTGGGGGGGGGGGTTGTATTTTTCTTTTACAGGCAAAAGAGCTGAACTTTTTGGGGCATGCCCCCACAAATGGCCCTTTTAAGGGCTGGTAAGGTAAAAGAGCTTTGAAATTTATGTAATTTAGAATAGGGTAGGGATTTTTTTATTTTGGGGGGGTTTGTTATTTTATTAGGGGGCTTAGATTAGGTGTAAGTAGCTTAAAATTGTTGTAATATTTTTAACATGTTTGTAACTTAATTTTTTATTTTTTGTAACTTAGCTTTTTTTATTTTTTGTACTTTAGTTAGTTTATGTAATTGTATTTCATTGTAGTTCTTTGTAGGTAGTTTATTTAGTTAATTTAATGATAGTGTAGTATTAGGTTTAATTGTAACTTAAGTTAGGATTTATTTTACAGGTAATTTTGTATTTCTTTTAGCTAGGTAGTTATTAAATAGTTAATAACTATTTAATAACTATTCTAACTAGCTAAAATAAATACAAAGTTACCTGTAAAATAAATATAAATCCTAAGATAGCTATAATATAATTATTAATTACATTGTAGCTATCTTAGGGTTTATTTTACAGGTAAGTATTTATTTTTAAATAGGAATAATTTATTAAAGTATAGTGTAGTGTTAGGTGTAATTGTAACTTAGGTTAGGATTTATTTCACAGGTACATTTCTCTTTATTTTAGCTAGGTAAGCTATTAAATAGTTAATAACTATTTAATAGTTATTGTACATGGTTAAAATAAATTGAAAGGTACCTGTAAAATAAAAAGAAATCCTAAGATAGCTAGAATATAATTATTATTTATATTGTAGCTATATTAGGGTTTATTTTAAAGGTAAGTATTTAGTTTTAAATATGATTCATTTAGTTAATAAGAGTTAATTTATTTAGATTTATTTAATTAATATTTAAGTTAGGGGGGCGTTATGGTTAGGGTTAGACTTAGGTTTAGGGGTTAATCATTTTATTACAGTGGCGGCGGCGTAGTGGGGGGCAGGATAGGGGTTAATAAATTTATTATAGGTTGCGGCGGGTTCATGGAGCGGCGGTTTAGGGGTTAAACTATTTATTTAGTTGCGGAGAGGTGCGGGATCAGCAGGATAGGGGTTAATAATTTTATAATAGAGGGCGACGGTATAGGGGGGCAGGATAGGGGTTACTAGGTATAATGTAGGTGGCAGCGGTGTCCGGGAGCGGCGGTTTAGGGGTTAATACATTTATAAGACTTGCGGCGGGGTCTAGGAGCGGCGGTTTAGGGGTTAATACATTTATAAGACTTGCGGCGGGGTCTAGGAGCGGCGGTTTAGGGGTTAGTAACTTTATTTAGTTGCGGGGGCCTCCGGGGGCGCCGGTATAGGGGGTAGAACAGTGTAGTTTAGTGTGAGTGCTTAGTGACAGGCTAGCAATAAAGCTGGGAAAAAGCCGAAGGGCAGCGAGATCGGATGAGTGATAACTGTCACAGTCCGCTGCTCATCGCCCCGCGGCTTTTTGACAGCTTTATTTGATAACTTAGGCGAACGTATTCAAGGTCCGCGGCGGCGAAGGTAGGCGAGCTTAGGCGGACGTATTGGGCCGGCGAAGCCAGAAAAGTAGACGGCTTGATAAGTAGCCCCCGTAATGTTGGTTTATCACTGCTATTTGCGTGCGTCAGAAATAGCGCACGTATCACAAGTTAAAACTAAACACATTTGCTCAAGCGCAATTAAATTTTAATGCACGTCGGGATAGCGCAACCTCAGAGCGCTGGTGAACTGTTACACAATAAGAGAAAGTTTAGAGTACTGGCACTAGTTTAGTGTACACAGGAATATATGGAACTAGTGAATGTTCCGGTGCTTACCCACCTAAAATATAACAGTAAAGAGAGACAGAGGTGAGAGAACCTCAAGGAAAGCAGGTGGTTTAAACTAGCACTCATTCCTGTCTAACATAATTAAAATTAAAAAATAACTTTTAATAAGTATAATTAATACCGGCCTAAATACCTAGTGTACCAAATATTTAAAACTAAGTCACAAATGTCCCCCTGTTTCCTGGCCGATAGCAGCTCCCTCGGCTTCAGGTGACAGGGACAAATGGACTATAAATTTAAAAGCAACAATCACCAACGTGCAAATGAATGCACAAAATATTTAGCAGCAAACTATTTTCGGCTGTGCTATCAGCCTTTCTCAATGCTATGGACAAACCGAGGTCCGGGTGCCACCCCTTTATATAGCACTAATTTTAACCTATCAACCAATCAATGTTTCCTGTGTGGATACTCCTACTTTTAATCCAATCCCTGTGTATTGCGGTATTGTGACGTGTACAAACAATAGCCCAACAAATATTCATATGTTAGAATAGTTGCAAATGCAATCCAATATGCTATATGTAATTCGATTTTATTTTATTTTGTTTTGCGTTTTCCCCGTTATATGTTATCGATCGTTGCACTTGGGATACGTGTTTGTGTATTTGTCCACATGTGGTTTGGATCACTTATAACAATTAAAGCATATGCAAACTTGTAAAGTGTGCGTCTAGTCCCCTCCGTACAATACAATTAGGATAAGGCGGCAGTATTTTCTCTTGTTTTTCTCAATGTGACTATGTAATTAAGAACAGCACGTAAAAGAGCCATTTTCATTGGTCCACAAGGACATACCCTTATTTGGCGTCATCCAATCAGACAACCGTTTCTCCGTGTGAAAACAAAGCAGTATCGCATTGGAACATTACTGTGTAATAGAGCAGACAAACCCCTTTTCCGTCATTAACCACCATGTTACCAAACATCAGGGACATTGATGCTAGTCCAACCCCTGTGCAAGTAACGCTAATGTCAGGGGCAGTACAGATCTATCCTAGTGTAACTCGTGGTTAGGGAATTTTCATTGATTCGATTTCCACTTCCGTCCTAAATACCCCACACTCAGAGTACTGTGTTTGTTATACATATAGGAAGTAAGTTGCCTTCCAATTCATGTGTTACATGTATTCGTTTTATATTCTGATGTTATTTCTTGATTAAAAAATAATAATAATATATATAGAGGACGTTTTAAGACGTGTGTTAGTTTAGTCAAAAAAGTGGTCCTAGAAATCCAAAATCCCTTACTGCAGTGAGTGGTCCATATTAAAGTGACATGTTCCACTATTTTTATGTGTTGTCTTCCTCTGATAATGATGGTTGGATTACTACCATAGGGTGACAATCTATGTGGGTTCCAACTTAATTCTCCACAAATAATGCTGATCTGTATGCTCTTCAAATGCTTGTTATTGAATTTAGTATCACAGTTATGAGAGGTGTCTCAGATGTAAATATAGGAGTGTATATCTATATGAGAAACTTCTAATATTGAATATAGCAAAACACATAGAGTGTACAGTCTTTCTAACATTACATAGCCTGTAATAACACCATACTTTCTTAGTGTGAAAACACATATTAGTTTTATGGAATATTAGGCTATTGTTATTCATATATTATACATTTTTCTGTGTATAGAGAGTATGTAAATTGCATATAACGTTATTAGAATATGGAGAGGAATAGGTTAAAGGTATAGGAAGTGCTATGGGCGGCCATTATACACCTTCAAATTTGTTAATTATTACACAAAACTAGTATGGTATTATATATTTAATGAATACCTTTTTTTCTGAGAAACCCACTATCTCTCTCATGTGAATTCCCTATTTTTAATTAAATCCAGATTGGACTTGTGGGTAGTATAGAAAATTAGAGAGGAGGTTGTTAGTCAGAATTTAGTTAGGTATAATTCAGTAAATATAATAATAATACATCAGTAGTGGTTTGTGTGATAAAAGAATACGGTGATCTAATAAAATGTAATAAAATAGATTGATGGAACTGTTACACAAAACACATTAAAAAGTACAGTTACACTCATAATAACACCATCTAATAAAAATTATTGAAACAAATTGCACATATGAATTTATATGTGTATATATGTATACAGACCTATACCTGTATATACTGTACATGTAATCACATAAATACAGTGCTCAGCATAAATGAGTACACCCCTTTTAAAAAGTAAGATTTTAATCAATATCTCAATGAACAGAAGAACAATTTCCAGAATTTTGACAAAATAGAGTTTTATAGGACATTTATGTACATGAAAGTAAGTTTAATAACATAACTAAGATTACAAAATCTTCAGGTTTACTCACAGTAGGTGATGCACAAATGAATACACCCCACAACAAAAACTACTACATCTAGTATTTTATGAGACCTCCATGATTTGTAAGAACAGCACCAAGTCTTCTAGGCATGGAATTGGAACAAGTTGGCGACATATTAAAACATCTATCTTTTTCCATTCTTCAAGAACAACCTCTTTTAGAGACTGGATGCTGAATGGAGAGTGATGCTCATCTTGTCTCTTCTCAATTCCCCAAAGGTGTTCGATTGGGCTCAGATCAGGAGACATACTTGGCCACTGCATCAGTTTCACCATGTTCTTCTTTAGAAATGCAACAGTGGCCTTAGATCTGTGTTTTGGATCATTGTGACGTTGGAAAATTGTTCGACGACTAAGAGCACGGAGTGATGGTAGCATCTTCTCCTGTAATATGGAGCAGTACATCTGTGAATTCATGATACTATCAATGAAATGCAGCTCCCTGACACCAGCAGCACTCATGTAGCCCCACAGAAGTACACTGCCACCACCATGTTTCATTGTAGGCACCATGCATTTTTCATTGTACTCCTCACTTTTGCGACGCCATACAGTTTTGAAGCCATAAGTTCCAAAAACATTTATCTTGGTCTCATCACTCCAGAGTACAGAGTACCAGTAGTCTTCTTTTTCAGCATGGGTCCTGGCAAATTCTAGACAGGCTTTTTTGGCAATTTTCTTCAACCCTTCTCATCAGAAGATGCACCTGTCGAGGTGTTAACTTCCGTGGATGGCCTGGACATGTCTGTGCGATGGTTACAGTTCCATTTTTGCGTCACCTTTGCAACAGTATTCTGACTGATAAGTAAAACTTTGCAGATTTTCTTGTAGCCTTCACCTGAAAATTATTTTCTTTCTCAGGCCTTGTGACATTTCTCTTCCATGTGGTGCCATTGCTAACAGCATGACATAGGAAAGGGTTTTCTTTGGTAAGTAACCTGTTTAATGAATAATTAGACTCACCTGTAGTTGAATTCTTGTTTATTAGGAATTTGTTGTCAGACATTTGCTCCTATGACTTTCATTGGGGTGTATTCATTTTTGCAACATGGTCTTGAATGAATTTGTTAGGAAAAATACTTTGTTGTAGGTGCAAATTAACAAATCTTGGTTGCAATCAATAGCCCGCATTTGTGGGAGTATTTTGTAGTATAGTGTCCCATAGAATATGTTGTTTCTGAAAGATAAGTACAGGTTTTCTGATAAATCTGTTGGGGTGTACTCATTTATGCTGAGCACTATACATATGTACAGGGAGTGCAGAATTATTAGGCAAGTTGTATTTTTGAGGATTCATTTTTATTATTGAACAACAACCATGTTCTCAATGAACTCAAAAAACTCATTAATATCAAAGCTGAATAGTTTTGGAAGTAGTTTTTAGTTTGTTTTTAGTTATAGCTATTTTAGGGGGATATCTGTGTGTGCAGGTGACTATTACTGTGCATAATTATTAGGCAACTTAACAAAAAACAAATATATACCCATTTCAATTATTTATTTTTACCAGTGAAACCAATATAACATCTCAACATTCACAAATATACATTTCTGACATTCAAAAACAAAACAAAAACAAATCAGTGACCAATATAGCCACCTTTCTTTGCAAGGACACTCAAAAGCCTGCCATCCATGGATTCTGTCAGTGTTTTGATCTGTTCTCCATCAACATTGCATGCAGCAGCAACCACAGCCTCCCAGACACTGTTCAGAGAGGTGTACTGTTTTCCCTCCTTGTAAATCTCACATTTGATGATGGACCACAGGTTCTCAATGGGGTTCAGATCAGGTGAACAAGGAGGCCATGTCATTAGATTTTCTTCTTTTATACCCTTTCTTGCCAGCCACACTGTGGAGTACTTGGACGTGTGTGATGGAGCATTGTCCTGCATGAAAATCATGTTTTTCTTGAAGGATGCAGACTTCTTCCTGTACCACTGCTTGAAGAAGGTGTCTTCCAGAAACTGGCAGTAGGACTGGGAGTTGAGCTTGACTCCACCCTCAACCCGAAAAAGCCCCACAAGCTTATCTTTGATGATACCAGCCCAAACCAGTACTCCACCTCCACCTTGCTGGCATCTGAGTCGGACTGGAGCTCTCTGCCCTTTACCAATCCAGCCACGGGCCCATCCATCTGGCCCATCAAGACTCACTCTCATTTCATCAGTCCATAAAACCTTAGAAAAATCAGTCTTGAGATATTTCTTGGCCCAGTCTTGACGTTTCAGCTTGTGTGTCTTGTTCAGTGGTGGTCGTCTTTCAGCCTTTCTTACCTTGGCCATGTCTCTGAGTATTGCACACCTTGTGCTTTTGGGCACTCCAGTGATGTTGCAGCTCTGAAATATGGCCAAACTGGTGGCAAGTGGCATCTTGGCAGCTGCACGCTTGACTTTTCTCAGTTCATGGGCAGTTATTTTGCGCCTTGGTTTTTCCACACGCTTCTTGCGACCCTGTTGACTATTTTGAATGAAACGCTTGATTGTTCGATGATCACGCTTCAGAAGCTTTGCAATTTTAAGAGTGCTGCATCCCTCTGCAAGATATCTCACTATTTTTTACTTTTCTGAGCCTGTCAAGTCCTTCTTTTGACCCATTTTGCCAAAGGAAAGGAAGTTGCCTAATAATTATGCACACCTGATATAGGGTGTTGATGTCATTAGACCACACCCCTTCTCATTACAGAGATGCACATCACCTAATATGCTTAATTGGTAGTAGGCTTTCGAGACTATACAGCTTGGAGTAAGACAACATGCATAAAGAGGATGATGTGGTCAAAATACTCATTTGCCTAATAATTCTGCACACAGTGTATAAATATATAGACATATATTGTGCCCAAAAAAATCATATATATATATATATATATATATATATATATATATATATATATATATATATATATATATATATATATATATATATATATATATATAAAAATAAATATATATATATATAAAATAAAAAAGAGGGTGTTATGGAAAAGCCATAACTAGTGTAAAGCACTCAAAATGTTAGCCTTTGTCTGGTGCTGTACCACGTTCATGTGTATATCAGGACAGGCAGAGAAAATCATGTACACATGGAACAAAATAAGAGCCGAAATATATAGCATTGTAAGTATAGATATACAGTTTAACCGTGCAGCTTATGTTTAACAGAAAGCGGAATCTCTAAAACGCTATCAATGGAAAGTGAATCATTACCAAGGAAAAAAACATATGTTTTAGCGCACAGGGACAAAAATTTATTATGTCAAAAATATATGTATATAGTTCAAGTAAAATTAAGTAGAAAAAGTCCCATTTAATGAGTTAAATAAATTTGCCGGTTAATAGCAGGAGACAGTTCACACCGGCTATGGGTTCCACATTCAGTTCCCGTCTGTATGGGTGAAGGGGGTACTCACCGAACTTCCCCTCAATCATATGAGGTAAGTAAACCGTTTGGTCCTGGGAGAGGTATCGAGGATGGTGATTGTCAGGACACGAATACGTTCATTGATATCGTCACGTTCCACGTCACATGTCACTGGCAGCTCATCACATATACAAGGGATAAAACAAGAAAAGAGCCCCAGATAGTGTAAAAACGTTTATTACAGTGACCTACCACGAACAAAATAAAAGGCTTTACAATTTTAAACCTCAATCAATATGAGGTAAGTCAAGGTATAAACAGATACACACAGCACTTAGCAACAAGTGAAGATAATACAAGATATATACTAACAAATAAAAAATGCCAATAGATAAATGATAATCCAAGCTGCGTCTGCCAGGACTCATAGACCACAACGTGTCACCTATAATATTAATATGTATAGATTAATAAATAGAACATATTCTTACATGTGAAGAACATTGGAATGTAAACTATTAATATTTCATGTTAGGTTAGAACACTTGAGAAAATATGATCGTGTTTGCGCAACTTGTATGGTCTTTCACGCTCCTTTTAAGTTTATGAGAAAATATGTTAATGCAGTCTCGATATTGTAACTTTGGCTTTTAGTGCGCGAGCAAAACTTTATATTTTTAATTTGTAATACAAGAGGTACACAAAGTGTGCAAAAAACTGAAGTCGTGCGCAGTTAGCAAGCGAGTGGGAGCGATAAATAGCATAATTTAGCTCTTACTGCATATTTATTTTGTGATGTGGATAGAAAGCAACAAAGATGACATTTAGGGGCTGATTTAACATTGTGCGGGCAGATATGATCCGCTGTAGCAGATCATGCCCGCCGTACATCGATAAATGCCAACAGCATATGCTGTCAGCATTTATCATTGCACAAGCATTTCTAGTGAAATGCTTGTGCAATGCTGCCCCCTGCATATTCATGGCCAATCGGCTGCTAGCAGGGCGTGTCAATCATCCTGATCGTATCCGATCGGGATGATTGCGGTCCGCTGCCTCAGAGGTAGTGGACGAGTTAAGGAACAGTGGTCTTAAGACCGCTGCTTCTTAAGTTATGTTTCCGGTGAGCCTGAAGGCTCGCGCGGAAACTGCTGCATTCACAGCATAATAAATCGACCCCAAAGTGTTTCAATAACATACTTTTTAAATCATAATTCTTATTGATGTCTTACTATTTGCAACTAAATCCCACCTGATCCTGAAATGGGCTATGATTGACAAACAGCAAAGTGATAACTTATAGTTGGGATACTTGTTTTAATTATTTTCATCTTCAATCTTCTGTGGCAGCTTTTTCCTCTATAAAATTTAACTGAAAGGAATCAGCAAGCAAAGTATCCTTTTAGTATGATAATCTTCTACAGGGAAGGCATTATGGGGCAGATTTATCAAAGCTTCAACTGATAATGTGCTGGATGTCCGCATCAAATTCGATGCAAATTGAATCCGCCGTAATTATCAAAGCACCAACATCGTCAAATGTTGAAATATGTGACGTAATATACTCTCCTGCGAGATTAATCCGGCGCAGATCGATGCTTGAGTTATTCAAGCGGAATACTGATCATTCGCCGTCATACTCGACTCTATTTGAACCTATTACCAAGTTATCAAATATTAAACAGGCACGCTTGTGTTTATTCCGATGCAGTTTACCTATTGTTCAAACTGCCACTTCTGCCATAGAAATCAACAGGATTCCGAAAACACAGAAACGTTTGTGATACTTTGTAGACGTTGATACAAATAAAACCGATACAAATGTTTTAAATCGCATTCTCTTTCTAAGTCATGTTTGATAATGTTAATACACCACATTAATCTTCAATACACTCAGCAAATATTTTCCCACAAAGGATAGCAAGAGAATGACAACTATTCCAAACAAAAATACATGCAAATGTTTTTAAAATTGCATCTTACTTCACAAAAAGGATAACAAGAGAATGAAAACCATTCCATACAAAAATACATGCAAATGTGTTTAAAATTGCATTTTGTTATAAGCCCTGTTTGGCAATGTTAATACACCACATTCATCTAGATTACGAGTAGTGCATTCGTGTTTTAACGATGAAAAAATGGCCATTTCAGCGTTAAAACAGCACCACAGCCATTACAAGTCTTGTCAGTATAGCTGTACCGCAAGCCTTTTAGCCTGTACCGCAACGTCAGTCCCGCACACGTAAAAATTACGTTTTTTTCATGGGACTTCCATAGCGCTGCCCAGAGGCGTAACTAGAAACCACAGGGCCCAGGTGCAAGAATCTAAGAAGGCCCCCCCCCCACCCCACAAAAAAAAAAGTGAATTTGATACATATCTTTTTTTTTTTAAACATTTAACCCAGAAAAAAAAATGTGAATCAGATTACATGTCTGCAAAAGGAGGTACCCTGTGCCCACAGTCTGTGAGATTGTCTGACCCCCTATTACTGTATATAGTGACACTGCTTAACCCACCAGTACTGTATATGGTGAGTCAGTGACACAGTTTGTAATCTGCCGGTGAGATGGCTGGCCTGTCCCTACCCGCCCCGGTACTTTATAAAGTGACCACAGTAATCTGTGACATAGTCCAGCCCCCCCCGTACTGTATATAGTGGTACTGTATAATGACACTGTTTACCCCCTCCCCCCATGCTGTAGTAACAAGGTCTGTAATTTGCTGGTTCCACAAACATACACACACACATATACATGCATAAATACTCACACAGACACATACATACATACACACACACACATACATGCATAAATACACACACAGCCACATACATACACACACACACACACACATACATGCATAAATACACACACAGCCACATACATACATACATACATACACACACACACATAAAAGCCAATGGGTCTGTAGTCAGAGACACTAGTGAAGCATCATGTCACACTCAAATGATATCAGTGCAGGCAGTGGCAGATCAACGTTTTTTTATTAAAACATTTTTTATTTTTTTTTAAGCTGGGCCCCAATCCATGGGGGCCCAGTCGCAATTGCGACCTCTGCACCCCCTGTAGTTTCGTCCCTGGCACTGCCATTATGAGTTTTGCGGTCAGGATAAAAAGCTAGCATTGCAGCCTATACCGTCAAGATCCATTCCACAATCTAAAAGCAGTAGTTATGAGTTTTACGCTACAAAATTTTTACATAAAACTCATAACTAAACTGCTACAAAGTACGCTAAACACCCATAAACTACCTATTAACCCCTAAACCGAGGCCCTCCTGCATTCCAAATACTATATTAAATTTATTAACCCCTAATCTGCTGCTCCTGACATCACCACCTCTAAAAATAATTATTAACCCCTATTCCGCCGCTCCCCGACATCGTCACAACTATAATAAAGTTATTAACCCCTAAACCGCCGCCCTCCCGCATCACAAACACTATTTAAATATTATTAACCCCTAATCTGCTGTCCGCCCAGATCGCCCCCACTGTACTAAAGTTATTAAGCCCTACACCGCCCCCCCTAAAATACACCTATTAAACCCTAAAGCCCCCCACAACAAAATATACTACAGTAAACTATTAACCCCTAAACCAAAAGCCCCCCACATCCAATCATCCAATAGAATGAGAGCTGCTTAAATCCTATGAGGCGGCCCCCTTCTGTCTGCGCTCTGGTCTCTTATTCAAATTTTTCAGCCAATAGGAATGCAAGGGACGCCATTTTGAAACGGCTCCCTTGCATTGAAGATTAAGTGTACGGCGGCGACCGTATGAAGAGGATGTTCCACGCCGGATGTCTTCAGGATGGACGCGCTCCGTGCCACCGGAATCAAGATAGAAGATGCTGCCTGTATGAAGATTTCTCGCCGTCTGGATGAGGACTTCGCCGCCTGGATGAAGATAGAAGAGGGCACCTGGATGAAGACTTCTCACCGCCTGGATGAAGATCGTTCAAGCGGGACTTCAAAAACTGTAAGTGGATCATCGGGGGTTAGTGTTAGGTTTTTTAGGGTTTTTTGGGGGGTTTTTTGGGTGTTTTTTTTTTTTTAGATTAGGGTTTAGGCTTTTCCTAAACAAGCTAAATGCCCTTTCAGGTAAAAGAGCTGTTTAACTTAGGGTTAGGGTTAGGGTGGTTTGTTTTTTTAAATGGGTATTATAATAGGAATAATTTTTATTATTATTGATAATTTGTTTGTTCTTTTGTGTAATGTATTTTTTTCGTTTTGGGGTGGGTTTTTATTTTTAGATTAGGGCTTGGGCAGCAAAAGAGCTAAATGCCCTTTTAAGGGCAATGCCCATACAAATGGCCTTTTCAGCGCAATGGGTAGATTAGGTTTTACTTTATTTTTATTTTGTGGGTTTGAGGGGTGGGGGTTTGTATACTGTTAGGGTGTGTTTGTTTTGTTTTGTAGCAAAAGAGCTGTTAACTTTAGGGCAATGCTCTACAAAAGGTCCCCTTTAGGGACCCCAAAAGGCCTTTTTAAGGGCCCTTGGTAGTTTATTATAAATTAGTTTTTTTTTATTTTGGGGTGTTTTTTTTAACTTTTTTAATGGTATTAGAATAGTAATAATTTTTATTTTTTTTGTATAATTTCGTTTGTTATTTTTTTGTAATGGTAGGTTTTTTTATTTTTTGTAATTTTAGTGTTTGTTATTTTTTGTAATGTTAGGTTTTAGTGTAAAGCATTAACAAACAGCAGAAGAAACCAGCAAACCTTCCAGGCGTTTTACATCAAAGTAGATTTATTATTAGGAGAAATCGGATAAACAATTTAAAAGAACAGAAGTTCCAGCAACCTAGGATTGAGAAAAAATACGTCCTATGCGTTTCGGCATTATGCTGCCTTAGTCATGGACACAGCTAGTAATGGAATTGTGCACTGTAGGTGGTTAAAAAAGTGGGCTTGGATGCATCAAAGTTCTTGTTCCATAAGCAAACACTTTCTATCCAATCGACTCACCTCAAAGAGTGCATGATTCACCACTATCTTGTTGTGCACCATTCAACAACATTTGTGATATTGTGAATAAACAGCTCCCTATTTTGACAGCTGAGGACAGCCTCAAAGACTTTGTAGCTAATGGTTGCAATTTTGTCTCAAGGAGAGGATGTACATTAGGCAATACACTGTCTCCCAGTCTCTTACGTCAAAATCCCCCCACCAGAAGCATTTGGCTTGAAGTTAAAGGGCACTTTAAATGCCACTTTAGCAATTGTATCTCGTGTGGGTTTACCCGTATTTCACGTAATTTTCAATCATATGTCACCCAAAAAGTCTATTTATCGATTCTTACACCAATTGTCGCTCTACCTTTGTAATCTACCTAGTAGATTGCACCCAATGCAAAAAACAATATATTGGATGTACGACTTGCGAAGGTAGAAGCAGGATCAGGGAGCACCTTAAAAATATAGAAAATGGTATTGAGTGCTCCGAACTTGCTAGACATTTTATTTATGTCCATGATAAGGTAGTGACCACTTTTAAATGGCAAGTGATCAACCACATTAGACTCTCTATACGTGAAGGTGACAGATTAGCTAAACTTTTCTATTAAGAAGCCTTCTGTATTTTTAATATGCAGACTAGGACACCCAAAGGATTCAATATTGATGGCGACATTATTAACTTTTGGAGTCGCCAACTGTGATTTTTTTTGCATGTCCTTACATATCCTAGTCTATTCACAGTTAGGTATAGCATGATCTGCTTCCACTGCTAGATCGAGACAGTCTCTATGGATTATAATTCTATGTTAGGTTTATACACATCAATACTTATAATAGCTATATAGGTTACTTTAATATACTGTATTTATATATACATCTAGTTAGGTAAAAGTTTTTCTTTAGATGACATGTTCCCCCATATAGTATTTACATATCCTTATTAAATATTATGGTGATATGAGTATTGTTCTATTTTATTGTTTAATGGTTACATCTCCACCTAATCTAGATGTTGTTTTTTTCACTGTTACCCTATTATGCTAGATTGTATACCTACCTTACTCTTGATATGCATATCCATCATCTTTCTGTATCCTCTGCTCTAAATATGATTTATATATTATTTAACATGTACAGTTAACATGCTGAGGATATGCACTGACCATCTAGTTTAATACCTTTCTCATTTTCTGATGGCGAGATTACTATTATTAATGTAATACCCTTTCAACTTTATTTTTATGTTTTTTGTATTATGTTTTTTGTATTATACCTCAGTGTATGTTTATCAGTGAGTATTTAATAACTACGGTCTGTCCCTTTAAGTTCACCACCTAGGATTAGCTGCACCTGAGGACCCAGGTGTATTTAAGGAGCTGTTGTATCCATTACTAGTTGTGTCCATGACTACGGCAGCATAATGCCGAAACGCGTAGGACTTTTGTTCTTTTAAATTGTTTATCCGATTTCTCCTAATAATAAATCTACTTTTATGTAAAACGCCTGGAAGGTTTGCTAGTTTCTTCTGCCGTTTGTTAATCCATTATTGCTCCAGCTTAAAACCTCGGCATCTCCCGGACCCACAGACCTCATAAAGGTCACTACAGGCACTCACGTCACAGTACACGCCTCTGCAAGACCCGACAATCCTCCACTCAGCTGGAGCTGTAACAACCAATGGATGAAAGCTCAACCCTGTTAGGAGCACTTGACAGTGTGGCGCTAAGTGATTTGCTGGCACGAGGACCCACATTGTAGTGGAGAACCGCTACAAATTATCGTGGTGAACGATTCGATAGCCGCACTTTGAAGCCCATAGTCACTTGGAGACATAGTGCTGGGTGAGTAATTTCCTGCATCTCAGTATACTGACATTTCCGGATTATACGTGTACTTGTTTGGTCTGTTAAGGGGGACTTTCTGTGTATATATTTAGTGTAAGGTATCTTAGGTTTTATTTAACAGGTAAGTTTGTATTTATTTTAACTAGGTAGTTAGTAAATAGTTAATAACTATTTATTAACTAGTCTACCTAGTTAAAATAATTACAAACTTACCTGTGAAATAAAAATAAAACCTAAGCTAGCTACAATATAACTATTAGTTATATTTTAGCTAGCTTAGTTTTTTTTTCAGAGGTAAGTATGTTTTTAGTTTTAAATAGGTATTATTTAGTTAATAACTGTAACTTAGCTCTATTTTAATTATGTTTAAGTTAGGGGGTGTTAGGTTTAGGGTTAGGGTTACTTTAGGGTTAGGGTTAGGTTTAGGGATTAATATAGTTTAATTTATGTTGTTGCGATGTGGGGGGCTGGCGGTTTAGGGGTTAATGGGTTTATTTAGTGGTAGTGATGTGGGAGGCCAGAGGTTTAGGGGTTAACACCTTGGCGGCGATGTTGGCGGAGCAGCAAAATAGGGGTTAATAACTTTAATATAGTGGCAGCGATATTGGCAGAAGCAGATTAGGGGTTAATATCTTTATTTAGGTGGCTGCGATATCGGGAGTGGCAGATTAGGGGTTAATAACTGTAGGTAGGTGGCGGCAATGTCAAGGCGCAGATTAGGGGTGTTTAGACTCAGGATTTATGTTAGGGTGTTAGGTTTAAACATAACTTTTATTTTTCCCATAGACATCAATAGGGCTTCATTATGAAGCTTTTCATTCCACGATTGCAGGTGTTAGGCTTTTTTCTGACCCGCTCTCCCTATTGATGCCTAGGGGGAAAGCGTGCACGAGCATGTAAAAAAAACAGCACTTGTATTTTGTGCGGTATGGAGCTCAACGCAACCATATCGCACGCACAAGACGGCTGTTTGAAAACTTGTAATGGCTGCACTATAGGGGGTTAAATAACTCAACTTTTGTTGCGTTCGTTAATATCCCTATAGCACGCATATCTCGTAATCTAGCTGATAGTTCTTTAATATTGGAGTCTAAAAACAACATAATCAATGACTAACCTTTTAACCCTCCACGACACTGCCATCTAAAAACAGAAAACCAGAGTCATGAATTTAGCTATATTTAAATAATCATGTGTGGGGCATAAGTAATTCAGTTAATTGCACAATCAATATCAAGCATACACCTGCATTTACAGCTGGTGAACTTGTCATCTGGGAGGTGCTTCCATACATATTACCTTTAAAACAACAACTTTATGCTTGTATAATGAAGCATCCATGAAAAAAACAGAAACCTGCCATGTTATGTAGTGTGTGTCGCAGAAGGAATTTAGCTAATTTCATCAATCAATATCAAGTCCACAGCTGGTTTTCAGCAATTTAACTTGTCATGTGGGAGGTGCTTCCATACATTTTTAGCTGGTGAACTTGTCATCTGGGAGGTGCTTCCATACATCTTACCTTTTTAAAAACCACTTTGTGCTCGGAAATGATGCAAAAATTCAGAAAACCCGTCATTAATTTGTCTGTGATGTAATGTGTGCCAGATAAATTATTCAATCAATTACTGCAATCATTTACAGCTGGAGAACTTGGCATTATAAAAAGGTGTTTCAATCGACACACACTTCATATGCTGATTTATTTAAAATGGAGTTGATGAGCATGTTAGGAATTGCTTTACTATTACAGAGACGCAGAGCAAGATGGGTGATGATAGCTGCGGAGCGTCAAAGAAGACGCCAGAGGGTGTCGAATGTTTTCCTGCCTAGGATTGGTCTCCATGCCCTCAGTGATCAAGAGGTCTTCTATTAAGAGGCTCTATGTCAAAATCAAGGATTCTCTGGAACCACTAACTATCCCTGGGATGATAAAGTTACTATTGGTCCTCTATTTTTGGCAACTGTATCTTTCCAGGCTGTGACAAGTCTAGGCATAGCTATGAGCCAGGCAACCTTCTCCCGTCGTCTGAAGGCTATCCTGAATGCCTTGCACCAATGCCTAGTCCTTCATGTCAACTTCCTAAAAACACTGGAGGAGTAGCATGATGTCAAGCTCCAGTTCTATAATCTATCTGGGTTGCCAAGAGTATTGGGGGCCATAGACTGCACTCATGTATTGGTGCAGCCTCCCAGGGAAAAGGAGGAGCCATACCAGGACAGGAAGCACAACCACTCGCTGAATATCCAGGTCATCTGTGATGCTAGGTTAAGAATTATGAGCGTCCGCTCTGGAATGCCTGGTTCTAGTCACGATTCCTTTGTCCTCCGGAATTCTGCCATCTATGATCGTTTCCAGGAGGGACACATGCCAGAGGGAATCCTAATAGGATAATATCTCTTATAAATGTTCACATATGCATATTATAGATTTTATTCATTCAGATTGCTAATATAAATGCTCTATTTCTTTTACACAGGTGATTCTGGATATTCTTGTCTACCGTGGCTGTTCACACCCGTTAAAAACCCCAACAGAGTGGAAGAGGTGAGCTACAATGAGGCCCACATTACTACACGATCGGTTATTGAGCGCACCTTTGGCTTACTGAAGAGCCATTTCTGATGCTTGGACACCTCCGGCGGGGTTCTTCAGTACCCCCCCCTCCAAAGTATCTTTTATTTTCCTTATCTGCTGTATGTTACACAACATTGCCATTAACGTGGCTGATATAGATCTGGAGAGCTTGGATGTCCCCGAGTATGATAATCATTTAGCTCCATTACAGCTTAATGATGCAAAGGGAGTCCAAGCTTGATCAGACTATATTCAGGCCGTTTTTGGCCAATAATGTTGTCAGGATTGACTGTGTAACATACAGTAGTTTTATTTTTGTTATATTATTTTTCAATATTGCTTTTATTTCCAAAAGATGTTAATTTTGGTTATCTTGCAATAATTGACTTTGAAAGTTTGTCAATAAATATCTTGAAAATATTTATAGTACACTTGACTCTGTTTTTCATTCAAGATAGTTTCCTGGATTGTCTAAATATATTTGTGCAGACATAAATCTCCAAGATGTATTAGTAACATGGTTTTCATCTCTCATCTTTGTGAATGTTAAGGTGGCAGCAAAGTCAAAATTACACCTTCATGATTCAGATAGGGCATGTAATAAAAAAAACAACTATTTGGCTTTTTCTTCAAATGTGTTTTGTTCTTTCTGGATTATTATTTGAAAGATACACCTAGGTAGCCTCATATGCTAATATCTAAGTACTTGAAGGGTGCCTCTTAGCTACAACAGGGAGTGCTATTTCATGTGAGGCTTATAGATAATATTGTAATCACGCACGCTGCTTTTAGCAGACAATGCACTAATTGGCTAATATGCAAGTCAATTGATAATTATATATCCTGCACTCAGAGGGCTGTCATGAGATGCTTAGATAGAATGTAATAAGAGGTATAAAGTATAGTAACGGGACATGAAACACTAACAACTAGATTATGAGTTTTGCGTTATGAGTATAACGCTGCTTTTTCCTTACTGCTGCTTGTAGGTATAGGTGTACCGCACACTTTTTTGGCCGTCACGCAACGTCAGTACCGCACCTTAAGAAAAGTCCTTTTTCAATGGGACTCCCATAGTGCCGGTATTACAAGTTTTGCCTGGGAGGCCAAAAACTGAGCAGTACAGCCAATGCCGACAAGATTGGTACCACCATCTAAAGTCAGTAGTTATGAGTTTTACGTTACAAAGCTGTAGCATAAAACTCATAACTAAAGTGTTAAAAAGTGCACTAACACCCATAAACTACCTATTAACCCCTAAACCAAGGCCCTCCCGCATTGCAACACTAAAATAAAATGATTAACCGATAATCTGCCGCTCCGGACATCGCCGCCACTTAAAAAATGTATTAACTCCTATTCCTCCACTCCCCGACATCGTCGCCACTATAATAAAATTATTAAGCCCTAAACCGCCACCCTCCCACATAAAAAACACTATTTAAATATAATTAACCCCAAATCTGCCGTCCGCCCACCTAACCCTAACGTAACCCTAACACCCCCTAACTTAAATATAATTAAAATAAATCTAAATAAAACCTACTATTAATAACTAAATAATTCATATTTAAAACTTAATACCCACCTATAAATAAAACCTAAGCTAGCTACAATATAACTAATAGTTACATTGTAGCTATCTTAGGTTTTATTTTAATTTCACAGCTAAGTGTGTATTTATTTTAACTAGGTAGACTAGTTAGTAAATAGTTATTAACTATTTACTAGCTACCTAGTTAAAAAAATACAAATTTACCTGTAAAATAAAACCTAACCTGCCTTACACTAAGACCTAACATTACAATAAAATTAAATAAATAAAATTACCAAAATTCATTTATCTAAAGTACAAAAAAAAAAATAAACACTAAATTAAACAAAATAAAAAAAGAAATTATCAAAAATAAAAATGAATTACTCCTAATCTAATAGCCCTATCAAAATAAAAAAAGTCCCCCAAAATAAAAAAACCCTAGCCTACACTAAACTGCCAATAGCCCTTAAAAGGACCTTTTGCGGGGCATAGCCCCAAAGAAATCAGCTCTTTTACCTGTAAAAAAAAGCTCTTTTAGCTCTTTTACATTGCCCAAAACCCTAAGCTAAAACTAAAACCCACCCAATAAACCCTTTAAATGACGTCATCCAAGATGGCGTCCCTTACATTCCGATTGGCTGATAGAATTCTATCAGCCAATAATAATTAAGGGGGAAAAAATCCTATAGGCTGTTGCAATCAGCCAATAGGATTGAGCTTTCATCCTATTGACTGATCCAATCAGCCAATAGGTTTGAGCCCGCATTCTATTGGCTATTCCAAACAGCCAATTATTTTAATTATATTAAAGTTAGGGTTACGTTAGGGTTAGGGTCAGATTTAGGGTTATGTTAGGGGTTAATATATTTATTTAGTGTTAGTGATGTGGGAGGCGAGAGGTTTAGTGGTTAATAACTTTAGTATAGTGGCAGCGGTGACATTGGGGGCGGCAGATTAGGAGTTAATACATTTATGTAGGTGGCGGAGACATTGGGGAAGGCAGATTAGGGGTGAATAAATTTATGTAGGTGGCAGCAACATTGGGGGCGGCAGATTAGGGGTTAATAAGTGTAGGTAGGTGGCGGCAACATTGGGGGCGGCAGATTAGGGGTTGATAAGTGTAATGTAGGTGTCGGCGATGTCGGGCGGCAGATTAGGGGTGTTTAGACTCGGGGTTTATGTTAGGGTGTTAGGTTTAAACATACATTTTTTTCCCCCATAGACATTAATGGGGCTGCGTTACAGAGCTTTACGATCCGCGATTGCAGGTGTTAGGCTTTTTTTTAGCCGGCTCTCCCCATTGATGTCTATGAGGAAATCGTGCACGAGCACGTCAAAACACCGCTTGTATTTGGGTGCAGTATGGAGCTCAACGCAACCATATTGCCCGCACAAGCCGTTTTTTTGCAAACCTGTAATAGCAGTTCTATTAAAGGTGAGCAGTGAAAATAACTTGCAAGTTATTAGCGAGCCAGCCATAACGCAAAACTCGTAATCTGTCTGAAAGTTTTCTTTCATGATTTAGGTAGAACATAAAATATTTAAGAAATAAGTTTTCAGTTAACTTCTACTATAAAGTTTGTTTCATTATCTTGTTAGCATTTGTTGAAGGAGCAGCAATGCACTACTGGTTTATAACTGAACATATGTGTAAGAAAATGACAATCGGTGTATATATATATATGCAGATAACAATCAGCAGATGAAACCTATATTCTTTTCTGCTCCAGAGATTACTTACATATCTTCTTCATCAAAGGATAACAAGAGAAGGAAATTTAAAACTAGAAGTAAATTAGAAAGTTCTTTACAATCATATGCTATTTATGAAGCCTGAAAGAAAATATTAGTGATTCATGTCCCTTAAATCGAAGTGTGTTTTTTATGCAAAACTGGTGAATGGCTAAGAAAGGGATTATCTATTCTGTTTAACAATAAAACCTCAGGTGTAGATTGACCCTTTAAAGGGACAGTGTAAACCCAATTATTTATTGTTTTAAAATATATGTTATCCCTTTATTACCCATTCCCTAGTTTTGCTTAACCCAAACAGTTAGATAAAAACACTTTTTACATATGTGATTATCTTGTATGTAGGCCTCTGCAAACTGCCCCCTTATTTCAGTTATTTTGACAGACTTGCATTTTAGCCAATCAGTGCTGGCTCCTAAGTAACTCCACGTGTGTGAGCGCAGTATTATCTATATGACACACATTAACTAACAACCTCTAGTGCTGAAAAACTGTCAAATTGCCCTGAGAGAGGTGGCAGCTTTCAAGGGCATAGAAATTAGCCTATGAACCTCCTAGGTTTAGCTTTCAACTAAGAATACCAAGAAAACAAAGAAGAATAGTTGCTAAAATGTAATTATTTTTTAAAAATTACAGGCCCTATTTAAATCATGAAATTTTATTTTTGACTAGACTATCCATATACTAAACTGAGCCAAGTATATCTTGCCCATGCATTGATTTTTATCAACAAGGTTTAAAAAGTATTATGTAAATCAGATAAAAACAAAGAAAGAAATTTAGAAAATCATTTATTCTATGAAATTCTTAAAATAATAAGAATAAATAAATACAAGCATTTTTTAATGCAATATAACAAAAAACAAAAAACAAATATTGATGAGGACAAAAAAGATCTAAAAAAAACACAAACGCCTAGAATTAGAGTTAGGCTCCAAAAAGGGAGCGTAAAGGCATATTTACCGCCACTTCAACCCTCAATACCAGCATTGCTTATGGTAGCGGCTAGCAGGAAAAACGTGCTCGTGCACGATTCCCCCATAGTAAACAATGGGGCAGTTTGGGCTGAAAAAAAACCTAACACCTGCAAAAAAGCAGCGTTAAGCTCCCAGCGCAGCCCCATTGTTTCCTATGGGGAAACATTTTCTAAGTCTGCACCTAACACCCTAACATGTACCCCGAGTCTAAACACCGATAACCTTACACTTATCAACCCCTAATCTGCCGCCCCCGCTATCGCTGACCCCTGCATTACACAATTAACCCCTAATCTTCCGCTCCGTACACCACCGCAACCTACATTATACCTATGTACCGCTAATCTGCTGCCCCTAACATCGCCAACCCCTACATAATATTTATTAACCCCTAATCTGCCCCCCCAACGTCACTGCTACCTACCTACACTTATTAACCCTTAATCTGCAGACCGGACCTTGCCGTTACTCTAATAAAGTTATTAACCCCTAAACCACCGCACTCCCGCCTCACAAACCCTATAATAAATAGTATTAACCCCTAATCTGCCCTCCCTAACATCGCCGCCACCTAACTTCAAGTATTAACCCCTAATCTGCCGACCAGACCTCGCCGCTACTCTAATAAATGTATTAACCCTTAAAGCTAAGTCTAACCCTAACTCTAACAACCCCTAAATTAAATATAATTTTAATCTAACAAAATAAATTAAATATTATTAACTAAAGTCTTCCTATTTAAAACTAAATACTTACCTGTAAAATAAACCCGAATATAGCTACAATATAACGAATAATTATATTGTAGCTATTTTAGGATTTATATTTATTTTACAGGCAACTTTGTATCTATTTTAACTAGGTACAATAGCTATTAAATAGTTATTTACTATTTAATAGCTACCTAAATAAAATAATTACAAAATTACCTGCAAAATAAATCCTAACCTAAGTTACAATTAAACCTAACAGAAAAAGATTACAAGATTTTTAAACTAATTACACCTACTCTAAGCCCCCTAATAAAATAACAAAGCCCCCCAAAATAAAAAAAATTCCCTACCCTAATCTAAATTACAAAAGTTAACAGCTCTATTACCTTACCAGCCCTTAAAAGGGCTTTTTGGAGGCATGCCCCAAAGTAATCAGCTCTTTTGCCTGTAAAAAAAGACACAATACAACCCCCCAACATTACAACCCACCACCCACATACCCCTACTCTAACCCAAACCCCCCTTAAATAAACCTAATACTACCCTCCTGAAGATCTCCCTACCTTGAGTCGTCTTCACGTAACCAGGCACAGATGGACCAAAAGAGGACATCCGTAGCGGCAGAAGTCTTCATCCTATCCGGGCAGAAGAGGACATCCGGACCGGCAGACATCTTCATCGAAGCGTCATCTTCTATCTTCATCCATCCGACGAGGAGCGGCTCCATCTTCAAGACCTCCGGCGCGGAACATCCTCTGCCTTCCGACGACTACCGACGAATGAAGGTTCCTTTAAGTGACGTCATCCAAGATGGCGTCCCTCGAATTCCGATTGGCAATTAAGGTAGGAAAAATCTGATTGGCTGATTGAATTAGCCAATCAGATTCAAGTTCAATCCGATTGGCTGATCCAATCAGCCAATCAGATTGAGCTTGCATTCTATTGGCTGTTCCGATCAGCCAATAGAATGCAAGCTCAATCTGATTGGCTGATTGGATCAGCCAATTGGATTGAACTTGAATCTGATTGGCTGACGTCATTTAAAGGAACCTTCATTCATTCATCAGCCGTGGACAGAAGAGGATGCTCCACGTCAGATGTCTTAAAGATGGACCCGCTCAGCCCCGGATGGATAAAGATAGAAAGTGCCATCTGGATGAAGACTTCTGCCCATCTGGAGGACCACTTCTGCCCGGTTGGATGAAGACTTCTCCCAGCTTCGTTTAGGACTTCGGCCCAGTTGGGTAAAGACGTCTCACAGTAGGGTGATCTTCAGGGGGTTAGTGTTAGGTTTTTTTTTTAGGGGGGATTGGGTGGGTTTTAGAGTAGGGTTGGTTGTGTGGGTGGTGGGTTTTAATGTTGGGGGGGATTTGTAATTTTTTTTTACAGGTAAAAGAGCTGATTACTTTGGGGGGGGGCTTTTTTATTTTGTTAGGGGGATTAGATTCGGTGTAATTAGTTTAAAAATCTTGTAATTTCTTTATTATTTTCTGTAATTTTGTGTTTGTTTTTTGTACTTTAGATAATTTTATTTAATTGTAATTAATTGTATTTAATGTAGGTAATTAATTTAATTGTATTGTAGTGTTAGGTGTAATTGTAACTTGGGTTAGGTTTTATTTTACAGGTAAATTTGTCTTTCTTTTAACTAGGTAGTTATTAAATAGTTAATAACTATTTAATAACTATTCTACCTAGTTAAAATAAATACAAAGTTGCCTGTGAAATAAAAAATAAACCCTAAGCTAGATACAATGTAACTATTAGTTATATTGTAGCTAGCTTAGGGTTTATTTTATAGGTTTTAAATAGGAATTATTTAGTTAATTGCAGTAATTTTATTTAGATTTATTTTAATTATATTTAAGTTAGGGGGGTTAGGGTTAGGCTTAGGTTTAAGGGTTAATAACTTTAATATAGTGGCGGCGACGTTGGGGGCGGCAGAGTAGGGGTTAATAAATAAAATGTAGTTGGCGGCGGTGTCCGGAGCAGCAGATTAGGGATTAATAATATAATGCAGGTGTCTGTGATGTCGGGTGCGGCAGATTAGGGGTTAATAAGTGTAAGATTAGGGCTTGTTTAGACTCTGGGTTCATGTTAGGGTGTTAGGTGTAGACATAAATATATTTTCCCCATAGGAATCAATGGGGCTGCGTTAGGAGCTTTACGCTGCTTTTTTTCAGGTGTTAGGTTTTTTTTCAGCCGGCTCTCCCCCATTGATTCCTATGGGGAAATCACGCACAAGCACGTTTTACCAGTTCACCGCTAACGTAAGCAGCGCTGGTATTGAGGTGAGATGTGGAGCAAAATTTTGCTCTACGCTCACTTTTTTGCGGCTAATGTCAGGTCTGTAAAAACGCGTAATACCATCGCTGTGAGCGGTGAGCATAAACTGCTCGTTAGCACAGCACAGCCTCTAACGCAAAACTCGTAATCTAGGTGAAAGTGTCTTGATACACTTTTGAAAAAATTGTGTATTATCTATATTGCTTTTTTCTCTTGGTATATTATTTTAAATGTATGCTTAAGAGTCGTAGCACTTGCTGATTAGTGTTTAAATGTCGCCAAACAATCATCAAGCACTACACAGGTGATGATCCAAACATGTACTTCCTTCGAAGCTTACATTCTTGATATTTCAAAAAACAAGAGAAAGATTATGATTTTTTATAAAAAATCCTGAATGTTTTTTTGACAAGACTATTCTTTAAGCTACTATTCAATCACAAATCATATCACAGATCAATATAATTTAACAGTGATGTTTAAACATTATGGAATAAACTGTCCCTTTCAAGTGAGCACACTTATAACATTAATGTTTTTAATTGTTTTTGTTACCTGTGGAGGAGATTAAAGAGGTCGGAGGTTGTCCCAGCTAAGATTTAAAAGCAAAAATGGAAATCCAAACAAACTGGGAACAAGGGAAGGGTGCTTATGTAATCACCCCAGTAATATATATATATATATATATATATATATATATATACTGTATAAATATATATATATATATATATATATATATATATATATATATATATATAGTGCCACAATGAGACACCACTTACTGGAGTTATATTAAAACAGCTTTTATTGTAGAAATTCAGTAGAAAAAAGGTCCCATGACGTTTCGGTGCCTGACTGGCACCTTTATCAAATGGATCAGTAGTTTATCAGGCAGATGGCATAGTCCGACATCCGGAAAAAATGGTTAGAAACATGAAAATGCTGCAGCCTTAAATACCCTCCATAAGTTTTAAATGCCTGTTGAAGGAAATGCCTGTTTGCAAGTCCGTGCACGCGTCACATAAGACACGCCCCTTCCGCTACATGTTGTGATCTGTCATTGGTGCAACCGGAACCATAATGAATGTAAACATCCACATCCGAACTAAGACTTAGCACATGGCTAATTTGCATATCTGATGCTGTGTGTGACATATAGGAGGTAGCAAAAGTGTCTATGTAGCGGACTGCAATGTTATAATACTCATGATGTTAAAAACCACTGTATGCAATGGGCACGATCCAATTGGATCAAAAAATGTGCAGTCAGATGTTAGTGAGCCGTGACCGGTGTAAATCAGCACAGGAGAAAGTTGTGAGGGGATTCGATCACCTAGGCCAGTTCAATTAAAAGGATGATACATCAAGAGGTAAATGGCAATAGATAAGCACAATGGTTTCAAACACTCACATGTCAATCAGTAAGCTGCAGACAGATGACAGTGATGTTCATCCAATGAAGGGGCCATAATCCAATTGTATATTGAGACCTTTCAGTTCCACCATGTCTAGGGTGTATATTCACTTAATCTAGCATTGTAGCAGAATTCTACCGCGGTCACCTCCCCTAGCCAGAAGTGGTATATGATCTATGATCATAGTTCTTAGACTGGATACACTATGTTTCTGCTGAGCAAAGTGACGTGTTTCACTGGCTGGTCTGAATGCCCCTTTTTGATTGCCTCCCTAATAGCATGTCTATGGTTGGCCATCCTTTCACGAAAGATTGTGATGGTTTTCCCCACGTAAAAGAGAGAACACAGACAAAGCAAGATGCAAACAACATAGGTGCTGCTAAATGTCAACATGTGTTGTATTTTGTAGCGTTTGTTGGAGTGTGGGTGCTGGAATGTAGGGCCCATCTGCATGCCATTACATGTGATGCAGTCCCCACACCTGAAACATCCCTTCTTCGCAGACTTGAGCCATGTGTCCTTTTGATAGGATTCCTTTGGGTCGGTTTTGACCAATATATCCCGCAAGTTCCTAGCTCGTCTATAAGCCATATGAGGTGGATTCAGTCTCCAATTTGATAGACTCTTATCGGTCTGTACAATGTCCCATCATTTACGGACTGCTCCAGTGATGCGGCTGTGCTCAGGTGTGAAAGTCGTTACAAAGTTCAGAGTTGGAGTCAGGGCCTGTGTATGAACCTTGGTTCGTTCCAGCAACGTAGCTTGATAGTGACCATCCACCCGGGTTCTTGCTGTGTCAATGTCCATCGTGGCATATCCTCTAGCCTATAATTTCAGGCACATGATGTCTAACTGTTCCAGGAAGATAGCCGGCTCAGAATTACAGTATATATATATAATCAGCACTGATACGTCGTGAAGAAGCCACACCAAAAGTTCCTAGCGACAAAACACGTGTTGCGTGTTTAACATGACTCGGGGTGGACCACCCGAGTAAGAATGGAATCTGCTGTGTTACAAACTGCCTAGAGAGAAGGCAAGGACAGCCCGCATTTCAGGTTGCATGAAGACAACATTTGCAGGATTGAGATTACAAACAGCACATTGGCATTAGACGTTGGATTACAGCATATTTGGGAAGTGGTGAGACCTAACAAGGGACCCTTAGGCGAGAGTATAGCTCTCAGTAGGAGTTTCCCTGAATTAATGACACAATTTGCACAGATTGGTGCTAGACGTATTGCCTTCCCTTTACTCATGATTATACCATTGGACTGTAATTCCGCTTTTCTATACTGCTATATATGACTGTGACTAACTTGCATAAAATGCTCACTATATAACTTCATTAACCTGCAGTTCACGGCTAATCATAAGAGCTTTTTGTCGCTCCATCTGAAATATGTATGTGTACTAACTGCTGAACATTGCAGGACTGCCCTAAATTCTGACGCCTGCTTTTGACATGCATGTTTGCTATTTGGAACCATGAATCTAATTTTATAAGATCTATCTACTGTAATGACCTATGTCTGTTTTGTAACAGAGGAATTATGTTTTACATAGGTTCTATATTGGTATTGATATGATTCTTATTAATGAGATATATATGCATATTATAGACGTCTTATCTTTTCTCTCTACCATTTTCGTATGCAAATTTATATATATATATCTACATAAATAACGCGTCTATCTGGATAATGAATTGGTACAACATATCTTTTTTTAAACATTTTTATAGATGAAGATCGAAGGACACAAACAGAGCCTATTATGCCACACTTATTTGCCTGACTGGCTGAGAGCCTGCAAAATATTGTTGCCAGCATAAATGAGATACAGGCGGCACTACGGGTCTTTTTTTGATTTGTGTTATTTTATTTTATACCTTTTTTGTTGAAATATTTTAAATCATTATTATAATTGATGTTTCTATTTAAAAATTTTTTTTATCTAAATAATAATGTTGCAGTATTCCTTTAAGTATTCTCTTGAAGCGACATGAAAAGCAATATATATGTTGAATTGGTTGATATATATTTGATTGCTATTCATTATTTTGCTATCATTTGATGAAGAGCATATGTAAATAAACTATGTAGCTGCTGATTGATGGCTGCACATAGATGACTCATGTGATTGGCTTGCATATATGCATTGCTATTTATAATAAATGGAATATCTGAGGAGTAATACAGGGAGTGCAGAATTATTAGGCAAATGAGTATTTTGACCACATCATCCTCTTTATGCATGTTGTCTTACTCCAAGCTGTATAGGCTCGAAAGCCTACTACCAATTAAGCATATTAGGTGATGTGCATCTCTGTAATGAGAAGGGGTGTGGTCTAATGACATCAACACCCTATATCAGGTGTGCATAATTATTAGGTAACTTCCTTTCCTTTGGCAAAATGGGTCAAAAGAAGGACTTGACAGGCTCAGAAAAGTAAAAAATAGTGAGATATCTTGCAGAGGGATGCAGCACTCTTAAAATTTCAAAGCTTCTGAAGCGTGATCATCGAACAATCAAGCGTTTCATTAAAAATAGTCAACAGGGTCGCAAGAAGCGTGTGGAAAAACCAAGGCGCAAAATAACTGCCCATGAACTGAGAAAAGTCAAGCGTGCAGCTGCCAAGATGCCACTTGCCACCAGTTTGGCCATATTTCAGAGCTGCAACATCATTGGAGTGCCCAAAAGCACAAGGTGTGCAATACTCAGAGACATGGCCAAGGTAAGAAAGGCTGAAAGACGACCACCACTGAACAAGACACACAAGCTGAAACGTCAAGACTGGGCCAAGAAATATCTCAAGACTGATTTTTCTAAGGTTTTATGGACTGATGAAATGAGAGTGAGTCTTGATGGGCCAGATGGATGGGCCCGTGGCTGGATTGGTAAAGGGCAGAGAGCTCCAGTCCGACTCAGACGCCAGCAAGGTGGAGGTGGAGTACTGGTTTGGGCTGGTATCATCAAAGATGAGCTTGTGGGGCCTTTTCGGGTTGAGGATGGAGTCAAGCTCAACTCCCAGTCCTACTGCCAGTTTCTGGAAGACACCTTCTTCAAGCAGTGGTACAGGAAGAAGTCTGCATCCTTCAAGAAAAACATGATTTTCATGCAGGACAATGCTCCATCACACGCGTCCAAGTACTCCACAGCGTGGCTGGCAAGAAAGGGTATAAAAGAAGAAAATCTAATGACATGGCCTCCTTGTTCACCTGATCTCAACCCCATTGAGAACCTGTGATCCATCATCAAATGTGAGATTTACAAGGAGGGAAAACAGTACACCTCTCTGAACAGTGTCTGGGAGGCTGTGGTTGCTGCTGCACGCAATGTTGATGGTGAACAGATCAAAACACTGACAGAATCCATGGATGGCAGGCTTTTGAGTGTCCTTGCAAAGAAAGGTGGCTATATTGGTCACTGATTTGTTTTTGTTTTGTTTTTGAATGTCAGAAATGTATATTTGTGAATGTTGAGATGTTATATTGGTTTCACTGGTAAAAATAAATAATTGAAATGGGTATATATTTGTTTTTTGTTAAGTTGCCTAATAATTATGCACAGTAATAGTCACCTGCACACACAGATATCCCCCTAAAATAGCTATAACTAAAAACAAACTAAAAACTACTTCCAAAACTATTCAGCTTTGATATTAATGAGTTTTTTGGGTTCATTGAGAACATGGTTGTTGTTCAATAATAAAATTAATCCTCAAAAATACAACTTGCCTAATAATTCTGCACTCCCTGTAGAAGTGAAAAGGATTAATGTTGCTTGAGATTGTCTTTAATTTAACAATTAATTGACTAATGCGTCACATTACATGTTATATTTTCAATTATTATTGATCTGAATAATAATATATTTACAATATCTACAAATAGTCGTATGAATAAATACAGAGATATGAAAGACAACATTGCTTTATTTATACATTACAATATTGAGGGACATGTAAACATTTTTAAAAAATTTACATAAATATATATATATATTTTGAAATATATATATATATATATATATACATATATTTATATATATATATATATATATATATATATATATACATATATTATAAATATATATATATATCTTTTTATATATATATATATATATATATATATATAGATTTTTTTTTTTATATATATATATTTATATATATACAGTGGGGCAAAAAAGTATTTAGTCAGCCACCAATTGTGCAGGTTCTCCCACTTAAGAAGATGAGAGAGGCCTGTAATTTTCATCATAGGTATACCTCAACTATTAGAGACAAAATGTGGAAACAAATCCAGACAATCACATTGTCTGATTTGGAATGAATATATTTGCATATTATGGTGGAAAATAAGTATTTGGTCACCTACAAACAAGCAAGATTTCTGGCTCTCACAGACCTGTATCTTCTTCTTTAAGAGGCTCTTCTGTCCTTCACTCATTACCTGTATTAATGGCACCTGTTTGAACTTGTTATCAGTATAAAAGACACCTGTCCACAACCTCAAACAGTAAAACTCCAAACTCCACTATGGTGAAGACCAAAGAGCTGTTGAAGGACACCAGAAACAAAATTGTAGACCTGCACCAGGCTGGGAAGACTGAATCTGCAATAGGAAAGCAGCTTAGTGTGAAGAAATCAACTGTGGGAGCAATAATTAGAAAATGGAAGACATACAAGACCACTGATAATCTCCCTTAATCTGGGGCTCCACGCAAGATCTCACCTTGTGGGGTCAAAATGATCACAAGATGGTGAGCAAACATCCCAGGGGGGATCAGTGAATGACCTGCAGAGAGCTGGGACCAACCTAACAAAGGCTACCATCAGTAACACACTACCACCAGGGACTCAGATTCTTCAGTGCCAGACGTGTCCCCCTGCTTAAACCAGTATATGTCCGGCCCATCTGAAGTATGTTTGAGAGCATTTGGATGATCCAGAAGCGGATTTGGAGAATGTCATATGGTCAGATGAAACCAAAGTAGAACAGTTTGGTAGAAACACAACTCGTCGTGTTTGGAGGAGAGAGAATGCTTAGTTGCAACCAAAGAACACCATACCTACTATGAAGCATGGGGGAGGAAACATCATGCTTTGGGGCTGTTTCTCTGCAAAGGGAACAGGACGACTAATCCGTGAACATGAAAGAATGAATGGGGCCATGTATCGTGAGATTTTGAGTGCAAACCTCATTCCATCAGCAAGGGCATTGAAGATGAAATGAGGCTGGGTCTTTCAGCATGACAATGATCCCAAACACACCGCCCGGGCAACAAAGGAGTGGCTTCGTAAGAAGCATTTCAAGGTCCTGGAGGGGCCTAGCCAGTCTCCAGATCTCAACCCCATAGAAAACCTTTGGAGGGAGTTGAAAGTCTGTGTTGCCCAGTGACAGCCCCAAAACATCACTGCTCTAGAGGAGATCTGCATGCAAGAATGGGCCAACATACATGCAACAGTGTGTGACAACCTTGTGAAGACTTACAGAAAACGTTTGACCTCTGTCATTGCCAACAAAGGATATAAACAAAGTATTGAGATTAACTTTTGATATTGACCAAATACTTATTTTCCACTATAATTTGCAAATAAATTCTTTCAAAATCAGACAATGTGATTGTCTGGATTTGTTTCCAGATTTTGTCTCCGATAGTTGAGGTATACCTATGATGAAAATTACAGGCCCTTCTCATCTTCTTAAGTGGGAGAACTTGCACAATTGGTGGCTAACTAAATACTTTTTTGCCCCACTGTATATATATATATATATATATATATAGTAGAATATAGCACTCGCAGGTCCTCAGACATCAGTGACAATATATTTATTTAGTGACGTTTCGGGACCAATTGATGTCCCTTCCTCTGACCATTTGATCCCGAAATGTCACTAAATAAATTTATTGTCACTAATGTCTGAAGACCAGCTAGTGCTTTATTCTACTATTTATATTTACTACTATTACAGCACCCTGGCAGATATTGTTTGATGGTGGGAGTGCATACACTATACTACCTTGTTTTATCTATCTATCTATCTATCTATCTATCTATCTATCTATCTATATATATATATATATATATATATATATATGCAAAAAAAGTAATAAAGCACTCTCTGGACTTCAGACTTCAAAGGTGATGAAATTTAATAAATATATGTGACGTTTCGGGACACACGCGTCCCTTCCTCTGACAATTGAAAACTATAACCAAACAGACTTATAAAGGCATACAAAACCCTCCCCAATTGAACCTCCAATCACTGGAGAACGTGTGCAAAATCTAGGTCAAAACCAATACGTGTAAATGTATATTCAAAATATTCTTATGTGTGCATTCTTAAAAGAGTGATAATAAACTGTTTATCAAACAGCAAAATCCTAAGTGAAATATCAATGTGTAAATTTAAAATTAAAACGCTTAAAAATTGCCCCAATGATAACATATAATGCTAACTTGCAAACTGCATCACACCCCTATTAGGAGAAATGGACAGTCCCACACAAAACAACCAAAACGTCACAAAGGGTAACTCCCCTATACAAGTTTAATAACCATAGTGAGAAGATCGAGTCACTGAATCCCATAAAACAAAAAACATACAGCCAGTCACTAAACACACTGTTCACATATCTAAACACCAAATCTTATGCCTGGATATTGGTACGTATAATAAGCTATATCTCAATAAATGCTTATATCGCTCATATCGCTCATACCCGCCTCCTAAGGTTAAAAGCTCATCTATTAGATAATCCTTCCCGTAGCCAAGGTGACAGGGGAAACAAAACAAGGATTATCCAATAGATGAGCTTTTAACCTTAGGAGGCGGGTATGAGCGATATGAGCGATATAAGCATTTATTGAGATATAGCTTATTATACGTGCCAATATCCAGGCATAAGATATGGGGCGCGATCCGATATACGGCGTATTTTGCGGCGCAATCGAGGGAACCCGCGTCGCCCGCAGTTTCAGCTTGAATCTCGAGCTATCCAATATACGGCGCCGTCAGATGCTAACGTGCCGTAAGTCGGATAAACCAGCGATGTCCAGAAATCTGCGCAAGTACAAATTTCTGGCGTCGCCAGTGACTTACGGCACGTTAGAAACTGCCGGCGCCTACAAAACCTGACTAAAGTATGAAATCACCCGCACTGTCTAACACGCCTCCCTAACATAGCCCGACACGTCTAACACGCCTCCCTAACATAGCCCGACACTTCTAACCCTCTATCCGCTATCCCCCCTCACTATCCTAACAATAAAAAAAGTTATTAACCCCTAAACTGCAGCTCCCAAACCCCGCCGCAACCTAATAAAGTTATTAACCCCTAAACCGCCGCTCCCGGACCCCCGCCAGCTATATTAAATCTATAACCCCCTAAAGTGAGCCCCTACCCTGCCGACATCTACCTTACCTACCCCCTAAAGTGAGCCTCTACCCCGCCGCCATCTATTTTAAAATTATTAACCCCTAATTTAATCCCCCTACCCCGCCGCCATCTATATTAAATTATTTAACCCCTAAAATACTAAACTATCCCTACCACTAAACCTAAGTCTAACCCTACAAATAGCCCTGAAAAGGGCTTTTTGCGTGGCATTGCCCCAAAGTAACAGCTCTTTTGCCAGCTCTTAAAAGGGCTTTTTGCGGGGCATGCCCCAAAGAATTCAGCTCTTTTACCAGCCCTTAAAAGGGCTTTTGGCACAAAGTAAACAGCTCTTTTGCCTACAATCTACATCCCCTACACCGCGGCCACCTATAATAAATGTATTAACCCCTAATCTAATCCCCCTACACCGCCGCCAGCTATATTAACTATATTAACCCTAATTATATTAGGGTTAATATAGTTAATATCGTTATTATATATATATATATATATATATATATATATATATATATATATATATATATATATATATATATATATATATTAAGTATAATAACCCTATCTAACTCTAACATCCCTAACTAAACTCTTATTAAGATAAAGCTAATATTAATATTATTAATTAAAATATTCCTATTTAAATCTAAATACTTACCTATAAAATAAACCCTAAGATAGCTACAGTATAATTAATAATTACATTGTAGCTATGTTAGGGTTTATATTTATTTTACAGGTAAATTGTTAATTATTTTAACTAGGTGTAATAGCTATTAAATAGTTATTAACTATTTAATAGCTACCTAGTTAAAATAATTACCCAATTACCTGTAAAATAAATCCTAACCTAAGTTACAAATACACCTACACTATCAATAAATTAAATAAACTACAAATATCTATCTAAAAATACAATTAAATAAACTAAACTAAATTACAAAAAAACAAACACTAAATTACAAAAAAATAGGGGGCTTAGAATAGGTGTTTTTGCAATTTAGTTTAGTTTATTTAATTGTATTTTTAGATAGATATTTGTAGTTTATTTAATTTAATAGCTATTATACCTAGTTAAAATAATTAACAATTTACCTGTAAAATAAATATAAACCCTAACATAGCTACAATGTAATTATTAATTATATTGTAGCTATCTTAGGGTTTATTTTATAGGTAAGTATTTAGATTTAAATAGGAATATTTTAGTTTATAATATGAATTATATTTATTTAATAAGAATTTAGTTAGGGGTGTTAGGGTTAGATAGGGTTAATATAGTTAATATAAATACTATAGTAACTATATTAACTATATTAACCCTAATATAATTAGGGTTAATATAGTTAATATATATAATGTAATAACTATATTAACTATAATATACTTAGGGTTAATATAGATAATATAGCTGGCGGCGGGGTAGGTAGATTAAATTAGGGGTTAATAATTTTAATATAGATGGCGGCGGTGTAAGGGGCTTACATTAGGGGTTAATACCATTAATATAGGTGGCGGCGGTGTAGGGAGGGCAGGTTATAGGGCAAAAGAGCTGTTAACTTTGGGGCAAAGCCCCGCAAAAGGCCCTTTTAAGGGCTGGTAATAGAGCTTATTACTTTATGGATATTAGATTAGGGGTTAATAATATTAATATAGCTGGCGGCAGTGTAAGGGGTCAGATTAGGGGATAGATCAGGTAGATGGCGGCGGTTTTAGGGGCTCACATTAGGGGATAGATCAGTTAGATGGTGGCGGTTTTAGGGGCTCACAGTAGGGGGTTAGTTTATGTAGATGGCGGCGGTTTAGGGGTTAAATACTTTATTAGGGATTGCGGCAGGTGATCGCGGTTGACAGGTAGATAGACATTGCGCATGCGTAAGGTGTTAGGTTTTATTTAGCAGATCGCGGTTGACAGGTAGATAGACATTGCGCATGCGTTAGGTGTTAGGTTTATTTTGTAGCTAGTTTAGGGAGTTACGGGGCTCCAATAGTCAGCGTAAGGCTTCTTACGGCTGCTTTTTGTGGCGAGGTGAAAATGGAGTAAGATTTCTCCATTTTCGCCACGTCCTTACGCTGTATATTGGATGCCAAACTGCGCTAGTTTGGTATACCTGCCTATGGCCCAAAAAACTACGGGCGACGGCAGAAATATACGCGCGTAACTTCTAGGTTACGCCGTATATGTGATACCAAACCAGCGCAAATATTGGTGTCACCAGCTTTTGCGGCCGATGATTTTTATCCCTTGGTGTTTAGATATGTGAACAGTGTGTTTAGTGACTGGCTGTATGTTTTTTGTTTTATGGAATTCATTGACTCGATCTTCTCACTATGGTTATTAAACTGGTACTGTATAGGGGAGTTACCCTTTGTGACGTTTTGGTTGTTTTGTGTGGGACTGTCCATTTCTCCTAATAGGGGTGTCATGCAGTTTGCAAGTTAGCATTAAATGTTTTTAAGCGTTTTAATTTTAAATTTACACATTGATATTTCACTTAGGATTTTGCTGTTTGATAAACAGTTTATTATCACTCTTTTAAGAATGCACACATAAGAATATTTTGAATATACATTTACACGTATTGGTTTTGACCTAGATTTTGCACACGTTCTCCAGTGATTGGAGGTTCAATTGGGGAGGGTTTTGTATGCCTTTATAAGTCTGTTTGGTTATAGTTTTCAATTGTCAGAGGAAGGGACGTGTGTGTCCTGAAACGTCACATATATGTATTAAATTTCATCACCTTTGAAGTCTGAAGTCCAGAGAGTGCTTTATTACTTTATTGCATATTTCTATTGATTCCCTGAGAGCACCCTGGCAGTTGAACGGTTGGTGAGAGTGCATGTACCTATGAACTTTTTATATATATATATATATATATATATATATATATATATATATATATATATATATATATATATGTATATATATATATATATATATATATATATATATATATATATATATATATATACAGTATCTCACAAAAGTGAGTACACCCCTCACATTTTTCATGTGACAACACTAAAGAAATAACACTTTGCCTCAATGTAAAGTAGTGAGTGAACAGCCTGTATAACTGAGCAAAAGTGCTGCCCCCTCAAAATAACTCAACACACAAACACACAGCCATTAATGTCTAAACCATTGGCAACAAAAGTGAGTACACCCCATAAGTGGAAATGTGCAAATTGGGCCCAAAGTGTCAATATTTTGTGTGGCCACCATTATTTTCCAGCACTGCCTTAACCCTCTTGGGCATGGAGTTCACCAGAGCTTCACAGGTTGCCGCTTGAGTCCTCTTCCACTCCTCCATGATGACATCATGGAGCTGGTGTATGTTAGAGACCTTGCGCTCCACCACATTCTGTTTGAAGATGCCCCACAGATGCTCAATAGGGTTTAGGACTGGAGATATGCTTGACCAGTCCATCACCTTTACCCTCAGCTTCTTTAGCAAGGCAGTGGTCATCTTGGAGGTATGTTTGGGGTTGTTATCATGTTGGAATACTGCCATGCGGCCCAGTCTTCCGAAGGGAGGGGATCATGCTCTGCTTCAGTATGTCACAATACATGTTGTCATTCATGGTTCCCTCAATGAACTGAAGCTCCCCAGTGCCGGCAGCACTCATGTAGGCCCAGACCATGACACTCCCACCACCATGCTTGACTGTAGGCAAGTGTCATGTCCTGCCATGAATCTGTCACTTTAATCTGAAAACTCCACCCCTATGCACCTCTATAAAGGCACACCCTTTCTCAAGCTTCATTGCTTGATTATTGTAGTATGTTAGGGAATCCCCTGTTAACTGGTTCTCTAAACTTTACAGTTCTAAAAGCCTTATTTAATGCATTAAGCATATACACTTGTATGCTAACCTTTATTATTGATTTAAAGTTATTGGAAACTAAATCCTAGTAAAATTCTCTCTGTTGATTCTAATTATTCACCCAAGACACAGCCAGCTGCTTGATACACTGTGAGACGCTTCACAGATCTGAATTGCTGCCGAGTGATGTCACAATACACTGAGACGCTCAGCCTCACGGACACCGGGTGACAATTATTCCTAAACAGAATCCTCTATCGGAAGACCCGCAACTAATTGAAAGAACCGGATGTAGAGTAACATACAGTTGTTAATTTGTTACAATACCGCTCCAAACCTGTGCTGGAAAAACAGCAAGTATTCTTTATTACAATCCAAGACTGAACTTATTGTGATACTATTATATCAAGTATCTGTTGTGTATTATTAAATTGGAGTTCGAATTGCAATACTGCTAAGTATTACCAGTCAGTGAGTTTCAAAGTTGTTAAAGGGAACTAAGGAAAACCAAAGCTTTCTAAACAGCAATAACTGGAGGGACTGTTCAAGTATATATAGTTGTCTTCTCTTTTCCAGCTTCATAAGACCCAGGCTGATAAGGATAGCTCAAATTAACTGTTTGTTAACATTGTGCATATATATTTCTTCTTTTCATATTGAAGTACTTGCCTTTAACAGAGGTGCCTCATCATTCAAACATTTATGTTAGGCAAAGTTAAAAGCATACAAAACTAACCTAACTACAGAACCAAACCAGAGAAACAGTCCGCGCTAAAAAGGTATTACACCCCAAACACTCCTCATGTGTTCCTAAACAAAAGGAAAATAGTCTCAAGTTGCAATAAACGTCTCAGAGTAGTCTCAGGGTCGGCCGGTACATGTATCGTTATGTGGTTATAAATACCTCCATACACAGCCACAGGTCCCTGAAATGATGACCGTTGATCTCAAGTGAGTGTGTAACAGATAACCGTTATACAGCACGATCTGTCCTAGCTCAAAGCCACCATGATAGTCCTGCACAGTGTTGGCGTTGTCACCCGGTGTATTCCTCTAGGACGCCTGATGATGACGTCATGGCCACGCTGTAAGCGAGATGCTCCAATGCAGCTCTATAGATGTGGAGATCTTAGGCACTCCACCCACGGAAATATGAAAATAGAAGAAAAACAAAGAGCGCATCCGGATTCAAGTGAGTTTTATTCACAAATACATGTATGACACACAAACAGTATTGCACTTACTAGAAGTCAAAGATAAAAGAGCATGTAGTTGGTGAGGAGTACAGTTCACTGCTGACCGGAACAATCACCACAAACCCACCAGGTGATGTCAGGAACCCAACAGCAGATGTACAGTACAAATACACTCAAAATTCACCAGTGAGGTGTAGCAGATACCCCAACTGTCCTCTTGATAAAGCCCGTTCATTAAACGGGGGAAATGCGTTGGGGTATCTGATACACCTCACTGGTGAATTTTGAGTGTATTTGTACTGTACATCTGCTGTTGGGTTCCTGACATCATCTGGTGGGTTTGTGGTGATTGTTCCGGTCAGCAGTGAACTGTACTCCTCACCAACTACATGCTCTTTTATCTTTGACTTCTAGTAAGTGCAATACTGTTTGTGTGTCATACATGTATTTGTGAATAAAACTCACTTGAATCCGGATGCGCTCTTGGTTTTTCTTCTATTAACTACAGAACATCCTTAACATTAACGTGAGATTGTCACAGAATAATCAAGCCAGTAAAATATTACTTTTTGTTCAGCATGGACCCACTAGAAATGTCCAATCAGATAACATCTCTGAATCAGAAAGTGGATATCCTGGCACAAGGTTTTACAGAACTGACAAATGAGAATACCACTCTAAAAAAGATTACTTAATGATTTTGTCACACAAAAGACTAGTGAGTTCCCAGAACCACAAGTAAATCCTCCTACCTCATTTAGTGGAGATCGCACCAAATTCCGAGAATATAAAAATGCTTGTATGTTGTTGATGTTCTCATTAAAACCTAGAACTTACCACACTGACAAAATAAAAGTATGTACAGCTATATAATTTCTTTCAGGAGAACCCAGGGCATGGGCAAACAGGTTCTTCGAGACAGATGACCCCATCTTAAATTCTGTTGAAAACTTTTTCCATACTATGTCTATACTATATGAGGACATAAATAAGCAATACACTGCTGAACAAAAATTAAGATCCCTAAAACAGGGTAAGAGGACTGTCGAGGACTACAGGGAGTGCAGAATTATTAGGCAAGTTGTATTTTTGAGGATTAATTTTATTATTGAACAACAACCATGTTCTCAATGAACCCAAAAAACTCATTAATATCAAAGCTGAATAGTTTTGGAAGTAGTTTTTAGTTTGTTTTTAGTTATAGCTATTTTAGGGGGATATCTGTGTGTGCAGGTGACTATTACTGTGCATAATTATTAGGCAACTTAACAAAAAACAAATATATACCCATTTCAATTATTTATTTTTACCAGTGAAACCAATATAACATCTCAACATTCACAAATATACATTTCTGACATTCAAAAACAAAACAAAAACAAATCAGTGACCAATATAGCCACCTTTCTTTGCAAGGACACTCAAAAGCCTGCCATCCATGGATTCTGTCAGTGTTTTTATCTGTTCACCATCAACATTGCGTGCAGCAGCAACCACAGCCTCCCAGACACTGTTCAGAGAGGTGTACTGTTTTCCCTCCTTGTAAATCTCACATTTGATGATGGACCACAGGTTCTCAATGGGGTTCAGATCAGGTGAACAAGGAGGCCATGTCATTAGATTTTCTTCTTTTATACCCTTTCTTGCCAGCCACGCTGTGGAGTACTTGGACGCGTGTGATGGAGCATTGTCCTGCATGAAAATCATGTTTTTCTTGAAGGATGCAGACTTCTTCCTGTACCACTGCTTGAAGAAGGTGTCTTCCAGAAACTGGCAGTAGGACTGGGAGTTGAGCTTGACTCCATCCTCAACCCGAAAAGGCCCCACAAGCTCATCTTTGATGATACCAGCCCAAACCAGTACTCCACCTCCACCTTGCTGGCGTCGGAGTCGGACTGGAGCTCTCTGCCCTTTACCAATCCAGCCACGGGCCCATCCATCTGGCCCATCAAGACTCACTCTCATTTCATCAGTCCATAAAACCTTAGAAAAATCAGTCTTGAGATATTTCTTGGCCCAGTCTTGACGTTTCAGCTTGTGTGTCTTGTTCATTGGTGGTCGTCTTTCAGCCTTTCTTACCTTGGCCATGTCTCTGAGTATTGCACACCTTATGCTTTTGGGCACTCCAGTGATGTTGCAGCTCTGAAATATGGCCAAACTGGTGGCAAGTGGCATCTTGGCAGCTGCACGCTTGACTTTTCTCAGTTCATGGGCAGTTATTTTGCGCCTTGGTTTTTCCACACGCTTCTTGTGACCCTGTTGACTATTTTTAATGAAACGCTTGATTGTTCGATGATCACGCTTCAGAAGCTTTGCAATTTTAAGAGTGCTGCATCCCTCTGCAAGATATCTCACTATTTTTTACTTTTCTGAGCCTGTCAAGTCCTTCTTTTGACCCATTTTGCCAAAGGAAAGGAAGTTGCCTAATAATTATGCACACCTGATATAGGGTGTTGATGTCATTAGACCACACCCCTTCTCATTACAGAGATGCACATCACCTAATATGCTTAATTGGTAGTAGGCTTTCGAGCCTATACAGCTTGGAGTAAGACAACATGCATAAAGAGGATGATGTGGTCAAAATACTCATTTGCCTAATAATTCTGCACTCCCTGTATATTGCGGACTTCCAGCTCTGGGCTACTGATTCCCAATGGAATACTATAAGTCTGAATAATCAGTTCCACCTACGACTCTCTGAACATTTGAAAGACAAGCTCTCTCGAGTCGAATTCCCGGATTCATTGGATGCCCTAATAAAGTTATGCATTTCAATGGACAGACGTTATAGAGAGAGAAAAAATGAAAGACAATAATACGAAGTTCCTACCCGGAAATAGTACCATACTTCACAGGAAAAAGGATCCTCCCATCCTGTCCCAATGGAAATTGGTACTATACGAGGACCCTTGAGCCAAGAAGAAAAATTGAGGAGGCGTCAAGCTAATTTATGTTTATACTACGCTAATAAAGAGCATGATGTTGCAAACTGTCCTATACTTACACGTCAAAGAAAGGGTAAGTTAAAACAAGTGTGCCACTGCCAACATCAATCAAAAAAGACACTCACATTTCACTACAATTATCTTTACAGTGGGATCGTTACCAGGTCCAGAGCAAAGCCATACTTGATTCAGGAGCCAATGGGATTTTCATTGATGAATCAATTGTAAAACAAAATAAAATTCCAAGTGGCTGATAGAATCCTAATCCTAGAAGCCATCTTGTATTACGTTATTTAAAGGAACTGTCATTCGTCGTTCAGTCGTCGGCCAGGATGGATGTTTCGCGTCGGAGGTCTTCAGGATGCTGCCGCTCCGCTCCAGATGGATGTCGATAGAAGATGCCGCCTGGATGAAGACTTCAATCGGATGGAAGACCTCTTCTGCCCCGCTTGGATGAAGACTTCAATCGGATGGAAGACCTCTTCTGCCCCGCTTGGATGAAGACTTCTACCGGATCATGGACATCTTCAGCCCCCCGCTTGGGCTTGGATCAGGACATCGGAGGAGCTCTTCTGGACCGATCGGTGAACCTGGTATGGTGAAGACAAGGTAGGAAGATCTTCAGGGGCTTAGTATTAGGTTTATTTAAGGGGGGTTTGGGTTAGATTAGGGGTATGTGGGTGGTGGGTTGTAATGTTTGGGGGGGTATTGTATGTTTTTTTTTTACAGGCAAAAGAGCTGAACTTCTTGGGGCATGCCCCGCAAAGGGCCCTGTTCGGGGCTGGTAAGGTAAAAGAGCTTTTAACTTTAGTAATTTAGAATAGGGTAGGGCATTTTTTATTTTGGGGGGCTTTGTTATTTTATTAGGGGGCTTAGAGTAGGTGTAATTAGTTTAAAATTGTTGTAATATTTTTCTTATGTTTGTAAATATTTTTTTATTTTTTGTAACTTAGTTCTTTTTTATTTTTTGTACTTTAGTTAGTTTATTTCATTGTAGTTGTTTGTAGATATTGTATTTAATTAATGTGTTGATAGTGTAGTATTAGGTTTAATTGTAGGTAATTGTAGGTATTTTATTTAATTAATTTAATGATAGTGCAGTGTTAGGTTTAATTGTAACTTAGGTTAGGATTTATTTTACAGGTAATTTTGTAATTATTTTAACTAGGTAACTATTAAATAGTTCTTAACTATTTAATAGCTATTGTACCTGGTTAAAATAATTACAAAGTTGCCTGTAAAATAAATATTAATCCTAAAATAGCTACAATGTAATTATAATTTATATTGTAGCTATATTAGGGTTTATTTTACAGGTAAGTATTTAGCTTTAAATAGGAATCATTTATTTAATAAGAGTTAATTAATTTCGTTAGATTAAAATTATATTTAACTTAGGGGGGTGTTAGTGTTAGGGTTAGACTTAGCTTTAGGGGTTAATACATTTATTAGAATAGTGGTGAGCTCCGGTCGGCAGATTAAGGGTTAATAATTGAAGTTAGGTGTCGGCGATGTTAGGGAGGGCAGATTAGGGGTTAATACTATTTATTATAGGGTTAGTGAGGCGGATTAGGGGTTAATAACTTTATTATAGTAGCGCTCAGGTCCGCTTGGCAGATTAGGGGTTAATAAGTGTAGGCAGGGGGAGGCGACGTTGAGGGGGGCAGATTAGGGGTTAATAAATATAATATAGGGGTCGGCGGTGTTAGGGGCAGCAGATTAGGGGTACATAGCTATAATGTAGGTGGCGGCGCTTTGCGGTCGGCAGATTAGGGGTTAATTATTGTAGGTAGCTGGCGGCGACGTTGTGGGGGGCAGATTAGGGGTTAATAAATATAATACAGGGGTCGTTGGTGTTAGGGGCAGCAGATTAGGGGTACATAAGTATAACGTAGGTGGCGGTCGGCAGATTAGGGGTTAAAAATTTTTAATTGAGTGGCGGCGATGTGGGGGGACCTTGGTTTAGGGGTACATAGGTAGTTTATGGGTGTTAGTGTACTTTAGAGTACAGTAGTTAGGAGCTTTATAAACCGGCGTTAGCCCAGAAAGCTCTTAACTACTGACTTTTTTCTGCGACTGGAGTTTTGTCGTTAGATTTCTAACGCTCACTTCAGACACGACTCTAAATACCGGAGTTAGAAAAATCCCATTGAAAAGATAGGATACGCAAATGACGTAAGGGGATCTGCGATATGGAAAAGTCGCGGCTGAAAAGTGAGCGTTAGACCTTTTTTGAGTGACTCCAAATACCGGAGTTAGCCTAAAACCAGCGTTAGGAGCCTCTAACGCTGGTTTTCACGGCTAACGCCAAACTCCAAATCTAGGCCATAGAATTTCATTAGTAGATAAGAACCAAAAAGGCCCATCAAGTCTACCCATATTACATGTTACTTTTTCCATAGTATAGCCTAATGCATGTCCCTTGCATTTTTGAATTCCTTTACAGTCTTTGTGTTTACCACCTCAAATGGAAGTTTATTCCATGAATCCACAACCCTTTCTTTAAAAAAATGCGTCCTCAAATTTCTCCTGAATCTGCTACCATCTAACTTTAAATTGTGACCTCTTGTTTTGGCATTTATTTTTTTGTGAAAAATGCATTCAGCTTCTATTTTATTAAGTCCCTTTTTATATTTGAAGGTTTCTATCATGTCACCTCTTTCCATTCTAGTCTCTAAACTATACATATTTAGATCATAGATTCTTTCTTAGTAAATTTTATATTTTATACCATGTACCATTTTAGCAGCCCTCCTTTGGACAGCTTCTAGTTTATTTATATCTTTCTGAAGATATGGTCTCCAGAACTGTGCACAGTATTCCAGATTTGGTCTAACTAATGATCTGTAAAGTGGCATAAGAACCTTGCTATTTCTTCTACTAATACCTCTTCCAATGCAACCAAATATTCAACTTGCCTTACTGGCTGCACTGCTACATTGTGTACCAAATTTTAAATCATCTGAAATAATAATTCCCAAGTTCCTTTCTTCTTTAGTTACAGTCAGTAATGTACCATTACTGTACGATTAAATATATTAGAAGATATATGTACAATGGTATGAATAAAGTTGCAATAAGAAGACTAAAATGTCTTCATTTGATAGACATTACGGGAAAATAATTTGATACATAAGGATATTCGCCACATCGATGACTCTTATTTATCAGCAGTCTGATGCTCATCGCTTCAGACTTGACACGCATGTTTTTGACAGACTTTTTGATAAATAAGGTTCTTGAATTTAGACTTGTGGCAGCGATGTCTGGCATTGACATATTGATGCCAGCGAATGCGACAAAATTGACGCTTTGATAATTCTTCCCCTATGTCTGAAGATTTTATTAGTTTTACTGAACATCTCATCAAAATGACATATATCTGTGTTTTTTTCTTGAGAAATACATGCAAGATTGCAAATTTCTAACATTGTGTAACTTCTAAAGATGATTTTGGATCTAAAGCTAATATTTGTTTTTAGAACCAGTACATTTATTGCACTCTGTAAATTGTGATCATGTTTGGTTTTACGATATATCAGTTTTATTTTCTTAAATAGTAATTAAGAGAAAGTGAGTATGATTTAACATTAGTATCCATGTTTTTGTCATAGCCCCTATTTTTATGTGCCAAGTAGAGATGTCGCGAACATAAAATCTTCTGTTCACGAACGGCGAACGCAAATTTCCACAAATGTTTGCGAACGGGCTAACCGGGGGCGAACCGCCATAGACTTCAATAGGCAGGTGGATTTTAAAACCCACAGGGACTCTTTCTGGCCACAATAGTGATGGAAAAGTTGTTTCAAGGGTACTAACACCTGGACTGTGGCATGCCGGAGGGGGATCCATGGCAAAACTCCCAAGGAAAATTACATAGTTGATGCAGAGTCTGGTTTTAATCTATAAAGGGCGTAAATCACCTAACATTCCTAAACTGTTTGGCATAACGTGCTTTAAAACATCAGGTATGATGTTGTATCAATCAGGTAGTGTAAGGGTTAAGCCCGCTTCACAGTGATAGACCAAACTCCCAGTTTAACGCACCGCAAACAACCGCAAACAGTCCATTTGCACAACCGCAAACTCCCCATTTGCACAAGGTTGGATACCAAGCTAGCTATGTCCCTTTCCTTGTCCTCACTGATGTCATTGAAGGTCTCTTCCTCCACCCAGCCATGTACAACACCAAGGGTCCCCGAAAGGTGACAACAAGCCCCCTGGGATGCCTGCTGTGTTTGGTCTTCCACCTCCTCAAAGCCACCTTCCTCCTCTGACTCCTCTTCTTCAGACTCCTCTCTCTGCATTATTATAAGGTATGTTAAGTAGTACTATTCTTCTCAGTTAATCCCTGTTACGTCCCCTATCAGGGGACATGTATATGGCATCGATTTTAGGAACCGGGAGATGGAAAAAGATGCTTGGTCGGACCTCCTACTTCAAATTTGGGGCACTGCGCGTGCAATCTAATGTGCCACCAGATAGGAGTGGTGTGTTAAGTGGTACTATTCCTATCAGTTTAATCCATGTTATGTGCCTTTTTTTTGGTTTGGTTTTTGAAGCCACAGTGCAGCACCAGAGGCCAGAAAAATTAGGCATGTACACATGCCTGAAAAATTAGGTATTGTTGCAGCTGCTGCTGTAGCAGCGGCCAGAAAAATAGATGTTTGTTTCCCAGGCAGAAAGTGCCCTAAAACATTGTGGCTTGAACCCTAGTTGGTGGCGGATAAGTCACGCAAGTCATCCGGCATTCAGAGATAAAATACAGCAGCGTGTGGACCATTTTTAGCCCAAGGCAGCTCATCTTCAGGCCTTTTTTAGTCGAATGTATCGCCCACTGTCAGTCCCTTCAGGATCCATCCCTCATTCATCTTAATAAAGGTGAGGTAATCTAGACTTTTTTGACCTAGGCGACTGCGACTTCTCTTCTCAGTGACAATACCTTCTGCTGCACTGAAGGTCCTTTCTGACAGGACACTTGAAGCGGGGCAGGCCAGAAGTTCTATCGCAAATTGGGATAGCTCAGGCCACAGGTCAAGCCTGCACACCCAGTAGTCAAGGGGTTCATCGCTCCTCAGAGTGTCGATATCTGCAGTGAAGGCAAGGTAGTCTGCTACCTGTCGGTCGAGTAATTCTCTGAGGGGGGACCCCGAAGGGCTGTGGCGATGCGTAGGACTAAAAAGCTCTGCATGTCCTCCATCAACAACACGTCTATAAAGCGTCCTGTCCTTGCCGGCGTGGTCATGGGAGGAGGAGGATTACTTTCACCTCTTCCCCTGTTAGATTCCCATTGTGCTGTGACATCACCCTTATATGCTGTGTAAAGCATACTTTTTAATTTATTTTGGAACTGCTGCATCCTTTCTGACTTGCGGTAATTCGGTAACATTTCAGGCACTTTCTGCTTATAGCGGGGGTCTAGTAGCATGGACACCCAGTACAGATCATTCTCCTTCAGCCTTTTTATACGAGGGTCCCTCAACAGGCACGACAGCATGAAAGACCCCATTTGCACAAGGTTGGATGCCGAGCTATTCATGTCCCGTTCCTCGTCCTCAGTGATCTCACTGAAGGTATGTTCTTCCCCCCAGCCACGTACAACACCACGGGTACCAGATAGGTGACAAGGAGCACCCTGGGATGCCTGTTGTGGTTGGTCTTCGCCCACTGTCAGTCCCTTCAGGATCCATCCCTCATTCATCTTAATAAAGGTGAGGTAATCTAGACTTTTTTGACCTAGGCGACTGCGACTTCTCTTCTCAGTGACAATACCTCCTGCTGCACTGAAGGTCCTTTCTGACAGGACACTTGAAGCGGGGCAGGCCAGAAGTTCTATCGCAAATTGGGATAGCTCAGGCCACAGGTCAAGCCTGCACACCCAGTAGTCAAGGGGTTCATCGCTCCTCAGAGTGTCGATATCTGCAGTGAAGGCGAGGTAGTCTGCTACCTGTCGGTCGAGTCGTTCTCTGAGGGTGGACCCCGAAGGGCTGTGGCGATGCGTAGGACTTAAAAAGCTCCGCATGTCCTCCATCAACAACACGTCTGTAAAGCGTCCTGTCTTGCCGGCGTGGTCGTGGGAGGAGGAGGATTACTTTCACCTCTTCCCCTGTTAGATTCCCATTGTGCTGTGACATCACCCTTATATGCTGTGTAAAGCATACTTTTTAATTTATTTTGGAACTGCTGCATCCTTTCTGACTTGCGGTAATTCGGTAACATTTCAGGCACTTTCTGCTTATACCGGGGGTCTAGTAGCATGGACACCCAGTACAGGTCATTCTCCTTCAGCCTTCTTATACGAGGGTCCCTCAACAGGCACGACAGCATGAAAGACCCCATTTGCACAAGGTTGGATGCCGAGCTACTCATGTCCCGTTCCTCGTCCTCAGTGATCTCACTGAAGGTATGTTCTTCCCCCCAGCCACGTACAACACCACGGGTACCAGATAAGTGACAAGGAGCACCCTGGGATGCCTGTTGTGGTTGGTCTTCCTCCTCCTCCTCCTCAAAGCCACATTCCTCCTCTGACTCCTCTTCCTCATAATCCTCTTCCAGCGTTGCCACAGGTCCAGCAAGCGATGCTAATAAGTCTATTTCTGGTGGTGATGGTGACCACAACTCTTCCTCTTCACGCTCATCTATGGCCTGATCCAGCACTCTTCGCAGGGCACGTTCCAGGAAGAAAACAAATGGTATGATGCCGCTGATGGTGCCTTCGGTGCGACTGACTAGGTTTGTCACCTCCTCAAAAGGACGCATGAGCCTGCAGGCATTGCGCATGAGCGTCCAGTAACGTGGCAAAAAAATTCCCAGCTCCGCAGAGGCTGTCCTAGCACCCCAGTCATACAAATAGTCGTTAAAGGCTTTTTCTTGTTGGAGCAGGTGGTCAAACATTAGGAGTGTTGAATTCCAATGTGTCGGGCTGTCGCAAATCAAGCGCCTCACTGGCATGTTGTTTCGCCACTGGATATCTGAAAAGTGCGCCATGGCCATGTAGGAATGCCTGAAATGGACACACACCTTCCTGGCCTGCTTCAGGACGTCCTGTAAGCCTGGGTACTTATGCACAAAGCGTTGTACGAATAGATTACACACATGTGCCATGCACATGTGTCAACTTGCCCAAATTCAATGCCGCCAACAAATTTCTTCCGTTGTCACAAACCACTTTGCCGATCTCCAGTTGGTGTGGAGTCAGCCACTGATCCACCTGTGCATTCAGGGCGTACAGGAGTGCTGGTCCGGTGTGACTCTCTGCTTTCAGGCAAGTCAACCCCAAGACGGCGTTACACTGCCGTATCCGGGATGTCGAATAGTACCTGGGGAGCTGGGGGGTGCCGTTGATGTGGAGCAAGATGCAGCAGCAGAAGAGTACTCAGCCGAGGAGGTTATGGAAGAGGATGGAGTAGGAGGAGTAGAGGAGGTGGCAGCAGGCCTTCCTGCAAGTCGTGGCGGTGTCACTAAATCCTCTGCAGAGCCACACATTCCATGCTTGGCAGCCATCAGCAGGTTTACCTAATGTGCAGTGTAGGGGATATACCTGCACTGACCATACTTTGCAGACCAGGTATCGGTGGTAAGATGGACCCTTGCCCCAACACTGTGTGCCAGACATGCCATTGCTTCCTTTTGCACAATCGAGTACAGGTTGGGGATTGCCTTTTGTGCAAAGAAATTTCGTCCGGGTGCCTTCCACTGTGGTGTCCCAATAGCTACAAATTTTTGGAACGCCTCAGACTCCACCAGCTTGTATGGTAAAAGCTGGCGGGCTAAGAGATCAGACAAGCCAGCTGTCAGATGCCGGGCAAGGGGGTGACTTTGTGACATTGGCTTCTTACGCTCAAACATGTCCTTGACAGACACCTGACTGTGGGCAGATGAGCAGGAACTGCTCAAGGCGAGAGACGGATGGTTGAGAGGGGGCAAGGAGGACAGCAGTGGTTGACGTGGCTGAAGATGCTGGACCAGGAGGAGGATGGCGGCTTTGAGTTTGTGTGCTGCTTTTACTTATGTGTTGATCCCATAGGCGTTTGTGATGTGTGATCATGTGCCTTCGCAAAGCAGTTGTACCTAGGTGGGTGTTGGACTTCCCACGACTCAGTTTCTTTTGGCACAGGTTGCAAATGGCATCTCTGTTGTCAGAGGCAGACACACACAAAAAATGACACACTGCTGAGCTCTGCAATGACGGCATTCTGGTGGTGGCAACAGCATGCGTTGATTGGCGTGCTGTCTCGCTGACCCCAGGTGCCGATGCATGCTGTCTGACTGTGCCACTAGCTCCTTGCGACAACCTCCCCCTGCTTCCAACTCGTCTCCTCCTCCTCTCTGTCTCCCCATCTGACCTTTCCCCCTGTTCTTCTTCTCTTCTAGCGGGCACCCACGTGACATCCACGGACGCATCGTCATCATCAACCACTTCACTTTTTGATTAGTGGTACTATGCTTGCAAGCTACTATGACAACAGATATGAGTGGCACTGTGCACTGGCAGAAGTTGGCAGAGTAGACGCTGTAGGCCTGACACATGCTTGCAGACAACTAACTGCTATTCAATCTATTACAGTCAAAATTGTATTTTTTTTTTAAATGGTCACTACTGTTACACCTGATATGAGTTGCACTGGTGTGACACTGTGCCCTGGCAGGCCCTGAAACGCACACGCATGAAGGAAACTGACTATTTCACAGTCAAAAAAGTGTTGTTTTTTTAGATGTACACTACTGTTACACCAGATATGAGTTGCACTGGTGTGACACTGTGCCCTCACAGGCCCTGAAATGCACACGTGTAAAGGAAACTGACTCCTATTATTTCACAGTCAAATTTCTAGTTTTTTTTTTTTTATGTACACTACTGTTACACCAGATATGAGTAGCACTGGTGTGCCACTGTGCCCTGGCAGGCCCTGAAACGCGCACGTGTGAAGGAAACTGACTGCTATTATTTCACAGTCAAAAAAGTGTTGTTGTTTTTTTAAATGTACACTACTGTTACACCAGGTATGAGTTGCACTGGTGTGACACTGTGCCCTGGCAGGCCCTGAAACGCACACGTGTGAAGGAAACTGACTGCTATTATTTCACAGTCAAAAAAGTTTTTTTTTTTTTTAAATGTACACTACTGTTACACCAGATATGAGTTGCACTGGTGTGACACTGTGCCCTGGCAGGCCCTGAAACGCACACGTGTGAAGGAAACTGACTGCTATTATTTCACAGTCAAATTTCTAGTTTTTTTTTTTAATGTACACTACTGTTACACCAGATATGAGTTGCACTGGTGTGACACTGTGTCCTGGCAGGACCTGAAACACACACGTGTGAAGGAAACTGACTGCTATTATTTCACAGTCAAAAAAGTGTTGTTTTTTTTTAAATGTACACTACTGTTACACCAGATATGAGTTGCACTGGTGTGACACTGTGCCCTGGCAGGCCCTGAAACGCACACGTGTGAAGGAAACTGACTGCTATTATTTCACAGTCAAATTTCTAGTTTTTTTTTTTTAATGTACACTACTGTTAAACCAGATATGAGTTGGGCAAGTGGGCTCAGTAAACGCTGTGAGCCTGACACACACACAGGCAGGCAGGCAGGCAAGCAACTGCAATTAGATTACACAGGAAAAAAAAAAAGCAGACTGATGTTCTAGCCCAAAAAAGGGCTTTTTGGGGTGATATCCTTACAGCAGAGATCAGATGAGTCCTTCAGGACTGTAGTGGACACTGAATACACTAGCCTAGCTATCGATTTCCCTATTAAATCAGCAGCAGCTACACTGTCCCTCCTCTCACTAAGAATGCAGCTTCCGAATGAATCTAAAATGGATGCTGTCCAGGAGGTGGGAGGGTCTGGGAGGGAGGGTCTGCTGCTGATTGGTGGGAATGTGTCTGCTGACTGTGAGGTACAGGGTCAAATTTTACTCAATGATGACGCATAGGGGGCGGACCGAACATCGCATATGTTCGCCCCCGCCGCGGCAAACGCGAACAAACTATGTTCGCCGGGAACTATTCGCCAGCGAACTATTCGGGACATCTCTAGTGCCAAGTTATTTTAGTTCACTATTGAGTTACAACATTATCAGTATTGCATTTCTTCTATTGTAGAACTATTTATTTTGACAAAGAAACAAGCAGTCACTACAAAACCTCATTTTGTATACATAATAAATCACTAATATACAGTATGTTTTCATTAAATTTGTTCTCATTAAATTAATGTGCATATCAGAGTGCATCTGCTTATTAAATAGTTGTATTACTGAAGAGAGCTACATGTATGTAAGATGGGTATAGCGTCTAGATGCAGGGTTTGATAGAAGACAGATCGTCATTACATATCCCCTGTACGCACACATAAATACCCACAATTGCAACCCCAGGGAAGATATGTCCCAGATACAAATCCAGAAAAGCTTTTCCATGAAAACGGGCTAGGACAGGCTCTGATAGCTCCAGGTAGGGAAGGAATTATAGCAGCGTTTTTTTAATACTCTTAAACTAAAGTCTTATTGTTTTACAGCAGGAAAAAAATTGTTAACTCTTAATACACTATACTGATGTCAGATGTCAGTGGTTCAATGAATACTCTCTGGTCTGTAGAACGTCTAACTGATTTTTAACACTGTTCAGTAATTTCATGTACAGTGTAAAGGCAGCAAGGAGTTAAAATGGGATTTTCCATGAAAGTATAAAGTTTTATTTTGTTAAATAAAACATTGCTTTGTGCCACTGACTCTTTACAATATGTTAGACAATGTTGTACAATACATATGTTTAAAAAACTATAAATATCATATTTATTGAGTCAATAAATAGTGACTGTACAATGAAAGAGTGTGAGAGGTAGACAAACATTTTAACTTAGCATAAACTATGGTAGAATGTATTAAAGGTTAAAATATTACTCTTTGTTTGGAATAATGTAAATATTTGGGGGCGCTAGCATGTTTGTGTGTATGAGCTTGTTTGTGCGTGCATGTTTGTGCATGCAAGCATGTTTATGTGTTTGCATTCAAGCGTGTTTGTGTGCGAATGTCTGTGTGAGTGTAAACTTGTTTGTGTGTGCATGTTTGTGTGTATGAGCTTGTTTGTGTGTGCATGTTTGTGCACGCAAGCGGGTTTATGTGTTTGCATTTGAGTGTGTTTCTGTGTGTGCGCAAATGTCTGTGTGAGTGTAAACTTGTTTGTGTGTGCATGTTTGTGCATGCAAGCATGTTTATGTGTTTGCAGTCGAGCGTGTTTGTGTGTGTGAGAGTGTCTGTGATCATGTTTGTGTGTGCATGCGACTGTGTTTGTGTATGTGAATGCTAGCATGTGTGTGAGCCTGTATGCTGGTGTGCATGTGAGTTGGTTTGTGAGTGTGTGTGTAAGCGTAATTGTGAACGTGTATGAATGATTTATGTAAAGTATATCTGTGTGTGAGATGGGCTTGTAAGTGGAAGAATATGTTTGAGTGTGATGTGGAACTATTTACATGCACAAGAGAAGGTGCTCTCATTATCTGTTTCTCTCCACACTTTAAAGACAATTATTTTCTTTGTTTCATCTAAAACACTTTCTTCAAATTTCTTGTCATGAATAATAATTTGTTCCTGAGCTGAACACTGTTTCTTGTCCCTCTCCGCCAGTATATCAGGGGCAGTTTTCTTTATTTGCCAGTCAGGATTACTAACATGTTTAAAAACAATAATTTAAATAGATGTTATTTAACATTTTTAAAGGGCCACTGTAAGTAAATATTTTCTATGCTTGTTACTAACTAACTACCCCAAATACGCTTTTTATCAATAGCATTTCATTAACATATCTCTACCGTATATCAGAAATCTTGTCTGCAAATTTAATTGTTTTCCAAACCCACTCCGTGGGTATCCTTTGCTCTGTACCAATCCGTTTACAATACCTAGGTTTCAAAATGGCGCTTTAAACACAAAGTTATTGGTTTAAGTATTTTGAACACTCAGTGCTGAAAAAAGTGGGCAGGATAACGTGACATCATCGGCAAATAAAAGATATAACTTTTAGAACGTTATGAAACTTCGTTTTGGAGAAAATATAGGTCAGTAGGTTTTAATTAATGTTTATTATCTTTAATATGTTAGTTGTTTAGCTTACAAATTATAACAGAAAGTAATCCTTTAAGTAAAAAAAAATAAAAAAAAAAATCTGCAAAGGCTGCACTTTACACATGATAGCAATTTTCAAGTACAATGTCCTCTACGCTTGTGTACTATAATGAATATCTGGGTATACAGATGAATATCTGGATACACTACATTGCTGAGTCCACAATTTGTCTAGCAATAGTAGTACTATGAGATGCCATTCCAGAAATTGTGACCTTACTTTGCATTGTTGAGTCGTAGACTGTTAATAATATTGTATATTAATGAAAGGGGTTGTACCATTTGTAAGAAGGTGATCAACTTACTTTGATAACTAATGGGTAGATATCAAGCTGGTCCAATAATTAAAGTGAAGATTCAAAGTAGCAGCCTCCTGCGTTGTTGAACCTCAGGTAATTATTACTCAATAATTACTTTGGTCATGTTGTGTCTGACACTGAATCTAACGTCACTTGGGTAAGAGATTAGTACTCTAATCACAAAATGTACAACTTTCTTGCTGTTTTGTTGTGTCAAATGACTAAGCTTTCTGAAAGCTATATAAGATGAGAAGAGTTTGATTTAATGTTTTTTTCCCACCTTATTGACTTTAAGAATGGAAATAATTGTTTAATTTAAAAATTGTAATTGTTAAGAGTTGTCTTGAGAAACATTATGACAAACTATAATACCTAGTGGTGATGCAGAATGTCCTGAGTGTGGGCGTAACCTGCTAGTGACCTTATTTTATGCTGTGTCCGTACATGAAAACTTTGAATATTGCTGAGAAAGCTCTGATATCAATTCTCAACTCTTGGCTTAGCCAACATAGATATCCTCTGCCAAAGACTTGAACACGCTGTGGCTGAGATTGTTCTGCATGAATCATGCAGGAGTGGCTGAGTATCTTGTAATTTTTATTATCTAAACTATATTTCACCTGATTACTTTGCAATATTTTTTTATAAATAAAAGAAATCTTTCTGAGGTTTTACAAGCAAATAGTAGTATGATTTTAAATTAAAATACCTCCAAATGTCACATTAATGCACAAGACAACCGTAAAGCCCCCTGTTGAGTGCACAGGTGTGATTTTGTAAACAATGTTACTAGTATATCTTGAGTATACATATTACGCATTGTATGATGTCATTCAAAATAATAAATGTTCTTTTATACTATGAGAAAAGTTATCTTGGGAAATTATAGTCGTTACTAAACTGAGCTGTATTTCATGATTACCTTTTAACCTAAACAGTATACTATAAGAAAATATAGACTGCTATTTCAAGCCATCATGATTCCCAAGAGTAACATTAGGCCAATGAACACATTTTGGAAATGCTACTAACTGAAACAAAATATATACTCAAATAAAAGCAAACTTCATAACCTGATGCTGTATCAAAATGACTACAATGCTTGCAAGGTCTACAGATTGACATACTCTCATAGACCCTTTACATAAAGTCACCTACCCCTCACATTAAATCTTACCCGAGTGGTTGTGAGTAAAACACATATTGTATCTTCCAACATTTTTTGTCTAGTACATGGGGTCTGCAAGTTGAGAGTGGAATGTTGAGGTGCACAAGACAGAGTTAAAGGGACATTCCAGCCAAAAATTTACTTTACATGGATTTATTGTAGTTTTGAATAGAAGCATTTTTTTAATATACATGCATTAGCAAAAATGCTTCTAATAAAAGCTATAGCTGTTTCAAAAGTGTATTTAAGTATGCACCGTGCACCAGCATTTTAAACACAGCACTTGCTGAGAGAGCCTACGGTGCTTTTAACATCTGGTAATGACTCAATTTGTTAAGTGCTGACATGATACAAGCCCCACTGATGATCTAAACAGCTGCAGTATTTTAAATTGCCGGAGCTGTGAGAATATCTATTTATACTTCACGTGCACATGCAGAGAAAAATGTTAACACTAAAACAGTGATAACTTTTACTAGAATAATTTTTGCCAATACATCTATATTGCAAATTTGTTTCTATTCAAAGATGTAATTCATCTAAGTGCATTTAAATTTTGACCGGAATGTCCCTTTAAGACGGTTAATAGATGGAGTCATGGCATGCTGTGGCAGAGTCAAAATAATCTAGGAGGCATGGCTGACAGTTTAGGGCTATGACTCTGTGTGGATTTAAGGGGATGCATATTTTTAATTTGTGAAACTGGGACATTTATAGAGAATAGACAGTGACATTCATAGAAAGTGACATTTGTAGGGAAGAGAGACAGAGCACAAACGTTGTCCATACTGCAAAACGGAGGCCAGTTAGGAGCTCTGAATTACACAAAAGGAGAGAAAACTATTCACAGAGTCAGCTTCAGTTTCATGGAAAAGTCACATGAGTTGAGCACTGTGTAGAGAAAATTGGTTGAGGCAGAATAGAATTGCAGGGAAGCAGAGGGTCAGAAAAGCATTGGATGGCAGCATCATTGCTGTAGCCCAGTGGACAAACCTTGTGTACAACTCTGCAGATTGTCATGAATAGAACCAATTATAGACTTGTGTATAGTAATGAATTAAAGGGAAATTGTAATAGACATTCTAAGTTAAAAAGTCAAATTTTGCCTTTTTAAACTCTGAGGTTGTCAATGTTCGAATGTTGCAATGCAGATGTTGGAATCACCCTCTGGTTGGGGCATACACCTCATACATGCATGCACAGTGGATGTGCAACAATCAGAAGCTTCCTATGTGTCAGTATCAGCAAAATTTGCATGCATAAGGTGCCATTTTTAATACAATGTGCATTGCAATGTTTCTCAAAATAATATGCTATGCAGCGCTAGGCGATTTTTCACAGTAATGTCTCTATGAAACCTTTTTTGCTTTTTTTAATATGAATTTAAATGAATATTCATACATATATGTTTCCAATTATTCTAATATATGGCTAGATTATGAGTTGTGCGTTAGGGTAAAAAAGCAGCGTTAAGAGGTCCTAACGCTATTTTTTACGCCCGCTGCTATTACGAGTCTTGAAGGTTTAGGGTGACCGCACACTTGTTTGGCCTTACCGCAAAACAACTTACGTAAACTTCGTAAAGTCTTTTTCTATGGGACTTCCATAGCGCCGGTATTACGAGTCTGTCCTGGGAGGCCAAAAAGTGAGCGGTACACCCTACCCTGTCAAGAGTCCTAACGCATTTAAAAGTCAGTAGTTATGAGTTTTATGGTACAACGCCCTAGCATAAAACTCATAACTAAAGTGCTAAAAAGTACACTAACACCAATAAACTACCTATTAACCCCTAAACCGAGGCCCTCCCGCATCGCAAATACTAAAATAAAAAAATTAACCCCTAATCTGCCGCTCAGGACACCGCCGACACCTACATTATATTTATGAACCCCTAATCTGCTGCCCCCAACATCACTGACACCTACATACTATTTATTAACCCCTAATCTGCTGCCCCCAATGTCGCCGCAACCTACCTACATTTATTAACCCCTAATCTGCTGCCCCCAACGTCGCCGCCACTATATTAAAGTTATTAACCCCTAAACCTAAGTCTAACCCTAACCCTAACACCCCTTAACTTAAATATAATTACTATAAATCGAAATAAATATTACTATCATTAACTAAATTATTCCTATTTAAAACTAAATACTTACCTATAAAATAAACCGTAAGGTGGCTACAAAATAACTAATAGTTACAATGTAGCTAGCTTAGGGTTTATTTTTATTTTATAGGAAAGTTTGTATTTATTTTATCTAGGTAGAATAGTTATTAAATAGTTATCAACTATTTAATAACTACCTAGCTAAAATAAATACAAATTTACCTGTAAAATAAAACCTAACCTAAATTACGCTAACACCTAACACTACACTATAATTAAATAAATTAACTAAATTAAATACAATTACCTAAATTAAATTAGCTAAAGTACAAAAACAAACAAACACTAAATTACAGAAAATAATAAACACATTACAGATATTTAAACTAATTAAACCTAATCTAATAGCCCTATTAAAATAAAAAAGCCCCCCCCCAAAATAAAAAAAACCCTAGCCTAAACTACCAATAACCCTTAAAAGAGCCTTTTGCAGGGCATTGCCCCAAAGTAATCAGCTCTTTTACCTGCAAAACAAAATACAAACAACCCCTCAACAGTAAAACCCACCACCCACACAACCAACCCCCCAAATAAAATACTATTTAAAAAAACCTAAGCTCCCCATTGCCCTGAAAAGGGCATTTGGATGGGCATTGCCCTTAAAAGGGCAGTTAGCTCTTTTGCAGGCCCAAAGTCCCTAACCTAAAAATAAACTTCAATCCTATTGGCTGATCCAATCAGCCAATAGGATTGAGCTTGCATTCTATTGACTGTTCCAATCAGCCAATAGAATGCAAGCTCAATCCTATTGGCTGATTGGATCAGCCAATATTATTGAAGTTCAATCCTATTGGCTGATTGCATCAGCCAATAGGATTTTTTATACCTTAATTCTGATTGGCTGACAGAATTCTATCAGCCAATTGGAATCTAAGGGATGCCATCTTGGATGATGTCACTTCAAGGTACCTTCATTCAGCTTCAGTCGTTGGATGAAGAGGATGCTCCACGTCGGATGTCTTGAAGATGGACTCGCTCCGTGCCGGATGGATGAAGATAGAATATACCTTCTGGATGAAGACTTCTGCCCGTCTGGAGGACCACTTTGCCCAGCTTGAATGAAAACATCTCCCGGTAAGTTGATCTTCAGGGGGTTAGTGTTATTTTTTTTTTAAGGGTTTATTGGGTGGGATTTATTTTTAGGATAGGGACTTTGTGCCGCTGCTATTCCTTCACTTTTTTTCCGGATGGTTTTAGTCATTATGCAGCTCAGCACTTCTCAGCATTGGGTATCCAGTCCCCGTTCACTTTAGCCCAGATTAATCACCTATGCTTGGCGCAGCAACATTGTTTGGTTTTTAAAATTCAATGTTCTATCTGAAACATGAAAGAAAAAATTGGGGTTTCATATCGTTTTTAGGTCAAATTTGCCTTTCTAAAATCCTTTGAGGCCCTCACAGTACTGACAATAGTTTGAAGATAATTTCACCAGAGAGCTTTAGATTATTGGGCTCTTAGTGAATCTAAGCCTTTGGGCTAAATCAAAGAAGAATTTTCAGATATGTTATACATTCATAGCGTTATATGTATAAAGTAAGATTATCCAGTGTGTATCACTCTATTTAGAGCTCCACATACGCGGTAACACACAGTTTTCTACTTGCACCTTTTCCTTTTGAAAATATCACTCTCATTAGAGCCCCACAATCGCGGGTTCACATATACAGGGTGAAAGCAGAAATTGAAGTAATAATAGTCCCAAGTTCATTAGTAGATAAATAGGTACTAGAGGCTTACCCTTTCCTTAGCTCATCTCTGGGAGTACGGACTGTACCGCAATGAAATCCCCCTCTGTTGGTACGAATTTTGTGAGCTCCTCTGTAGTGGCGTGTATCGCCAGATTCCTCAATGAAGTGGGCAGCCTCGTTCCCAAAAGCCGGTATACGTCATCCAGCACAGCTGAGCCTGTAAGAACGCGGGGATCCTCCACACCCCCAAGAACAAGGCAAATACAGACTTCCACAAATATGTTAGCGTTCTTGCAGGAATAATGAGCAGGGAGAGAAGAGGTATATAGTATAAAACTTCGATTTATTTCTTCATTTTAAAAGCATATTATAGAACACAGCGGATCAAGGATTACAGCTGACGCGTTTCCCGCCTCTACGGCAGTTCATCAGAGCTCTGATGAACTGCCGTAGAGGCGGGAAACGCGTCAGCTGTAATCCTTGATCCGCTGTGTTCTATAATATGCTTTTAAAATGAAGAAATAAATCGAAGTTTTATACTATATACCTCTTCTCTCCCTGCTCATTATTCCTGCAAGAACGCTAACATATTTGTGTAAATCAAAGAAGAGTCAGGATGAATTTAAATAACATAGTTTATACTTACCTGATAAATTATTTTCTTTCCTGGCATGGAGAGTCCAAGAATCCATTCAATTACTGGTGGGAATTCAACTCCTGGCCACCAGGTGGAGGCATAGAACACTCCAGCAAAGCTTCAAGTATCCTCCCACTACCCACAATCCCCAGTCATTCAGCCGAGGAATTTTAGAAAGAGAAGAAGACACAAAGGGTATACAAAAAGCCGTTTTAAAAATAAGGGCGGGTTGTGGACTCTCCATGCCAGGAAAGAAGATAATTTATCAGGTAAGTATAAATTATGTTTTCTTTCCAATGGCATGGAGTCCAATGGCATGGAGAACCAATACCAAAGCTAGAGTCAACAGAATGGAAGGGAGGGATACACAAGACAGGCAAACCTAAACAGATGGTACCATGGCTTGAAGAACTTTCCTCCCAAAAGAAGCCTCAGCTGAGGCAAAAACATCAAATTTGGAAAATTTGGATAAAGTATGCAATGATGACCTGGTGGATGCCTTGCAAATCTGTTCCATAGATACATAATTTTTTAAGGCCCAAAAGAAAGCAACAGCCCTAGTGGAGTGAGCCATCATTTTCTCTGGAGGCTGCTGTCCAGCTGTCTCATAAGCCAATTGAATAAAACTTCCCAACCAGAAGGAGAGATTAGAAGAAGAGGCCTTCTGACCCCTCCATTTACCAGAAAAGAAAACAAAAAGAGCAGAAGATTGACGAAAATCTTTTGTAGTCAGTAAATAGAACTTTAAAGCATGCACAACATCCAGAGGATGGTTTTGGACAAAATGAAGGAACAACAATTTCTTTGTTAATATTGCGTTCAGAAACCACCTTAGATAGAAAACCCCATTTAGTACGGAGAACTGCCTTATCCACATGAAAAATAAGATAAAGAGAATCACACTGTAGAGCTGAAAGCTCTGAAACTCTAAGGGCAGAGGAAATTGCCAGCAGATATAAAACCTTCCAGGACAATAACTTGAAATCAACAGAATGCATAAGCTCAAATTGAGCCTGCTGCAGAACTTTAAGAACCAGATTAAGATTCCAAGAGGAGCCATGGACCTAAACACAGGCCTGATTCTAACCAAAGCCTGGACAAAAGATTGAACAGCTGGCAAAATTGCCAGACTCTTCTGCAGAAGAATCGACAGAGCCGAAATCTGACCCTTTAGGGTACTGACTGATAAACCCTTCTCCAGGCCCTCCTGAAGAAAGGATAGAATACGGGGAATTCTCACCTGACTCCAAGAAAAACCTCTAGATCCGCACCAATGAAGGTCTTTATGCTATACCTTATAATAAATCTTGTGAGTAACAGGCTTAAGAGTCTGAATCATAGTCTCAATAACCTTCACAGAAAAACCTCATCTGGTCAAGACTAAGCAGTCAGCTTCAGAGAGACTAAGTTTGGATGGAGGAAGGGACCCTGAAGTAGAAGATCCTTCCTCAGAGGCAATTTCCATGGGGGCAATGACAACATCCTCACTAGGTCCACAAACCAAGTTCTGCTAAGCCACACTGGAGCTATTAGAATCACCGAAGCCTGCTCCTGTTTGATACGAGCTATCACTCGAGGAAACAGATAAATTAGACCGAAATCCCATGGCACTGACAGGGCGTCTACCAGAACTGCTTGAGGATCTCTTGATCTTTCACCGTATCTTGGAAGCTTGGTGTTTAGATGAGATGCCATCAGATCCAGCTCTGGAACCCCCCATTTGAGGGTTAACATCGAGAAAACTTCCGGATGAGGAGCCCATTCCCTTGAAGGAAACGTCTGCCTGCTTAGAATGCGAGTCACCTCCTTCATAGCTAACAAGCTCTGAGTTCCTCCTTGGTGGTTGATATACGCCACCAAAGTGTTGTTGTCCGATTGAAATCTGATAAACCGGACTGAACTCAGTTGGGGCCAAGCTGTTAGAGCATTGAGAAATGCTCTCAATTCTAGAATATTTATAGGGAAGGCAGACACCTCCTGAATCCAAAGTCCCTGAGCTCTTAGGGACCCCCAAACTGCTCTCCAGCCTAACAGGCTGGTATCTGTGGTCACAATCTCCCAAGAAGGTCTCTGGAAACAAGTGCCCTGAGACAAATGGTCCTGGGAGATCCATCAAGACAGAGAAATCCTTGTCTGAGAGTTTAAAACTATACTCTGAGAGAGATCCGAGTGATCTATGTTCCATTGATTGAGCATACATAACTGTAGAGGTCTCAGATGGAAGCAAGCCAACTGAATAATGTCCATGGATGCAACCATGAGACCAATTCCGCAATCCCTAAAGATCTGGCCACAGCCAAAAGAGCCCCTAGAACCTTAGTAAAGATTGAAGGAGCAGTGGCAAGGCCGAAAGACAGGGCTAAATGAATTTAGAAGTCACATCCGTAAACCAAGACTTTAACCAAAGGGTTCTGCAGGCTAGTATCGCAAACTAGAAATCTTGGCTCCCAGCATAACAACTTGCATACTGGCATCACAGATAAAAGTATTAGCCATCTTTAGAGCCTTGATCCTATCCTGGATATCCTCTATAGTAGTCTCCTCTGAAATTAGATCAGACAATGAGTCACACCAATAAGAGGCTGCACTAGCAACTGTCTCAATACTAGCAACTGGTTGCCACTGCAAACCCTGATGAAGAAACATCCTTCTTAAATAACCCCCCAGTTTCTTATCCATGGGGACTCTAAAAGAGTAACTATCATCAAGATAGTTCTCTTGGCTAAGGTAGATATAGTGCCCTCTACTCTAGGAACAATGCTCCAGAGATCTCGCACTGAATCAGCCACAGGAAACATCCTTTTAAACACAGGAGATGGGTTAAAAGGAAAACCCAGCTTCTCCCATTCCTGAGATATAATGTCACACATGCGATCTGGAACAGGAAAAACCTCCACAGATTTAGGTTTGAAATCAAAAACTCTATTAAGTTTTTTAGCCTTTTTAGGAGCCTCTGCAACTGTTTCAGAGTCATCCAAAGTAGCTAAAACTTCCTTCAAAAGTGAATGGAGATGATCCAGTTTAAATCTAAAATTAACCTACTCAGAATCTACTGTACTAGGAACTGCAGATTCTGAATCAGAGATCTCGCCCTCAGAAGTTGCAGAGGAATGATCCAAACCAAATCAGTCTTGGCGGAATTAGAACCCATAGAAATGTTCTTAGATTTCCTCTTCCTTTTACCAGAACTAGGTAAAGCACTAAGGGCTGCAGAAACTTCAGAACTCAACTGTGCAGCAAAATCTTTAGACAAACACTTATGACTGACTGACAGGAACCGCAGGGCACTGCATGTGAATCTATCAAAGACTGGAACATGTTAGCATGCTGAGAAAACCCCTGAACAGCATTATCCAGAGAAAAAGAAGGCTCAGATAAGAAATCCTTATCCTTAGATAATAAAACCTTATTAAGGCAAGGGGAACACAAATTGCACAGGAGGTATAACCTGGGCATCTGCACAATAAAAACATTTATCAAATGACAGAGAAAGCTTGGGATCGGCTTCTATAGTAAATAAAATAGCCCTTTACTTCCCTTATACTCTAATTTAAATATAAAAAATTTGAATAAAATTCTAAGCATAGATAAATAATTATTAAAACCGGCACCTCTACACCCCAGCCATGCTGGAGAGACTCATCCGACCGGTAACCAGAAATCCAATCCACACCAGCAGATAAATCCTGTTCAAACTGTAGATCCTAGAAAGCAGCAAACTTTAGAGAGAAGTGGTCTGTCTCCTTGAAAATCCGGCTTCCAAACAGCCGGCTAGAAACAAACTGTTCAGCACTCAGGAAGTAACTGAGCGGTCACATGATTGCAAATTCAAAAGTAAGGTGTGGTCCAACAACTTTCTTAAAGAGCTATTACCCAAACTAAATAAAAAATAAACTTGTGCAAACAGATCCCCATAGCCAAAATCAAAAAAGCCTTCACATGACAGAACAGTGCCCTGAACTGCTGCCCAATAAATCCCCAACCTTTAAAAGGGATATTCAGTCCCATAAGGATCAATCTTGTTCTCTTAGTATGCTCTTTTTTATTTATTTAAAAAAAAGTGCTGAATCCTTCTCACCTAAAAGATAAAAACACTTACCTGTGTATCCGCTGTAGGGCAGGTACAGCAAACAGGTGTGACAGAATCCTCACTGACATAGACCTGTAGATAAAGAAATAAATAGAGTAACCAACCCTGGTTTTCTATATAGGAGTAGCAAAAATGTTGAAAGACAAGCAAAGACCACCTCGCCATCTTCCAACTGCTAAAAGCCACCATTACTCTTACTAAAGAGAATTACATGGACACAGCCTAACCCTAATCCTTGCTTGCAGGGAAAAGTACCCAATAACGGATTAACAACTTAATTTCTTCAGACACCTTCTTCGCAACATCACCTACAATGTAAAGCATGCAAAGAATGACTGGGGATTGTGGGTAGTGGGAGGATACTTGAAACTTTGCTGGGGTGTTCTTTGCCTCCACCTGGTGGCTAGGAGTTGAATTCCCACTAGTAATTGAATGGATTTCTGGACTCTCCATGCCATTGGAAAGAAAACTAGTTTGTAGCAAATTGTACTTTGAGATCACCTGTGGGACATGTTACAGGAGTAGTGAGTAAGAAAGATAAATAATAAGTTTTTGTATTAAAAAAAAAAAAAATTGAACAGGCTTGTCAACCTGTTGTCCTCTAGACAATTTAAAATATAGTTACTGAGGAAAGTTGGCAGTGTTAATCTGTTTGGCTAAGCATGGCTGTGTGCCGCATTAGTTAATTGAACCCAACATGTCTGTGCAGAATTTACTTTACCCTATTAAAAAAGGATCATTCATGTCAGCTAACCCCCAAACTTTTCTAACAAAGCAGAACTCGTCTGAGAGAATGATAAAGATTGTATTTCTGCACAACTGGAGGGAACATAAAAGAACAAAGTCTGCATGTTGAGGGAGGGAAAATAATGATATAAATGCGGGTTGTATTTAAAAATGTATTAAGAAAAATGCAGAGAGTAGAATAAGTAAACAATAAGTGCACTGGTAATAAAATATATTATTAACCTCTTGTCGTCCAGCAAGTTTGACAACTCATTGAATTGTAGAGCATTCTAACTCTCTTGCAGCCAAAGGGTTACATTTTATGGATAAAGAAAGGCATATTTAAGGGTAAGGTTCAGTACAGAATGCACCAGAAGATATAAAAACAATTATAAAAAGAGCTTGATAAAGTGCAATACAAGATAAAGAAAGCGCACAGGAGAAAATTAGTGATGGAGGGATAAACCAAATGGGTTTACAATATCAAACATCATCCTCTGTGGAGAATCTTTAATAATGGATTATCACAGACATTTTTATCCTCATGCATTTATCAAATCCCCTTCATATAAATAGTTCTGATTAATAATAATCATAGACTCATGTCAGCAGGATACAACATGCATAAAGACACCAGGGCATTTAACCACATGAGAGCTTGGATAACGACAGGCCAACCTTTTCAATTTTACTCTGAATTATAATCAGGCTGCAGATTGTGTATTCTTTTGTCTCAATGCACAATTATAGATTTTTAAAATAATGAACAATATGTTTAAGAAAACAAAACAAAACAGTGACACACATAAAGAATGTTTTTAGTGTTTGAATGTTACAGTGTACTTGCCTGTAATCTAAGTTTTGATCTTAAAAGCACAAACAATCATGTTTTACTTTGTTGCATCTAAAAGAGGGTTTTTACAAATGTAAAATAGTTTTTGTTTTTGTAAAAAGGGATGTTCCTGTACTGAGAAATGTTTTGTTTTTACACTTGTAGAGTGTGTCACTGTCCACTAATATAGCAATAGGAGGTTTGGTTATCAGCCAGCAAGTGATCAGTCCTTAAGGCCCGTATACATTTCCTGTTCCAATTCAAGATGAATATCTGTATCAAGAGAAATGAAAACCAAATTTTTTATTTCATGATTAAGGTAGAGCATGCAATTTTAAAGAACTTTCTAATTTACTTCTATTTTTAAATTTCCTTTGGTATCTTTTGTTGAAAATCATGGACGTAAGTTCAGGAGTGTGCATGTGTTTGTAGCACTATATTGCAGCAGTTTTGCAAGAATTTTACCCAATTACATGAGCAGATGGCATCACTATTTATCGCCATGTAGTGCTTCAGACACCTACCTAGGTATCTCTTTAACAAAGAATACAATGGGAACAAAGCAGATTTGTTATGTTGGAAACTTTTTTTAAATTGCTCTGTCTGAATCACAAAATAATTTTTTTGGGTTTAATATCCCTTTAAATTTAAACCATATCCAAGACTTCTATAATAATATTCAGCAGTTTCTACAATAGTGTATTAGCTAAAAGCAGTACCAATAGAGTTAATTACGCTGTACAAACACTTCATTCTTGTGGTTGCATTTGAAAAATGTTTACCCTATAAATAACCTCTTTAAATCATACATCTCTTCTATGAATTAGTACAAACTTCCAAAAACTCAGGGGATTTAAAAGCTTATCTGGTTAATAATGTTGGCATTCTCAGTTTGTAACTCAATTATAATGTGTTGAGACAAGTGGTTTGGAAACATATAGTATGAGTACAACAGTCACTATAATATACAATACATAATTCATTTTGCATTCATTTATTGAAAGCTATTTTCCATGTAAGTCATTCCATAATGAATGAGCAGAATAAAAAAGTTAGGACTAAATTGGAGCAAAAAAATATTAGTGCTATTGTGATATCGGGTTTTCGCATTAGTTTGTGTGCAGGCTAAATTGCAAGTAAACGCGATAATTTGAGTGCAATTCAAGTTAACGCTTGTCGGGTTAGCGTGTTCTCAGAGCTGCGGTTAACTGTTTCATGAAATAAAAAAGTTGCACAAAACACATCAAAAATACATTTCAAAGAACAGTTACACTCATAATAACACTATCTAATAAAAATTATTAAAAAGTATTGCACATAAAAGTTATAAGGGCTCAAAGATACAAGGGAGCCGATTTAACATGCTGCGAATGCAGCTGTTTCCACGCAAGGGCTGGAAATTTAAGTTAAGACCGCTGCTCCTTAACTCGTCCACCACCTCTGAGGTGGCGGACTGCAATCATCCCGATCAGATACGATCGGGATGATTGACATCCCCAGCTAGCGTCCGATTGGCTGTGAATGTGCAGGGGGCAGCATTGCACATGCATTTCACCAGAAATGCTTGTGCAATGTAAAATGCCGACAGCATATGCTGTCTGCATTTAGCGATGTTGAGCGGACATGATCCACTACAGAGGATCATGTCTGTCTGACAGTTAATAAATCTACCCCAAGGTCTCAGGTGTTAGAAAAAATGCAGGCAAAGAGCTTTAAAATTAAGCTACATACATATACATGTCTAAAGATGTATATGTATGTGTATGTATATGTGTGTGTTTATATGTGTTTACATATGTATTTATGTATTTACAGAGATATATACACATATAAACACATAAATACCTATGTACACATATATACACATATATATATATATAAGAGCATAGGAGATTTTATCAGTTAAGTAGATGAAAACATGTAAAAGCATATTTATGCAATATTCATATTTAATAAATTGTTATAGTGCATTTTTACTGTAAATATTTCTCATTCCAATGTTCTGCACATAGCATAATATGTTCTATGTATTTATAAATAGATATTTCTATATATATCTGTATATATCTATACGTATAGATAATATAGGAATATATATAGAAATAAGTATTTTTTAATAAATAAAACATATTCTGTTATGTGCACAACATTGGAATGTAAAATATTCAAATTTTCATGTCAGGTTAGCGCACATGAGAACATGTGATTAGGTTTGCAAGCGAGTTGGTTGTTAGGTTTTTTCCTTTTTTTTCTCTCTATTGACTCCTATAGGGGAATAGGCACAATATTATAAGTTTGGCTTTTTGCATGCGTCAGGTTAGCGCAAGAGCGATAACTATTTTCTTTCAAATCCTTAAACGAGCGTAACCAACGCACACAAAAAGTTTACTTCTAGCGCAATTAATGCTCAAATGGGATTTTTAATTAGCTCTCCACTTGTAAACTGGCCCTAAGTTGTTACTGGCATTTCTTCTATGAAAAACTGGCTAAAAAGGGACTGGTCATACATTGCCTTTGTGCTATATGTCCTGTTACACTGTTTTATTTACTGCAATTTATGCTGTTTGCCTTTGGGGGTTGGTTTTAACCACACACTACTTAACCTGAGAGCTCATTTTGGGGCCCATTTATCAAGCTCCGAATGGAGCTTAAAGGGATACTCAATCAAAATTAAACTTTCATTATTCAGATAGAGCATGCTATTTTAAACAACATTCCAATTTACTTCCATTAACTAAATGTGCGCAGTCTTTTTATATTTAAATTTTTGAGTCACCAGCTCCTACTGAGCATGTGCAAGAATAAGTGTGTATGCATTTGTGAATGGCTGATGGCTGTCACATGGTACGTGTATGCATTTCTGATTGGCTGATGGCTGTCACATGGTACAGGGGGAGTGGAAAAAGACATAACTTTTAAAATTGTCAGAAAAAAATCTACTACTCATTTGAAGTTCAGACTAAGTGCTATTGCATTGTCTTGTTATCTTGCATTTGTTGATTATGCAAATCAACTGTGTTGACTGGTCCTTTAAGGGCTGTGCTTCTGGCGAGCCTGCAGACTCGCCAGAAACAGCAGTTATGAAGCAGCGGTCTAAAGACCACTGCTCCATAAACTGTCTGCCTGCTCTTAGCAGGCGGACAGACATCGCTGCAATTCAACCCGATCGAGTACGATCGGGATGATTGACACTTCTCTGCTGGCCACAAATCTGCAGGGGGCGGCGTTGCACCAGCAGCTCTTGTGAGCTGCTGGTGCAATGCTGAATACGGAGAGCGTATTGCTCTCCGCATTCAGCGAGGTCTGGCGGACCTGATCTGCACTGTCGTATCAGGTCCGCCAGATCTTTGATAAATATGCCCCTTTAGCTCTAGAATACATGAGCAAAATCCATCTTCTCCCTGTTTGTGTTTTATTTTAATGCAACTTTACTATATCAAGTTGCATTGAAAATTGGATGATCTTACACAATTTTTGGGACTATATCCTTTTACATCATTTTAGCACATAGGTGGTGCACACTTAAAGGGACACTGAGCCCAAACATTTTCTTTTATGATTCAGATAGAGCATGACATTTTAATAAACTTTATTATTTATTCCTATTATTCAAATTGTCAAGCACTAACATTGGTTATTTGTTATTTTGTTATTATTTTTTTCTGAAAGTTCAACAGAAGTGATATTTTGTATTGTAAAGTTTCTTTTAGCCAGCAAGCTACCAGCATAATGGGTGACATCATTTTAAAGCTAGAGCAGAGATACTGTATAATAGGGGGAAAAGTGAAAGCTTTTATTTTGGATTTAAAAATTTTTTTTCTTGTATTGAAATTTATGAAGGAATAGGCCAAGCAGAGTAGCCAATACATGTTAGATAAGGAGGATACATCTGGCAGATCTATGTGAATCCATGGAAGGATTTGCAAAGCTGAGTAGTCAATATATAATAGGCAAGTCTGGCAGAATTGTTTAAAATGGACTCATGGAGAAATTGGGGGGTCAGTTAGAGATGGTTGTCATAAGTGAGGATGCAATAAGTGAGTAGAAAAGCGTTTTAATGGCATCTAATCATAGGAAGAGTTGCAAGTAGTTGAAAGAAAGCTCTAAGCAATATGTTAGAAATCAAGTGGTCAATTCCATTCTATTGGCTAATTTGTTTTTGGTGGTTTTTCAGAAAAAAAAGTGAGCTTTTAATTTCAATACAATCACAGGTTTTCAGCTGTTTGTCAGAGACAATAACGAATTTTCGACTCACAAAAAAAGACCTATTTTTTACATGGAGCCAAAAACTTCTTGGTTATTACAATTCATTTTCTTGTTACTTTTTAACAGGTTTTGAGACCATTTTACACTTATCAAACTTAATAGCAAAAGGCAGTTGATGAAATCCAGAATGGCTCTATTTTTTTTTTTACATATTTGCAAATATTCCAAGACAATTTAGAATAACTACATTATGTTGTACATGGGCAAGACACTGAAATGGGCACAGATGACATTTTATAAATTTACATATGTACTTGTATTTAATATGTGTTTTTCCGTACAGCTAACTGGATCAGCAACAAAAGTGAGAAAACAGAAATCAAAACAACCACAACAGCTAAAAATTGTGTGTATGAATCACGTTGTTTAATTGATTCTAATTCATGCTTATATTGTCTTGATTGTCAGTTTCAGTGCAGTCATCTTCATAAATAGATTTTCAAATGATGGGGGGCATCTTGATTACTGGGATTTAAACAGAACTGCATCTTCATGGTCGGTATTTCAAATGGGATCTCATCTTTGTTACCAGGATTCCCCTTTTTGCTATTCAGTCTTGCTTGTTTGCATCTGAGTTGACAATTTATTTTTAAAAAACAAACAAAAAAACCCCAAAAACACAGCAAAGGCTTTTCTTAATAAAACGTACAATATCCAGAACCGCGTGTTACAATCAAGTTACAGTTATAGAAATGCACGAAGACCAAACCTTTTCTAGATTTGGTGACTATATTATTGCAATGGAGGAAACCTTGTCACATAGCAGTTTCACAGTTTACTGTGTGAGAACTATTAAAATCTCATTTTAGAAGATGAGTATTTTGGGGGTATTTGGGGCACATTTAAAAAATTAACTAGAGATCTGGTTAATTTTTTAAGCGCTAATTGCTACTGCAAGCTCGTGGTAGCAATAACCAGCCACTTGCAATGGCAAATTTGCCCATTTGCGGGCGTGCAATAATTTGGCGCTCCACTTGTAATCTAGCCCTTTTTAGGGAATTTTTCTAGTGAAATCTTGTTTGTGGCTATAGGTTTTTAGCTGCTACATCTATTTTGGATTTTAATCACTCGAAAAACATACTTCTCATGTCAGTCAAAACAAAAACCCAGTTATCGGGAGCAAATATCAGAAATATTGGAAGATCCTTTAAGGCAGGCCCTTGGATCTGCTGTGCTAAGCCTCCTGTTAGTGTGCGTTGGGGCTCTGTGAAGAAGGGTCGGGATTAAAGTGGCTCTCCAGCATGCTAGATCGAAGTATATAGCACTAGAGGTGATATTTTTCACCGGCAGCAAAGGAACATTTACATTTGTTTAACAAAAATTGATTTAAATGTTCAACCTAATATTCAGTATTCGTTTAGTTTAAAACAAAAGAATACCGAATAGCATGGTAAATAAATATGCATAATACTATATTATCCAAATATTAGTTTTAAAAGATTCTGACAAACTGAATTTTTCCCCTGTACACACCTCTATGAATTAGCAAGTTTACATTAAAAAGTACATGCTATTGCAGGCTGAGATATTTTATTTGCTTTAATCATGAGATTATAAATTATATGACTAAAAAACCAAAAACAAAAAATAATTCCTTCTAACTATTAGTGGTCTGTGTTCTAATGGCTACTTCTTCCATTTGTGCATTCCAATATTTTCATCCTGTGTGTCCATTGACCATTCCGTTTCCTGCTGACAAAGTCTGTTCCTGTGACCCATACTGCCCAGCATACCTGCTGACCCTAGGTAGCTGCTGGCCATTACTACTCTGTGTTTCTGCTGGCCAGCCTGTGTACCTACTTAATATTACTGTCTGTTTTCCTGCTGACCAATGCTATCCTCTGTTCCTGATGGCCATTACTCCTATGTATACACGATGAACATCATTACCTGTGTATCAGCTGGCCCTGACTGCTCTGTGTTCCTGCTGACTCTTGTTGGTCTCTGTTTCTGATGGCCATTACTCCTATGTATACATGTTGACCATCATTACCTATGTATCAGCTGGCCCTGACTTCTCTGTGTTCCTGCTGACTTTTGCTGGTAACTTTTCCTGATGGCCATTACTCCTATGTATACATGTTGACTATCATTACCTGTGTATCAGCTGGCCCTGACTGCTCTGTGTTCCTGCTGACTCTTGCTTATCTCTGTTCCTGATGGCCATTACTCATATGTATACATGTTGACCACTGTTCCCTCTAAGTCCAGTTTTGAGCTGCCCAGAAGTGAAACAGTTAATAAGAGCAATTAGCAAACACTACACAATGTAGGCTCTAAGATGCAGTTCACTTATTAACTGTTCTACTGCTGGGGTGCTCACAAATTTGGCTTTAGAGGGAACACTGATGTTGATCATCATTACCTGTGCACCAGACTGCTCTGTGTTCCTGCTGACTCTTGCTGGTCTCTGTTCCTGTTGAGCATTACTGTTTTGTGTACCTGCTGACCATTACTGGCTTGTGTTCTAGAGAACCATTACTGCCATGTGGTCCTGATGACTATTGCTGACATATCAACATGCTGATGCTGTATTCCTGTCACTAATATCCTCTCTACCTCCTGGCCAGTTTTATCCTGTGTAACTGTTGACCATTACTGCTTTGTGTTCTTTCTATTACTGTATTTGTACATACAAGGCAACAAATGGTCCCCATACCTGTTGGCTATTAGCTATTGTTGTCCCAAATCTGCTGACCTTTTTCTATTACTAGCAACTAGGGACATAACCTTCTAAGAGTCTGATGACTGATACTCTTGCATCTGCCTTAGAATTGCTTCTGTCTGGTTTCCAGTACTACATGTATCCTGCTTTCTTGGAAATCTAAGTAATCACAATTAAGTAATAATCATCCTTTACCTTTTGTAAATGACCTACAAGTACCCATGTGGTTTTATGACTAACTTGTCCCCTATTATATACTCATACAATTATAAGCAAAAAACCCTAATATCAAAGAAACCCCGTAGTAAGAAGAATTTGCAACAGTGTCATACACATAGTTTCCAGTTTTCTTTACTTTTAAAACTTCAGAGATAGCCTTAAAAGCAGTGTGATAATTTTGCTTTAAAGTTTATTTTTAAAAGATCAAACATGGATAATTGGATTGTGTCATCGCTGCACAATAGTTTTGTATGACTGTTTAAAGTTGAAATTACTGTATTTTGTATGAATTAAGTTAAAAGAAACAGTGGCTGCCATGTGACTTTTAAGTTAGAGTGCATTTCATAAACATTGACAGTGGTGATTAGACCTCAAACCAAATCGGTATTGAGCATGCAAGCAAGTCTTTGAAGAAATTAGATTATTCATTACTATTTTGATTATGTCCCATTTGAGTATAAATCACACAATCTGGAAAATGAAGAAAAAAGTATATGGGCCAAATGAGCTAAAGTTCTCAAAGAAATCTTATCAGTTCTTTGAGGTCCTTTTTTTAGCTTGAGAGCAGTTTATCTTGCTACACAGGTTCTGGGTGTGACGGGGAGACACATACATTGCCATATAATGCCCAAAAAAGCCCCCAAAGATTTTCCTTCATATCTCTCCATGTTGACAGGTTTTTGATGATGGTATCTATGTTTCAAAATGCTAATGTGTGAGTTAAATAAAATACTGGTATGGTTCAAAATTAAAAAAATGTCTAAATTTCAATGAGTTAAACATATCTTTGAAATAAAGAAAAGGTACCCATTATGAATCAGATTAAGAGGGGAACGCAAAATTGTGTTTTCCCAAGAGTGATATTTGCGCTCCACTCGTAATACAAACACATGCAAATGTCTGCTGGTATTAGTAGTTGAGTGCAATGCGAACGAGACCTCACGTTCACATTGCATGGAAGCTTTGCGCTCACAAGAGCGCACTTCTATAGGCATCAATGGAAGCACCGTTCGCGTGTTGATAGTCACGGCAGAGAACCTAGTGCAGCAAAGAGGATAAGTTACACAGCGATGGGCAGCAAAGTTTAAATATATATGTATATGAATATGCAAATATATATTTATGTGTTTATATGTGTAAACCATGGTTTAGTGCTTTAAACTTTATCTCCCCTAAACAACAGGGGTGGTTAGGTCTTTAGGTTATGGCAGATTAGGGGTTAAAGGGATACTAAACCCCATATTTTTCTTTCATGATTCATATAGAGCATGCAATTTTAAGCAACTTTCTAATTTACTCCTATTATCAAATTTTCTTCATTCTCTTGTTATCTTTATTTAAAAAGCAGGAATGTAAAGAGTAGGAGCAGGCCCATTTTAGGTTCAGCACCCTGGATAGCGCTTGCTTATTTGTGGCTACATTTGGCTAACCAATAAGCACGTGTAACCCAGGTTCTGAACCAAAAATGGTCCGGCTCCTAAGGAGTAAATTAGCAAGTTGGGAAAAATTGCTTGCTTTATCTGATTCATGAAATAAAAATATTGGGTTTAGTATCCCTTTTAATAGTGTAGGATGTGCTGGGGGTTAGGGCTCATAAGGGGTTAATATTTTAGTGTAGCATTACATTTATATACAAAGTTAAAACGATATGCCTTGTTATGTATAATGCATATTATTTTAAGTATTGTATATTATTTAAAATGTAGTTATTTTTGCTTTTTCATTTTATTATTTTAAACATAAATATATATTTTAAATTATATATTTATGTTTAAAATAATACAATGAACTGTACAAAAATATGGATAAAACATAACATTTATTGTATCAAATGTATGCGTTTCAGCTGGAGAGCCTTAATCATAGCTTATCACAAATAGATGTGCAGATCTTTTTAAAACACCTACTGATTTTCCATTGGTTAATAACAATAACAAAGCTGTTTATTTAAAGTTCCAAAAAATTCATGCAAAAGCAATAGTAATGCCTGAACAGAAAACTCATCAGTACACATTTAGTGTAAGTGTGAAATCATAAAGTGCAGCACAGTATAAATAAGTAGAGAAACACAATAATCATAAATTCAAGGAAACACAATATAAAATATATAAAACAGTAAATAATCAATCATTGGTTAATAAATGAATGCCCATCGGGTACATCCCACTGAGAATCAAACTCGGGACTCCACATTCAAAGACACTCTGTTTTTCCCAAGGCACAGGATTGTGGGTTGTACTCGACAAGGGCTTTACTGTTAGTCTGTTTAAAACCAAGTTTATTCCTTACACAATAATATTAAAGGGACATAATACTCATATGCTAAATCACTTGAAAGTTATGCAGCATAACTGTAAAAAGCTGACATGAAAATATCAACTGAACAATCTGTATGTAAAAAGGGAAGATATTTTACCTCAAAATTTCTTCAGCTCAACAAAGTAAGTGCTCTGTGAACAGTTAGAGCTGATGTAAAGCTGCAATTTGAAAAAACAAACAAACACAATAGCCATTTAGCATCAGCAGTGAGGAGGTGTTGCATTGCTTTGCTTTGATCTCATGAGATTTCACTTTAATCTCATGAGATTTCACAGTAAACTTCCTTAAACTGAATAGGAAAATAACATGACTATGCCTGCACATGCTAGATGCACACTCCCTTGGAAGTCCTGGGACTAAAGTCTCTTTACAATGGGGTGTGAATACTTAGGAAAGTTTGAGGAAAATATCTTCCTTTTTTACATAGAGATGTTCAGGTGATATTTTCTAGTCAGCTTTTTACAGCTATGCTGCATCACTTTTTTAGTGCTTCAACATTTTCTTGCTCTGTGGTAATCATCAGTCAATGACAAATCTTTAGGAAACAGCTAACTGCTGTGTCCAGCAGAGTTTTGGCACATGTCTGTTCTCTTCCTTTAAATTTACTAGATTTTTGGGGTTTCTGTACTATCATTTAGAGTCCTACTTCATTAATGCTGTTGTCTGCTGCTGCCACTCCTGCCCTTCCTGCTCTATGGTTGTCATCAGTTAATGTCAAATCTTTAGGGATAAGTTAGCCGCTGTGTCAAAAAGAGTCTAGGCACGTCTTTGTGCACCTTCCTTTGAGGTGTTTTTTAAGTTTGTGCTATAATCAGAGGCCTACTTCAGTAACTCGGCTTCCATACTGCTGCTGCTCCTGCTCTTACCCTTCCTCCTTTGTGGTGGTCATCAGTCAGTGCCGAATCCTTAGGTAACGACTAGGTGCTATGTCCAAGGTTGTCTTGGTTTGTCTTTGCTTGCCTTCCTTGAAGGTGTATTGTTGAGGTTTCATGTACTACAATACCAGGCCTATTTCAGTAATGCTTCTGCCTGCTGCTGCTCCTGCCCATCCTCTTCTCTGGTGTTCATCAGTCAATGCAAAATCAATGCTACCAGCAGTATCTAGCAGAGCTTTGGCACATCTCTTTATTCACTTGGTCTTGTATTCTTCCATTTGTTTCAGGCTATACCTATTGATGTCCGAGAATCAGTAGTTAGTGATGGGGTATAGATGCACATTCCACACTGTTGTAAATCTTTTTGAAGTTCCGCCCATCCACCAAAGCATCATTTTCAAATGAGATCTCTCCCTTCCATTTAGGTTGTTATTTTGAGAAATACTACTCTTGCTCACATTGAAGGAATTTCACAAGGTCTTTGCAAAATGATGTCTGAATTGAGTCTCAAAGGATAACTTTAAACTTGTTATGGAACAGGTGTGTGGGAAGGTGAGGAATGGTGGGAACTTTATTTCCTTTTACTCATATTATTTTCATTCCACGTCTATACCTTGCTTTGCTCAGCTACACACTCTAATGTAGTGCCTTGGCAGCTACCTCCCTGCTGACATATGGAGGCCTATCTATCAAGCTCCGAATGGAGCTTGAAGAGCCATGTTTCTGGCGAGTCTTCAGACTCGCCAGAAACAGCAGTTATGAAGCAGCGGTGTAAAGACTGCTGCTCCATAACCCTGTCCGCCTGTTCTGATGAGGCAGACAGGAATCACCACAATTCAACCCGATCAAGTATGATCGGGTTCATTGACACCTCCCTGCTGGCAGCCCATTGGCTGCGAGTCTGCAGGGGGTGGCGTTGCACCAGCAGCTCTTGTGAGCTGCTGGTGCAATGCTGAATACAGAGAGAGCATATTGCTCTCCACATTCAGCGAGGTCTTGCGGACCTGATCCACACTGTCGGATCAGGTCCGCAAGACCTTTAATAAATTGGCCTCATGGTGTGCAAATAAAGAATATGACAGTACAGAGTGTGAAAGGATGAATGACGGAGTACAGAATAAGATCATATGGAAAGGTTGTATGGGTGGGAAGTAAAAGATTAGAAGAGGTTGAAAAAGGTAGTAGTGATTGTGAATGATCAGTTAATATTAATGTACATATCACATGCTTTAAATGTATTCTTTGAATTCTTTTTATAGAAATTATTCTATGTTCTCCAGTCTCTGTTAGCATTGAAAGATGACTAGCATTACATAATGTACATTTTCAGTAAAATTAGTTTTCTATTAGTGTCCCAAAGGAAATAGCATTGAACAAATTTAATCAAGAACAAATTTCTTAACCATATATTCTGATAAGACAAATGTTGGCATGCGTTACGCTTGCTTATTGGTGGCTAAATGTAGCCAGGGTGCTGAACCTAAAATTTGCCGGCTCCTAAGCTTGACATTCCTGCTTTTTAAATAAAGATAGCAAGAGAACGAAGAAAACTTTATAATAGGAGTACATTAGAAAGTTGTTTAAAATGGCCTGCTCTTTCTGAAAGAAAAATTAAAAATTGGGATTAGTATCCCTTTAATTGATTCTATTTCTGCTACACAGCAATACTGTTATAATAACATCCACTTAATATGCATTCATCACATACATTCTGTTTAAAGCAACATCTTTATCACATCCCCCAGGCTAGCTGTACATGTTTCATCTGTTATATTAAGCAATTCTAGAAGAATATAGAATTTTTTAGTGCTTGAAAAAAATGTCTCTCCCTGCCTGTAAACATGGTATATCATATTTCCCAAAGAATGATACATTTGCTTTAAAATGTGTTGGTTTGCAAAAGAAAGAATAAAATCTTGCTTTCAGTGTGATTTCCCCAGGGTTTTAACAGGTTAGAGCTACGGTATTTAATTAATCTGGCAACATGTTTTTGCACATTTGTTTTAATGCAAAAATACCATCCCGTTCAATGAATAGGTTGCAGTGTATAACTAGTCCCTTTAAAGTTCGTTAACAAAATGTACTTCAAAAGAATCATAGAAGATACAGTCTTTTATACTTTGTATGGCAACTAAGTATAATGGGATACTAAATTAGTAACACGTGTTTATATACTTTCTACAATGCTTTCATTCTTCCCCTAATATGATCTATGACAGCTTGAGTAAGTTGATAAATATTCCTAATATTCTTTACATATTGCCTGCCCTGGATACAAAAAATTGCTTGGGCATGTTACAAAAAAATCTAGGAACAAAGGAAGATGAAAAAACCCTGAGATGGAATATGTAGGTGGTGAGGTTATGAAGTGTAGGGTAGAATCTCAGGTGCTTCATTGCAGAAGTGTGTGCAAGTCATGTAGAAAAGAAACAGAGGGAATATGTCCATCAGGATTTGTCAAACTTGTTTAAGCTGAATATTGCGCAACATTATCACAGAAAGATTTTTTTCCTACTGAAAAATGACTTGAAAATGCTGAAACTACTCAGTGAATATAACTCCAGGTGTTCAGGCTCTCTCTGCAGGAGAGCACTTAAAAGACACACACACCATGTTCCGAAATGACTGTCACATGCACAAACACAGGTGAAACTACACAAAGCAAACTCACTGAAGTGTGAGGCTTAGTTCTGTCTTTTGATAAATATTTGACACAGAAGAGGCAGCCCTTAACTAATTCTTTGGAAGAACAAGGCATGCGTGAGTCACAGTAAAATGAATTAAGGGGCTGTAGAAGCTTAAAATTGTTCTTCAAACATATTTAGCTCATGCACAATAGCATCTCAGCACATGCACAGTCTTACAGGACATCGGCATTGCATACTGAAACTTACTGATCATCTTAAAGGGATGGTTTACCCTAAATTTTTATCCACTTTAATTTGTTTCCAATTATCCATTTTACCTGCTGGAGTGTAATACATTTTTACAAATAGCTAATTTTACTATATTTTGGTATTTGAAATAGTTGATTTTTTTCCTGTGGTATCCCTAGCTATTCTAAAAGTTCTATACTTAAAGGGACAGTCAACTCCAAATTTTTTATTGTTTAAAAAGATAGATAATCCCTTTATTACCCATTCCCCAGCCAACATGGTTATATTAATATACGTTTAATCTCTGTGATAACCATGTATCTAAGCCTCTTTTAACAGTCCCCTGATTACATTGCTATTTATTTATTATCGATTGACTTGCATTTTAGCCGATTAGTGCAGTGTCAGCCACAACTCAACAGAAGAGAGCACAATGTTATCTATATGGTCCACCTGAAATAGCAGTCTCCTGTTGTGAAAAGCTAATAAAAAAAACATGTGATAAGAGGCTGTCCGTAGTGGCTTACAAACAGGCAGAAATTTAAAAGGTTTAAATGTTATAAAGTATATTATTATAACAATATTGGCTGTGCAAAGCTGGGGAATGGGTAGTAAAGGCGTTGTCTATCTTTTTAAACAATAAGAATTTTGTTGTTGACTGTCCCTTTAAGTATAGGTTAAAGAAAACCTGTGTAAATATAGCCAGCAAAACAATTGACACCCCCATTAGGAGGTAGAAGAAATTAGCAATAACATGTTCATTTTCAATTGTTCAAAATTATTGGACTTTAGTTCACAGAGATAATATAAAGAAGCATATGTGCGTATGGAAAGTGATAAACTAAGGATATCTTAATATTTTGATGGGCTGTGGTATCAAAGAATAAAAACAGCTATTTCAAATACAGAAATAAACATAAAGTGCCAATGTATCATACATTTTATATTCTGCAGCTGGTATAAGAAGTCATTGGAAACAGATTAATGTGAAAACTATTTTATAGTACATTGTCCCTTTAACCCCGTTCACTGCCAAAACTCTGCTTTTAACTTTAGATTAGGTTTAGGAACATTAAATGGACATCAAACACTTTGAGATTGTAAAAATGTTTAAATATGTGCAGTAAAACAACTTTGCAATAAGTTTTTATTACTTTTGTCCAGTTGTCTTGTACTTAAAGGGACAGTCAACTTTTATGTTTCAAATAGGGCATGCTATTTTAAGCAACTTTCCAATTTAATTTTTTCTTCAATTTTTCTTTGTTCTCTTGGTATTCTTAGTTGAAAGCTAAACCTAGGAAGGCTCATATGATAATTTCTAAGCCCTCTAATCACATGCTTTTGTGTTTGCTTTTCACAACAGGGGAGAGCTAGTTCAGGTAAACCATATAGATAACGTTGTGATCACGCCCTTGGATTGTGGAAGACACTGCACTAATTGGCTAAAATAAAAGGCAATAGATAATAAATAAAAAGTCATGGGATCAGGGGGCTGTCAGTAGATGCTTAGATACAAGGTAATCACAGAGCTAAAAAGTAACTTAATATAACTGTGTTGGCTGTGCAAAACTGGGGAATGGGTAATAAAGGGATTATCTATCTTTTACAACAACAAAAATTCTAATGTTGAGTGTCCCTTTAACTCTGAAGACTGTGGGTTTTCCAATTCTGAGAATTGAAAGTGCACACTGCAGATTTCACAAGCCTATTCCTCCTTCTTATCTGTCCCTAATTGCCCTGAGTAGAGATAATGAACTGCAAAACAATTGATATTTTGCTAACAAAATGACAGTGTCAAACCTTGTCTTCTGTAATAATAAGTCGTGATTGACTCCTCCATATAAGGCAGCTGGTGAGTGGAGTTTGACCACTGAAAACAGTTGCAGCATACAAGGTGTCAATGAATTAAAATTACTGTTTTACTGTCCCTTTGAAGTAAAAAAATTATTAATTTTGGCTGCTTTTCCTGTAAAATATGACTGCAAACTGTGCTTGTTTTATGATCGTCACATAGGGGCCCATTTAGCATTGTGCGGATGGACTTGATCCGATATTGCGGATCATGTCTGCCGCACATCGATAAATGCAGACAGCGTATGCTGTCGGCAATTATCATTGCACCAGCAGCTCTTGTGGACTACTGGTACAATGCTGCCCCCTGCAGATTCGCGGCCGCTAACAGGGGGTGTCAATCATTCGATCGGATTGATTTCCCGCAATGTCGGTCTGCCACCTCAGAGCAGGCGGATAGGTTATGGTGCTTGATCATTCGGCCCCATAGACTGTAGGTTAAATTCTGCTAAGAGCATTGCACAAATCTTAATACTATTTATTGCTTACTAAATATTATTTTTATATATAATTAAACATATATGGACAATTTAATTTTAACTTTCATATTATTATTATCGGTTATTTGTAGAGCGCCAACAGATTCCGCAGCGCTAATATTCATATAAATATCCTGATATTAGTGATTTCCTTGCTTGTCTTGTCCAGCTGGACAGTAATTGGGACCTCCCTGTGCTTAGCAAGGAAATTCCAAAAAGTTATGGCCTGTTAGGAGGATGTTTTGGGGCAGACTTTAACTATAATAGATTAAAAATGGGCTTTCCCTGGCATTACTATTGTTTAAGTGATTTTGATATTGTTTTTGTGTGATAGAGGATACCAATTAAATAACCCTTAATCGTGTGTGTTTTGTGGGATTCATTAATCAGAGTTGGATAGGATGGTACTTCTTTTGAATGCATGTTTTCTCTCCCCAAAGGCAGATTTGAATACATAGAATATCTGTAAGGGCGCGTTCCTTGAATCCAGATGTTTGTCTTCTGGTGACAAGCAGCTGAAGAGAAAAGCAGTGAAAATTGGAAGGATAAACACAAATTGTTTATTATTTGTGATTAGTTATCTTCTTAAATGGGCCTGCTCTTATTTGGAAATAAACAGTATAACTTAAACCAAGCTATAATTAATTACTGTATTGTAAAAGTATATAGTTGAGCTATAGGTACATGAACATATAAATCCTTAACATGTCACATAAAGGGATATAAAACACATCGGGTCTATTCTAATCTTTTTTTCTTCTGAGTCAAAAACAACCAACATTGTTAATTTACATGAGATTTGATCTCTATTTTCCCTCAACAGATTTAAGAACTGCAGATAAATCTCTGAAATATCAAATGGGTTTAAGTGGTTAATGGAGTCCATGGGGCCGATTTATGATGCTGCGAATGCAGCAGTTTCCATGCAAGCCTTCAGGCTTGCCGGAAACATAAATTAAGAAACAGCGGTCTTAAGACGTCTGAGGTGGCGGACAGCAATCTTCCCGATCGGATGCGATCAGGAGGATTGGCACCCCCTGCTAGCGAATGTGCAGAGGGGCGGTATTGCACAAGCATTTCACATGATGTCGGGCGGACATGATCCGCATGTTTGATCAATGATGTTTCTTAAACTTTTAGGGCTAGATTACAAGTGAAGTGCTAAATTATCGCGTGCCGGCAAAAGGGCAAATGTGCACGTTTGCGGCCACTTGATAAATAACCAGCCATTACAAGTTGCTGGTTATTGCTACCGCAAGTTCACCGTAGTAATTTGCACTCCGAAAATTAACAAGTGGTTAGATTTCTGGTTCATTTTCTAAAAGTGCACCAAATGCCCTTAAAATAGTTGGTATTAAAATGCAGCATTTTTTTTAATAAACAAAAACTGCACTAGGCAGTTTTAGGGCTTTAAAGTTGCCAATTGTGGGGTGTTAGAAAAAAAAAAGGTCCTGAAAAGTGCCTTTACATTGCGGTCTATGGGAACTGTGTGTTCCCAATAAATAAATATATGTATGTATATGCTTATATACATATATTTTTATGTGTTAGTATGTGTATATACACATAATGGAAAAGGAAAAGCAGAGCAATATCCGTATGTATAAAACGTAGCTTTTATTAAATCCAAGCAGAAAAGTTTAAAGTCCATAATCACACCACCAGTGTTAAAAACAAAGATCAGAACAGCTGTGTAGGTTAAGCTTACGCGTTTCAGCTAAAGAGCCATAGTCATAGCTTAACTTGGAAGTGAGAACACTCACTACTAATTTCCTAACCTAGACAGATATTGGATAAAACACTAAACAATCACAGCTGAATGATAATTGTTAGAATACATATATATATATATATATATATATATATATATATATATATATATATATATATATATATATATATATATATATATATATATGTACAGAGTACAGATACAGTAATTTCTACTCTGTATGGCTAGCAATGTTAACAAAAGGACTCATGACAAATTAGAGATACCAAGAAGCGTAATATTCAATATGTGTAATCCATATAATATAACAGTGATTTACCAAGAAATATATATATATCGCAATCCAATAAACACCTCAAAAACCTAGGAAAAACATATTGACATTAAAAAATGTACCTTATGTTATCGGTAATAGAGCTGAATACCTGGATAACTATTATAGACTCTCAGGGGAATAAACTATCTATAAACCCCAGCAAGATGACATAAGATCCGTCCCCTAAACTCTTGAATGGAACACACTTAGATAAGGGACACCTGTAGGTTGTAAAACTGTAATACTTAAATAGTCAAAAAGTGTGCATCAAAGACCATCAAATATACATGAAAAAAATCACCAAAAAAGATGATTTGGTGCAAGAGGGGTATCACCCAAGTCTCCTCCGTCGTAGGCAGAACTTTTGACTAGTAAGCTACAGAGTGAGCAGCCCATAAGATGTAAAGCTCATGATGATAAAATAGTCAAAATATACACTAGAGACCATTAATATTTATATACAGAAATTCCACCGTAAAAGTTAGTTTAGTGCCTGAGGAGTATGAAACCCAGGTCTCCTCCATCATAGACAGAACTCTTTACCACTGTGCTACAGCAGTGCTGGTAGAAAAACAGTATAAATAGGGAAATAGTTCTGTAATACTATGGCAAGTGTCGGTGCACAGGGGCTAAACAGAACTACCATTCCTTTACTGTGTGAGGAGCTCAGTTTTCCCTTCTTGACATGAATGCTTTTATATGACAGTCATTGTCAGTCATTGCTATGCAGTAGTTGACTGTACTTTACTTATATATGTTTTTAGCAAGCGTTGGATTAAAGCCTGGAACTTTTAACTACATTTGCCTGTGATGGGACTCTTTTTGTACTTGAATCTCGTATTCTGGCATTGAGGATGAATATGCCGTTTTTCCTACACAGGACCACGTGATGTAGATGTCATCCCCACACTCCCATGTGCCGTAACCGGATACACAGACACAGACACAGACACGCTGAGGGTAAGGAAGAGCGCACCGCTAACTTCCTTGTTTGCTTACAATCCCTTTACAGTGACAAACTTTTAACTCAATAAGATACATCTTAACATCAGGTCTGCCAGTGATTAATCATATGATATTGTGAATTAATTCCTAACGGAACTCGGGTCTCAAGCCTAAAGATCCAATTCATTTTCATTTTTTGCCTGTGATGGGACTCTTTTTGTACTTGAATCTCGTATTCTGGCATTGAGGATGAATATGCCGTTTTTCCTACACAGGACCACGTGATGTAGATGTCATCCCCACACTCCCATGTGCCGTAACCGGATACACAGACACAGACACGCTGAGGGTAAGGAAGAGCGCACCGCTCACTTCCTTGTTTGCTTACCATCCCTTTACAGTGACAAACTTTTAACTCAATAAGATACATCTTAACATCAGGTCTGCCAGTGATTAATCAGATCATATTGTGAATTAATTCCTAACGGAACTCGGGTCTCAAGCCTAAAGATCCAATACATTTCATTTTTACTTAAGATTTTAGTCTTATCACTCCCTCTTTTGCGAAGTACAGTTTTATCTATTACTTGCCAACTGAAAAAAATCTAGGCTTTTATTGTGACAGAGGGCAAAGTGCTGGACAAGGGGTGTAGTAGATTTACCAATTGAAATAGTAGACAAATGCTCTCTAATTCTAGACCCCACGTCACGTGTCGTTTGACCAGCATAATGTCGCCTGCACAAAATACAAGTAATGGCATAAGTGACATAAGTGGTATTACAGTTAAGGCAATGTTTGATATTAAAGAATGATTGTGTTACCTCAGATTTAAATGTTTTTGACAATATGGCATAATCACAAGGTTTGCATTTGTTCCTACCACACCTGAACATACCAATATGTGTCAGCCATGAGCCTTTATTTGTTTGTAATGGTGGTAGGTCAGATGGAGAGATCATATTGCCAATGGTCTTCCCTCATCTAAAAGAACAGCTAATACCTCTGTCTACACAAGTTGTCAATTTATCATCGGCAACGAGAAGTTTAAAGTGTTTCTTCACTATCCCATATATTTGTCTAAATTGACTACTTTGTCCTGTCACAAAAGTCACACCTCTGAATTGACTAGTGGTCTCTTTGGAGGGACCCTCCCTCAGTATTGTCTTGTAAGAGGTGATCACGCTCAATCCCAGCCACTTCATTGCAGGCTCGATTGATAGCTCTGTTTGAATACCCTCTTTGCCTCAGGCGTGAACTGAGTTCATCCGCCTATTCTGGTAAAGGTTCATGCTACTACAGTTTCTTTTAAGATGGACATACTGTCCCTTTGCAACCTCATAGGGTACAAAGTCTGGGTGGCAAGATTTCACTTGCAGCAGGGTATTACCTGCTATAGGCTTCCTGTATACATCTGTAATTACCTTGCCATCCTCTCCTGCCCTAAGTGTCACATCAAGGTAATTGATGGATTCCCTTTGAAAGTCAAAGGTAAATTTCAGATTAAGATCTTTCATATTAAGCCAATTTTCAAAGGAGTTAGCCATTTGATGATCCCCCTTGAAGATAAAGATGAGATCATCAATGTATCTCTTATAAAATAATATACAATCTCTATAGGGTTTACTATCGCCAAATATGTGGGTTGGTGTAGGAGGGGGCGAATTTCTCCCCCATAGCTGTCCCACATATCAAACTTGAAAAAATTATGTATGAGCAAAAAGTTAGTAACCTCAATGATAAATTCCTGAAACTCTGAGGTGTAGTCTGAATATTCCTTCAGGATGAAACGTATAGCTTCCAAACCTCTATGATGAGGAATAGATGAATATAAAGCAATTACATCGATAGAGAGTCAGGAATGTACTGCAGGAACCCAATCAATTTCACTCACCAATTTCAGGATGTGTTTTGTGTCTCTTAAGTAGCTGTTTAATGAGACCACCAAAGGGTGGAAATTTGCATCCAGCCACTGGGACAGGTGCTCCAATAGTTAGCCGATGCCACTCACTATCGGTTGACCCTTAAGGATTTGTGCACCTTAGGGAGGTGATGAAAGATGGGCACTACTGGGTTGGGCACATTCAAAAAATCTGCTGTCTCTTTGTCAATAAAACCTTTTTCTCTGGCATCATTAAAGAGTTTAGATAATTGTCTTTGGAAAATCTTGGTGGGGTAGGAGGGCAAGATTCCATAGTTATGTACGTCCTGCAGTTGACGTCTAGCTTCCTGAATATAGGTGTCCTTATTCAGGATTACAACTGATCCTCCCTTATCCGAAGATTTTATCACAATATCCTTACATTGTTTCAGTTAATTTATTGTTTTTATCTCCACAAAATTCAAATTGAGTAAATTAACCTCACTTGAAATGCGTGAGTGCAAGGATTTCAAGTCACTTTCAACCCTCTTATAGAAGGTTTCCAAAATAGTACCCCTACTATGTATGGGGTAAAAATTAGAGGGGGTTTTGAAACACCCTCCTCCCTAACTGCTCCGCTATCATCCCACAGGATGCTTTCAAGTGTGACAACGTCACATGCCTATTCAAAAGAACAATCAGGTTTATCCATGTTGGAACGAGTCGGAGCAGGGGCAGGAGGTGTTTCATTATCACAAAAATGTCTACGCAAGTTGATGTTCCTAATTAACCTATTTACATCCAAAATGGTTTGAAACATATTGAAATTATTAAATTATTATTATTATGATTATTATTTTTATTATTGTACAAAATTTAAACCGTAACCTAATACTTTGATTTGGATAGGAGATAAAACCTTGTTAGATAAATTTATTACATTATGGGTTTGTACTTTGTCTGTGGCCTGTTGCCCCTGAGTCTATATCTGTTCTGGGTATCCTGTGTAGGACCCCCCCCCCCCCTGTGGGTTGAAGCTGGGCAAGTGGAAAAACTTGCATGGTATCCCTAGATTCAAATGATGCTGCCAGCTTGCACATTAATATATAGCAGTTCAGAGAAAGTTTTGAGTCAGGGTAATCCTTCTAGTGTAGCTTAAACTGAAGGATAATTAATTCAACACTAGTTATGATACACACATAAGGTTCAAGAGGAGAACCCACATATACTTGTGCTTAATGGTTGAAAAACATATATAAAAACATAGATAAAGTCTTAATTGAGATCTAGACCTCAGATAAGGTGCATATATGTATAGGCGTATGTATGTGTTAAGCTGAAGAGCACATCCAAAAATGTATCTAGGCTTGCTTCAGAACCCCCATTTATCTCACTGGGTCATGTCTCACCTGATTAGTCTTCTCCACTGAACGATAATATTGCTGTTACTCCAGTCAGTATTTATACCCCTTCCGACAACTGTTTCAAGTGCATAAGCGTAGGCGTACCTACGATACAAGATGATATACAAGCTTTGCTTGACAGAGCTGCTGTAGAAAAGTGCTTACCCCGTGGTGACCCGGTAATCCTTATGTTGTTTGCCAAGTCATGGGCGTGCCAGTGATACCGGGAATTCAAGTACTGTAGTGCAGTCAGAGCGGGACCTCTCTGCTGAGGATACACACAGGAGACTTGGGTGATACCCCTCAGGCCCCAAATCATCTTTTTTGGTGATTTTTTCATGTATATTTGATGGTCTTTGATGTACACTTTTTGACTATTTAAGTATTACAGTTTTACAACCAACGGGTGTCCCTTATCTAAGTGTGTTCCATTCAAGAGTTTAGGGGATGGACCTTATGTCATCTTGCTGGGGTTTGTAGATAGTTTATTCCTCTGAGAGTCTATAATAGTTATCCAGGTATTCTGCTCTAGTACCGATAACATAAGGTACATTTTTAATGCCAATATATTTTCCTATGTTTTTGAGGTATTTATGGGATGGCAATATGTATATACAGTATTTCTTGGTAAATCACTGTTATATTATATGGATTACACGTATTGAATATTCCTCTTCTTGGTATCTCTAATTTGTCATGAGTCCTTTTGTTAACATTACGAGGCATACAGAACAGGAATTACTCTCTTTATATATATATGTATCTGTACATTGGTTTGAAATATTTGCTTTGTATTCTGATTTGGGGGGTTGCATATTCGGGCTAATTTAACAATTATTATTCAGCTGTGATTGTTTAGTGTTTTATCCAATAGCTGTCTAGGGTAGGAAATAAGTAGTGAGTGTTCTCACATCCAATTTAAGCTATGACTACAGCTCTTTAGCTGAAACGTGTAAGCTTAACCTACACAGTTGTTCTGATCTTTGTTTTTAACATTGGTGGTGTGATTATAGACTTTTAAACTTTTCTGCTTGGATTTAATAAAAGCTACGTTTTATACATACGGATATTGCTCTGCTTTTCCTTTTCTATTTTCTGTATCCTGTCCAGCACAGAGCAATGCATATATCCACCCTTGCCTACCACTCTGAGGGTTTGTAAGCCCACCCTGCTATGGACTAAAATCACGGATTGTAGCCTTTTTAGGCTCTCCAATCTTTACTTATCTGCCTTAAAAGGAATTGGTCTGCACAGCCATCCTGGATTGGCCTACACGGTAAATACCCCCGACATGGACACGCCCACGTCTTGGCGCTCTGAAGGAGGACTTTTTAGAACTAGCCCGTGTATATCTTCAGCAGAGAGGTCCCTCTCTGACTGCCCTACAGCACTTATATTCCCGGTATCACCGGCACGCCCATGACTTGGTGAACAACATAAAGATTACTGGGTCACCAAGGGGTAAGCACTTTTCTACAGCAGCTCTGTCAAGCAAAGCTTGTATATCATCTTGTATCGTAGGTACGCCTACGCTTATGCACTTGAAACAGTTGTCGGAAGGGGTATAAGTACCGACTGGAGTAACAGCAATATTATCATTCAGTGGAGAAGACTAATCAGGTGAGACATGACCCAGTGAGATAAATGGGGGTTCTGAAGCAAGCCTAAATACATTTTTAGATGTGCTCTTCATCTTAACTTATACATACGCCTATACATGTATGCACTTTATCTATGTTTTTATATATATGTGTTTTCCAACCATTAAGCACAAGTATATGTGGGCTCCCCTCTTGAACCTTATGTGTGTATCATAGCTAGTGTTGAATTAATTATCCTTCAGTTTAAGCTACACTAGAAGGATTTCCATGACTCAAAATTTTCTCTGAACTGCTATATATACACATAATAACACATAAATATATATGTATATATTCATATACATATATATTGATACGTTGCTGCCATCGCTGCGCTACTTATTCCCTGCGCTGCAGGAGTTCTTATGCCGTGTCTCACAGCAGGAGAGTGAGGCTCCCATTTGAGCTTATGGAAGTGCGCTATGCTTCCCAGCAATGAGAAAAAGAACTTGCGTTCCCATTGCATTCAACTTTTAATACCAGCACACATTTGTGACGCTGGTATTACTCAGTGGAGCACTAATATCACTTTTAAAAAGAAATATTAAGTGATCCCCTTGTAATCTGGCCCTAATATGTTAAAAGTACATTTATATTTTTTTAATTCACTAAAAACCTCATTTTTCGTTATGATGAGATTTTCTTCTAAAATCAAGAAGGGTTCGGATAAAGAAGAAAGTGGCTGCAACTCTCCTCTTCTAAAATGGGATTGTAGCAAATCTCACACTGCAAATCATAAAAGCACTGAGAAATGAGAATTTAAAGCAAGTCCAGATTTGCAGAACAGAACAGTTATTTAAAAAACCCACTGTCCAGACCATGATTTTCAAACCTCACTCTCACTATGCAAATCGTAATTTCCAAACCTCACTCTCACTATTCAAACCGTGATTTCCAAACCTCACTCTAACTTTGTACACGGTGATTTCCAAGTCTCACCCTCACTTTGCACAACGTGATTTCCAAACCTCCCTCTCACTATGCAAACTGTGATTACCAAACCTCACTCTCACTATGCACACAGTGATTTCCAAGTCTCACACTCACTATGCACAATGTGATTTTCAAATCTCACTCTCACTATGCACACCGTGATTTCCAAATCTCCCTCTCACTATGCAAACTGTGATTACCAAACCTCACTCTCACTATGCACACCATGATTTCCAAATCTCACTCTCACTATTCAAACCGTGATTTTAAAATCTCACTCTCACTATGCACACCGTAATTTCCAAACCTCGCTCTCACTATGCACACTGTGATTTGCAAACCTCACTCTCACTATGCACACTGTGATTTCCAAATCTCACTCTCACTATGCACACTGCGATTTGCAAACCTCACTCTCGCTATGCAAACTGTGATTACCAAATCTCACTCTCACTATGCACACTGTGATTTTCAAACCTCACTCTCACTACGCACACTCACCTAGATTACGAGTTTTGTCGGTAAAGCCGTGCGGTGCTAATGCTCTGTATATGCTCACCTACAAACAACGCTGGTATTACAGGTTTTATTCAACCCGGCGTTAGCTTCTAAAAAGTGAATGGAGAGCAAAATTTAGCTCCACATCTCACCTCAATACCAGCGTTGCTTAAGTCAGCTGTGAGCTGGCTAAACGTGCTCGTGCACGATTTCCCCATAGGAAACAATGGGGCTGAGCCGGCTGAAAAAAACCTAACACCTGCAAAAAAGCAGCGTTCAGCTCCTAACGCAGCCCCATTGTTTCCTATGGGGAAATACATTTTATGTCTGCACCTAACACCCTAACATGAACCCAGAGTCTAAACACTCCTAATCTAACACTAATTAACCCCTAATCTGCTGCCCACGACATTGCCGCCACCTGCATTATATTATTAACCCCTAATCTGTCGCTCCGGACACCGCCGCCACCTACACTATACTTATGAACCCCTAATCTACTACCCCCAACATCGCCGAACCCTACATTATATTTATTAACCCCTACTCTGCCGCCCCCAACGTCGCCGCAACTATATTAAATTTATTAACCCCTAATCTGCCGCCGCCAACGTCACCTGCTCCCTATTCACACCTGAGACCTTGTAACACTTACAAGTCACATGACACCGGGGAGGAAAAATGGCTAGAGGTTTAGATATTAATGGCTGTGTATTGAGTTATTTTGAGGGGACAGCAAATTTACACTGTTATACAGGCTGTATACTCACTACTTTACATTGTAGCAAAGTGTCATTTCTTCAGTGTTGTCATATGAAAAGATATAATAAAATATTTACAAAAATGTGAAGGGTGTACTCATTTTTGTGAGATACTGTGTATATATATACAGTGGGACCTCGGTTTACGAATTTAATGCGTTCTCCGGGACGTTTCGTTTTGCGAAAAATTCGTAAACCGAAACACGGTTTCCCATAGGAATGCATTAAAAACCAATTAATGCGTTCCGGAGGTGAGAAAAAAGTCAAATAAAGTATTTTATCTGTTCAAAACTCTTTATAAAGTGCACTTTAAAGGCATAAATACTGTACAGGGACATGATTAATCAAGCAATAACATTTCAAACATGCAACTTTATGTTTTAAAACATCACACATCAACTTTTAAAACATGGCAGACTGTTGGTAACATGGTACAGTACACTTTAACTGTACATAAATAACACGTCAACAGGGAAAACATGGAAAATAGCAAAACAATTTCAACACTGTTTGGAAGATGAGGAGGACGAGGGCAATTGGGCAGCACTAATACAAGCAGGTTCTTCTTCATGTCTAGGCTGTTTTTGTAGGAACCTTTCCATTTCTGCTGCCTCTGGCGCCTTTTAAGCATCCCTCGGAAAGGGGACATGATGTCTGTGTCAAAACTGCTCACAAGTCTGTGGGCTAGAGCCTTATCTGGGTGGTGCTGCTGTACAAAAGTCTGTAGGTTTACCCACATTTGGCATGCCTCTTTGAGTTCCGTGGAAGAGAGCTGTTCCTCACTCATTTCCTCCTCCTCCTCAAATGCGATCTGCTCCTCCATCGACTCCTTCTGCAATTCCACCAGCTCCTTGGTGGTTAGGTCACGGTTGTGTTCCTCCACCAGCTCGTAGACATCCTCCTCAGTCACCTCCAGGCCCATGGTTCTCCCCAAGGAAACAATTTCCTCCAACACTGTTGACTCTGGTGCAGGTGCAGAAGCACTGGAGGCAGGTTTTACAACACAGTCTGGCCAAAGGTTGCGCCAAGCAGAATTTAGGTTTGTCTGGCTGACCCCGGCCCAGGCAATGGTGATAATCTGCAGACAGCTCACAATGTCAAAATGCTCTCTCCAAAATTCATGGAGGGTGAGGCTTGAGCGATCTGTCATCTCAAAGCATCGCCGGAAAAGCTCCCTTGTGTAGATTTTTTTTAAAATCGGAGATGACCTGCTGGTCCATTGGCTGTATTAGTGGGTTGGTGTTAGGCGGAAGGAACATGACCTTGATGAAATTAAAGTCCTCCAGCAAGTCTTCCTCGAGGCCTGGAGGATGGGCAGGAGCATTGTCCATGAGCAGCATGGCCCTGAGTGGCAGGTTATTGTCCACAAGGTACTTCTTCACAGCAGGACCAAAAACCGCATTCACCCACTTCACAAACAAGAGGCGTGTGACCCAAGCCTTTGGGTTAGACTGCCACAAAACGCTCAACTGCTCCTTGTTCACCTTGTGTTTCTTGAAGGCCTGTGGGTTCTCTGAATGGTAGACAAGCAGGGGCTTGATCTTAAGTTCCCCACTGGCGTTGGCGCAGAACAGGAGGGTAAGACGGTCCTTCATCGGCTTGTGGCCAGGCAATGAGGTCTCCTGTTCTGTGATGAAGGTACGCTTTGGCATCCTCTTCCAGAAGAGTCCAGTCTCGTCGCAGTTGAAGACCTGCTGAGGAAGGTAGCCCTCTGAAACTATGACCTCCAGGAACTCCGTAGCAAATTCTTCAGCTGCAGCAACATTGGAACTTGCAGCCTCTCCATGCCTGACCACACTGTGGATGCCAGATCTGTTCTTGAACCTTTTGAACCACCCCCTGCTGGCCTTGAAGCCTTCTGCATCTGCTGACGTTCCTGGCTGTTGTTTGAGGAGGTCAGCATGCAAGGCCTTGGCTTTTTCGCAGATGATTGCCTTGGTCACTGAGTCCCCTGCACACTGCTTCTATTCAATCCAGAGCAGGAGCAACTTCTCGACCTCCTCCAGAACAGGTGGCCGTTGCTTGGAGACCCTGGTGACTCCCTTGGCTGCATCTCTCCCAGTAATCTTCTCTTTCATTTTTAGGATTGTACAGATTGTGGATGCACTCCTTCCATACTCTTTGGCAAGGTCAGTCAATCGCATTCCTCCTTCATGCTTCCTGATGATTTCCTTCTTGTCCTCAAACAGAATCATCTCCTTCTTCCTCTTCCCAGCTTCCGCTGCTTTCTTGGGTGCCATGACACCACCGTCCCTAAGTATGCAAAAAAAATTAAAAATGCTTTACACCCACATGAGCTAGCATGGAAAACAACCCCACAATGCAAAACACACAGTAAAAGTCATGCACAGCACATGAGCTGGCATGGAAACCACACTAAAAGGCATGCACAGCAGATGAGCTGTAACAGGCATGCACAGCAGATGAGCTGTAACAGCCATGCACAGCAGATGAGCTGTAACAGGCATGCACAGCAGATGAGCTGTAACAGGCATGCACAGCAGATGAGCTGTAACAGGCATGCACAGCAGATGAGCTGTAACAGGCATGCACAGCACATGAGCTGTAACAGGCATGCACAACCAGGGATAGGCAAGGTGTCCATACACGGACACTGGTGTCCGTAACTAGCCCTTGCAGTGTCCGCCACAACCTTAGTATATGTTTTGATTGAATAATAGTAATAAAAAAAAATATGTAGTATGAATAAAGTTAGTGGCTTGTCAAGAGACTGCTAGCCATATTGGGTGATAAGTTATGGAATAACTAAAGCCTGAGTGAAATACTGGATGTGTATCTGCATCTGTATAACACCCAGCTATATACAAAGACACAGTAGTGACACTGGCACATGCGTATAGCCAGACAAGGGTTGGTTATAGGGTCAGTGGTATCTGCATCAGTATAATAACACCCAGCGCTATATAATGACACAGTAGTGACACTGGCACATGCGTATAGCCAGACAAGGGTTGGTTATAGGGTCAGTGGTATCTGCATCAGTATAATAACACCCAGCGCTATATAATGACACAGTAGTGATACTGGCACATGCGTATAGCCAGACAAGGGTTGGTTATAGGGTCAGTGGTATCTGCAACAGTATAATAACACCCAGCGCTATATAATGACACAGTAGTGACACTGGCACATGCGTATAGCCAGACAAGGGATGGTTATAGGGTCAATGGTATCTGCATCAGTATAATAACACCCAGCGCTATATAATGACACCGTAGTGACACTGGCACATGGGTATAGCAAGAGGAGGGCTGGTTATAGGATCAGTGGTATCTGCATCAGTATAATAACATTCAGCACTATATAATGATGTTTTTAATTTAAAATGTACCTTGGTGTCCTTCACTAAGGTCTGTAATTTGGAAAATGTCCGCCACAGCCTTTGTCTGTGCCTATCCCTGTGCACAACACATGAGCTGTAACAGGCATGCACAGCACATGAGCTGGCATGGAAAACAACCCCACATTGCAAAACACACAGTACAGTACTGTAACAGGCATGCACAGCACATGTGCTGTAACAGGCATGCACAGCACATGAGCTGTAACAGACATGCACAGCACATGAGCTGTAACAGGCATGCACAGCACATGAGCTGGCATGGAAATCACCCCCAGAATGCAGAACACACAGTAAAAGGCATGCAAACAACCAAGCTCAGTTCCCTACCTTTCCACATCTTGAGATGCACCAAAAAGGCTCCAAAACCTGCTGCAAAAGGCTCCAAAAGGCTCCATAACTTGCTGCAAATGGCTCCAAAAGGCTCCACAACTTGCTGCAAATGGCTCCAAAAGGCTCAACAACTTGCTGCAAATGGCTCCAAAACTGGGACACTTGTTTCGTATTGCGAAAAAAATTCGTAAACCGAGGCATTTTTTTTCCAGAATTTTCATTTGTAAACCGAAATTTCGTTTACCGAGTCGTTCTTTAACCGAGGTCCCACTGTATATATATATATGTATATATATGTTACGGCGTTAGCCCATAAAACTCTTAACTACTGACTTTTAAATGCGGTAGGAGTCTTGTCAGGGGAGGCTGTACCGCTCACTTTTTCCAAGATTCGTAATACCGGCGTTAGGAAAATCCCATAGAAAAGATAGGATACGCAATTGACGTAAGGGGATTTGTGGTATGCTCAAATCGCGGAAAGAAAGTGAGCGGTACACCGGAACCTGCCAGACTCGTAATACCAGCGGGCGTTAAAAAGCAGCGTTGGGACCTCGCTCTCAACGCTGCTTTTTAAGGCTAACGCAAGACTCGTAATCTAGGTGACTGTAATTTCCAAATCTTACTCTTACTATGCACACTGTGATTTCCAAAACTCACTTTCACTAGGCACACTGCAATTTCCAAACCTCACTCTAACTATGCACATACTGATTTGCAAATCTCACCTCAAAAATAAAAAAATAAATTACTTTAAAAAAAAAATTAACATTATCCAAAATAAAAAATCCTAACTTTATATTAAAATAAAAAATCCCAACATTACATGAAAATAAAAAACCTAAGATTACATAAAAATAAAAAAACTAAATTAAATTAAAATAAAAAAACTAAGATTACATAAAAATAAAAAACCTAAGATTAAATTAAAATAAAATAACCTAAGATTACAAGAATAACAAAAAGTTAAGATTGCAGAAAAACACAAACTACATTATGCAGAATAAAAAAATATTCCTAATCTAATCCCCCTTAAAAACAAAAAAGCCACCCCAAAATAAAAACACCCCCTAATCTAACAATAAACTACCAATAGCCCTTTGCATTGTGGGATGGTGGCAGATTAGGGGTTAATAGTGTAATTAGTTAGATTGCGATTTGGGGGGTTGGTGGTTTAGGGGTTAATAATTTTATTAGATTGCAATGTGGGGTGTTGGCTGTTTAGGGGTTATTACTTTTATTAGTTGTTGTGATGTGGGGGGATGGCGGATATAGGGGTTTAGACATGTCGGGTTAGATTTTTACGTGGGATATTTTTTAAAACTTAGGTTCATATACTGCCGTAAATCACTGGCGACTCCATAAATGTGTATTTACGAACATTTCTGAACCTTGCAAGTTTATCCGACTTATGGCAGTAAATGATCTGCCGGCACGCTCTATGTGATTCACCCGATGTGCTAGGTGAACTTATGGGCGACTGGGGTTTCAGCAGTTGCACTGAAACCTACAATGCAAATGTAATCTCACCCATAGAGTTGCAAGGTCAATAGAGATACAATTTAATGCTTAATTGAATTAGTGCATGTCATTTTTGCTCACTATAATGGCCCTTTCTGAACACATTAACACCTTGTTAGCTGATATTTTATTTTAGTAGCCAGACTTCCCTCAACACTTGCCTGGCAGAGCCAAACAAGATTTGTTACTGAAGTAGACAAAGCTTTCCACTGTCATTTTGTTAGCAAACTTTTCATTGGTTTGCAATATCTAATCTCTTAGTTCTGATGCCAATTAGGGACAAATACTTTATATATATAACATATTTATACTTGTATATTGTCTGTATTCTTTATTTCCAATTCCCAGAATTGAAAAAAACACAACCTTCAAAGTTTAATTATAGGAAAAATGGGGCAAAATAAACAATAACAATATATTGTATAGTTTTATTTTTTTAGATCATTTTATATAACAGTCTCAAAGTGTTTAATTGCCTTTTCAATGAACCAAGGGTTAACACTTTTTACAGCATTTACTGATATTGAACAATCTGGCACTACAGAAAGAATCTATTGTTAACACATTTCTATGGTTAGTAAACCACAGATGGAATATTTGGAAATCTTTAAATTATACTGAGCCTGAGAATATTTCCTGCTTCTCATGCAGGTCTGTACAAAGCACACCAGACCATGAATATGTGGGGTAAGCTTTAATAATATTCTGTAATATGTGCAGTAATCCCCCGATCGCATTTAACCACTTCCCAAACACTATTTTAAATGCCACATTAACTTTTCCACCACTTATGGAGATTGGAAAGTAATTAAACATATGTTTATACTGAAACATAATTAAGCTTAATTGTATAGCCCAACAGAAAAAATAGTCCATGTATCAAGCATTCTTACAATGGGGTATATTATATTCTGCATGAAGTGTCCCTCTAGTCCATTCAAAACAACTAGAACCTAGTTATTCAGCTCAATTTATGATGCTTGTAAAGTTGTAAATTCCCCTAATAGATGCTGCCTTCCTTGTTGTGAGTCTGATATTTCAAGGCTCGCTGCCATGGAGAGTAATCAGGCAAAATCTTTAGAATTTGTTTTAGAACCTTATATTGTAATGTAGGTGTCTCTCCTTCACATCAAAATCCCAGCATATTGAGATAAACATCTTTCAAATTAAAATTTTTGTTTTTAACATTTTTTTTAAGGACAAGCCTTGTAATCTAATCAAAAGTCTTTATTATACGTCCATGTAGGGATTGGAATTCCCAAAATAATTAAATCCCAGGGAAAGCAAAGTGGGAACTATGTCTTGCTAAGGCAACCCACCTGCTTCCAGAGAAGTTGTTGTTTAAGGGGGATGACCCCCTTTTCTTTTGCTGTGGAGTGATCAGGAAGATGCGAGTGGCTAAGCTATACGCTGCAAGGATGTAAACTCTAACAAACTTTGGGGACTCCAGGTATGATGCTTTACATTTAGTGTTGATATGGATTGAACATGAAACACTGCATCATACAGTGGTTATATTGGTTGCCTACATTTTGAGTGGATACAGATTCTATAAGTGGAAGTTACTTGTCAGGCGTGTGGTCCTTTATGGGACTACTTTTTTCTCTTTTTTCTTTATATATACATATATACTGTATATATACAGTAATGATGAAAAGGCGCTCTGCTAGACTTAGTCTTTTCGATATGTAAACATATTATCTTAGAGTCCAACAGTTTTTGAACAGTTTTGAATGTGTACTGTTGAAATGGATTTCTTCTGGAGAAGACTTCTTGGTGTGCGATAATGAAGTAAGGAATTCCTGCTTACCAGCTTGGACTCCAATCTTATGAGCTAAGGTCTCCGCTCAGTCTGGGTAAAGATGATTTAATCCCTGCGCAGTGGCCTCCAAATTTTCTGGGGAATTGTGTAGCCCATTAACAAATCTTAACTGGTTCCATTGTGGAACCTGTCCTGTGAAACTGCTGTATAGTCTTGCCCACCGCGCTGAAGCTCGGTTTCAGGGTCTTGGGAATATTATTATAGCCTAGACCATCTTTATGTAGAGCAACAATTCTTTTTTTCAGATCCTCAGAGAGTTTTTTGCCATGAGGTGCCATGTTGAACTTCCAGTGACCAGTATGAGAGAGTGTGAGAGCGATAACACCAAATTTAAAATACCTGCTCCCCATTCACACCTGAGACCTTGTAACACTTACAAGTCACATTACACCGGGGAGGGAAAATGGCTAATTGGGCCCAATTTGGACATTTCCACTTAGGGGTGTACTCACTTTTGTTGCCTTTGGTTTAGACATTAATGGCTGTGTATTGAGTTATTTTGAGGGGACAGCAAATTTACACTGTTATATAGGCTGTATACTCACTACTTTACATTTTAGCAAAGTGTAATTTCTTCAGTGTTGTCACAGGAAAGATATAATAAAATATTTACAAATATGTGAAGGGTGTACTCATTTTTGTGAGATACGGTATATATATATATGGAGAATATCAAGAGGTATTACCAGCGCTCAGTCTTACCACCAAACAAAAACAATGTGACCTTCTATGGTACCTGTAGTGATTGATACTGATAGATTTCAGTGTCTGTTTAAGGAGTATGCAAAATGTGGGATGTGTAAATTCGCTACACACTCGTGAGACTAAAATATATATATAAACTTCCAACTTCTGGGGTGCTCTGGGTAGGAAAAGTAAACAAATGAAATAAACAGGTCCAGCACTCTCCGCTGTGAAAACACAAACTTCTTTAATTGAACTGTGATGTTTCGGGGGTAGTTAGCCCCTTCCTCAGACAGATAACCAATATAGTGCAACTTACTCCCCTTAAATACCCTCCACAATGTACCGTGAATGCTAATTACCTGCAGCTTCTCATCTGCGCAACTGAGCATGCTCAGAGATAACTACGGTGGCTGCATTGGGACAAACAACTAAAAGCAAATTTAAAAATGGAAAATGCCTGAAATTACAATGTAACAATATTCATATAAACAAAAATGTAACCTAAGTAGCCCTGATATATGTGATGAATAACTCATCTTCACAATATGTAACAAAACTAGCAAAAACAAAAATTGGCTACAAATAAATATTACATCTTAACTAATGAGGGGAATAAGTAAGATGTTATTTACAAAAAAGTAGACAAGTAATGAATATCAAGTGTAATTATGAAATCCATACCCTGTAACAGGACATAATTAATTTGACCAGGGAGACAAATGAAACCTACCTACCACAAAAATTGCGTTAACTAGGTGGGAATATGTCAAAAAGACATAACAATTATGAATACAGTCTTAATCATCCCTGTATAATCTAATAACTGACAGACTCAGAGTATGACTATCAGATTAGTATGAATCTATGGCTAGCTGTACTACACTATTACATGTAAAATATGTACAAACAGGATAATTACAAGAAACATTGCATATCAAAATGAGTATTAAGGCCCATAGGTATTAAAGTATCCAAGGTGTAAATCCACCTGGTCAATTTGGCCCTCTTACCCCGTCTCAGTAAGGGAGGGACATGATCAATGATCACGTATCGCAAATCGGCCACAGTATGTTTGGCAGACAAAAAAGTGTCTAGCCACTGGCTGATCACTTTCACCAGTTGCTAGGGCAGCACGTATGGATGCCCGTGATTGGACATAGGGGTGCGTAGATCATAATTCGTTTTGCCAACGTAATATCTGCCACAGCAACAGTGAAGCATGTACACTATAAACTTGGTAGTACATGTGACTCTGTGCTTAATGGCATAGCGTTTGTTGTGCCATGGGTGGACAAAATGGGTGGTTTGTATCAACCCATTACAGGTAGTGCAACCCATACACTTAAAACAACCATGTTTAGGCTTCCCTAACCAAGTCTTGTTGGTATAACTTTGGACATTGTCAGGAAGCATCAAGTAGTCCCTCAAAGATCTTGAACATTTATAACCAACCCTCGGATGGATGGTATTCTTAAAGGGTAAACATTCATCTGTGTTGATGATGGGCCAATTCTCCTGTAGAATACTGGGTGTTTGCCAGGAGAATAAGTGGTCACGAACGCCATCCTCAAGCCACGTCAGGTGTGTCTTCGCTGGTTCTCTTTATCAATGCTTTAGCTTGTGTCAATGTGGACATAGTAGATTTGATATCCTGAATGGTTTTACGCTTATATCCCCTTTGGATAAACTTGTTCTCCATTTCCTGGAGTTGTTACAACTTTTTACTTTAAGTACTGTTGTTCTGTACCACTCTCTTCAATTGGGAGATAGGCAGTGCCCTATGAAGGGCCAATGGATGGCAGCTCTCAGTTCTTAGGATGGAGTTCCTATCCCTCTACTTGGTGTATAGAGTAGTCTCTAGGCGATAACCATTCTTGAAGATTAACAAATCTAAAAACTCAATACAGGTGTCAGAAGCATTAATTTTGAATTTGAGGTGTTCACTTGATCCGTTTAGTTGGGCAAACCAGTTATCCAACTGGTGCCCGTCCAAATGATACACAAGTCATCTATATATCTCTTGAACATCCTGATGTTTGGGTCATGAAATAGATCAGTGTCAAATAGCTCAAATTATGCCATAAAGATGTTGGCATATGATGGGGCCATATTCAACCCATCACCATTCCAGAAATCTGTGAGTAAAATTTCCGTTCAAAATGGAAATAATTACATTCCAGGCAGAATTCGAGAAGACATAATATTACCTCCACAGGTGGACCCACATATGGGTATCGATTTAAATTTCTCCTTGTGGCATTCAGACCACCTGTATGAGGAATGGCAGTATACAAACTGGTGACATTCAGTGTCACCAGTAAGTCAGTATCAGTGATTGTCATATTATCCTGTTGTAGAATCTTACGGCTAGATTACGAGTTTTGCATTAAGCTGAAAAAGCAGCGTTAACAGATCCTAACGCTGCTTTTTCACTACCGCTGCTATTACGAGTTTAGGGGCACTGCACACTTCTTTGGCCATACCGCAAAACGACTTACGTAAACCTCGCAAACCCTTTTTTTTATGGGACTTCCATAGCGCTGGTATTACGAGTCTGTCCAGGGAAGCCAAAAAGTGAGAAGTACACCCTCTACCTCCAAGATTCCTAACGCATTCTAAAGTCAGTAGTTATGAGTTTTACACTACAACGCTGTAGCATAAAACTCATAACTAAAGTGCTAAAAAGTACACTAACACCCATAAACTAACTATTAACCCCTAACCCCTAATCTGCCGCCCCTAACATCGCCACCACCTACATTATACTTATTAATCCCTAATCTGCCGTCCCCAATGTCGCCACCACTATATTAAATGTATTATCCCCTAAATCTAAGTCTAACCCTAACCCTAACACTCCCTAACTTAAATATAATTTAAATAAATCTAAAGAAAATTACTATAATTAACTAAATTATTCCTATTTAAAACTAAATACTTACCTATAAAATAAACCCTAAGCTAGGCTACAATATAACTAATAGTTACATTGTAGCTAGCTTAGGGTTTATTTTTATTTTACAGGCAAGTTTGTATTTATTTTAACTAGGTAGAATAGTTATTAAATACAGGGAGTGCACAATTATTAGGCAAATTAGTATTTTGACCACATCATCCTCTTTATGCATGTTGTCTTACTCCAAGCTGTATAGGCTCAAAAGCCTACTACCAATTAAGCATATTAGGTGATGTGCATCTCTGTAATGAGAAGGGGTGTGGTCTAATGACATCAACACCCTATATCAGGTGTGCATAATTATTAGGCAACTTCCTTTCCTTTGGCAAAATGGGTCAAAAGAAGGACTTGACAGGCTCAGAAAAGTCAAAAATAGTGAGATATCTTGCAGAGGGATGCAGCACTCTTAAAATTGCAAAGCTTCTGAAGCGTGATCATCGAACATTCAAGCGTTTCATTCAAAATAGTCAACAGGGTCGCAAGAAGCATGTGGAAAAACCAAGGCGCAAAATAACTGCCCATGAACTGAGAAAAGTCAAGCGTGCAGCTGCCAAGAAGCCACTTGCCACCAGTTTGGACATATTTCAGAGCTGCAACATCACTGGAGTGCCCAAAAGCACAAGGTGTGCAATACTCAGAGACATGGCCAAGGTAAGAAAGGCTGAAAGACGACCACCACTGAACAAGACACACAAGCTGAAACGTCAAGACTGGGCCAAGAAATATCTCAAGACTGATTTTTCTAAGGTTTTATGGACTGATGAAATGAGAGTGAGTCTTGATGGGCCAGATGGATGGGCCCGTGGCTGGATTGGTAAAGGGCAGAGAGCTCCAGCCCGACTCAGAAGCCAGCAAGGTGGAGGTGGAGTACTGGTTTGGGCTGGTATCATCAAAGATGAGCTTGTGGGGCCTTTTCGGGTTGAGGATGGAGTCAAGCTCAACTCCCAGTCCTACTGCCAGTTTCTGGAAGACACCTTCTTCAAGCAGTGGTACAGGAAGAAGTCTGCATCCTTCAAGAAAAACATGATTTTCATGCAGGACAATGCTCCATCACACGCGTCCAAGTACTCCACAGCATGGCTGGCAAGAAAGGGTATAAAAGAAGAAAATCTAATGGCATGGCCTCCTTGTTCACCTGATCTGAACCCCATTGAGAACCTGTGGTCCATCATCAAATGTGAGATTTACAAGGAGGGAAAACAGTACACCTCTCTGAACAGTGTCTGGGAGGCTGTGGTTGCTGCTGCACGCAATGTTGATGGTGAACAGATCAAAACACTGACAGAATCCATGGATGGCAGGCTTTTGAGTGTCCTTGCAAAGAAAGGTGGCTGTATTGGTCACTGATTTGTTTTTGTTTTGTTTTTGAATGTATATTTGTGAATGTTGAGATGTTATATTGGTTTCACTGGTAAAAATAAATAATTGAAATGGGTATATATTTGTTTTTTGTTAAGTTGCCTAATAATTATGCATAGTAATAGTCAACTGCACACACAGATATCCCCCTAAAATAGCTATAACTAAAAACAAACTAAAAACTACTTCCAAAACAAACTAAAAACTACTTCCAAAACTACTTCCAAAACTATTCAGCTTTGATATTAATGAGTTTTTTGGGTTCATTGAGAACATGGTTGTTGTTCAATAATAAAATTAATCCTCAAAAATACAACTTGCCTAATAATTCTGCACTCCCTGTAGTTATTAACTATTTAATAACTACCTAGCTAAAATAAATACAAATTGACCTGTAAAATAAAAACTAACCTAAGTTACACTAACACCTAACACTACACTACAATTAAATAAATTAACTAAATTAAATACAATTAAATAAATTAACTAAATTAAATAAATTAAATTAAATTAGCTAAATCACAAAAGAAACCCACTAAATTACAGAAAATAAAAAACAAATTACAGATCTTTAAACTAATTACACCTAATCTAATTGCCTTATCAAAATAAAAAAGCCCCCAAAATAAAAAAAACCCTAGCCTAAACTAAACTATCAATAGCCCTTAAAAGGGCCTTTTGCGGGGCATTGCCCCAAAGTAATCAGCTCTTTTACCTGTAGAAAAAAAAATGCAAACAACCCCCCAAACAGTAAAACTCACCACCCACACAACCAACCCCCCAAATAAAATACTAACTAAAAAAACCTAAGTAATTAGTTTAAAGAATATGCACCCTGAGTGGCACCCTAAAATGAACAGTCACAGAAGTTTTTCTAGCTTTTGTTCTGTCTCAGATGAGTGCATCTCTCTCTTTTTTTATATTTATGCAAATTGCTCTTGGGTCTCCCTAAGATAAAAGGGGAAACCAGACGTGGACTCCTTGCACACATGCCCTTAGTGAGATGCGACTGCACCTCACTGACGAGGCCCACAGAAGGCCGAAACGATCGTCTGGGGTTGTTGTTTCTCTTGTTCAGAGAAGAATTGCCTGGTATTTCGGTGCTGGACTGTCATTGGGCAGGATCAGACTGATATGCTACAGGATATTTTTTCTCTGTGAAGGGGCATAGTGTGCTAAAAGAGTATGCACCCTGAGTGGCACCCTAAAATGAACAGGCACGGAAGTTTTTCTAGCTTTTGTTCTCTCTCAGCTGAGTAGCTAGCTTAGGGTTTATTTTATAGGTAAGTATTTAGTTTTAAATAGGAATAATTTAGTTAATGATAGAAATTTTATTTAGATTTATTTTAATTATATTTAAATTAGGGGGTGTTAGGGTTAGGGTTAGACTTAGGTTTAGGGGATAATACATTTAATATAGTGGCTGCGACGTTGGGGGCGGCAGATTAGGGGTTAATAAGTGTAGGTAGGTTGCGGCGACATTGGGGGCGGCAGATTAGGGGTTAATAAATATAATGTAGGTGTCGGCGATGTTGGGGGCAGCAGATTAGGGGTTAATAAGTGTAAGATTAGGGGTGTTTAGACTCGGGGTTCATGTTAGGGTGTTAGGTGTAAACATAAAATGTGTTTCCCCAAAGGAATCAATGGGGCTGCGTTACTGAGTTTTATGCTGCTTTTTTGCAGGTGTTAAACTTTTTCTCAGCCGGCTCTCCCCATTGATGTCCATGGGGAAATAGTGCACGTATGGCCAGCTCACTGCTCACTTAAGCAGCTCTGATATTGGAGTGCGGTATGGAGCTCAATTTTGCTCTACGCTCACTTCTTGCCTGTTAACGCCGGGTTTGTAAAAACCTGTAATACCAGCGTTGCAGGTAAGTGAGCGGTGAGAAAAAACTGCTCGTTAGCAACGCAAGCTCCTAATGCAAAATTTTGTAATCTGGCCGTAAATCATTTCAATTGAGTCTAAAAGAAATGATGGGATTTTTCTTACTAAAGGCTGTAGTATAGAATCCACAAAGATATTGAGGGATTATAAAACAGATCCACGAGCAGAGACGATTGGTCTCCCCTGAGGTTTCAATGGATCTTTATGTACCTTAGGCAAGGTGTAGAGGATAGAAGTTATCTGGCAATCCGTGAGTAAAAAAGACGCTAGGGTTTGAATGTGTGTAATCATCAATCTCCTTCTTAAATCCCTTTATAGGATCTCCAGGTAAGGCTCTATAGGTCTTGCTGTCATTCAATTGAAGCAAAATTTCCAACCTGTAATCATCATAGTTTATAACTACCAGAGCACCCCCCTTGTCCGCTTCTCTGAAAACAAGTTTAGGATTGTTTCTCAAGTCCATAAATGATCTCCACTCCTTTCCAGCTTTTTATGTATTTGAGGTTGATTCAAATGGATGGCTGTTATAAGATCGTGTTTCATCAATCTGGAGAAGGTGTTAATACTAGCATTCTGGCTCTTAGGATCAAAATCACTCTTCTTCCTCAGCGTACTTCCCTCCATAGTACTATCTTTAAAGAATTCTTCATTGGTCAAAATATGGTCACATAAGTTAATAATATTCTCCTCTATTTCCTCCATGGGTGCGGTGGCCTCCCTCTCCTTCTTGCTCCTCTATTTCCCTTGGAGTATCCTTATTCACTGTAGTTTTTTGACGATCTGGTGGTAACGCCTTGTGTAGTACCCAAGGGTACACCATGCACGTTGGTCTCACCCTCTGATCCTGTATCAGAGCTGTCAACAGTTAATAGGGTTCTAGGTTTAATTACCTGTTGTCGTCTAGGTCTACTGTACATATATCAGGGCTACTTAGGTTACATTTGTGTTTATATGAATATTGTCACATTGTAATTTCAGGCATTTTCCATTTTTAACTTTGCTTTTAGTTGTTTGTCCCAATGCAGCCACCATAGTTATCTCTGAGCATGCTCAGTTGCGCAGATGAGAAGCTGCAGGTGTTTAGCATTCACAGTACCTTGTGGAGGGTATTTAAGGGGAGTAAGTTGCACTATATTTGTTATCTGTCTGAGGAAGGGGCTAACTACCCCCGAAACGTCACAGTTCAATTAAAGAAGTTTGTGTTTTCAGCGGAGAGTGCGGGACCTGTTTATTTCATTTATATATATATATATATATATATATACTCTCTCTCTCTCTCTCTCTCTCTCTCTCTCTCTCTCTCTATATATATATATATATATATATATATACTGTGTGTGTGTGTGTGTGTATGTATATATATACTCTCTCTCTCTCTCTCTCTCTCTCTCTCTCTCTCTCTCTCTCTCTATATATATATATATATATATATATATATATACTGTGTGTGTGTGTGTGTGTGTATGTATATATATATATATATATATATATATATATCTTATTGTGTAGCCTATCTAGACAAGTCATAAAAAAAATCTCTGGATACATTGTTTTTTAATACAGCAAAGAATTCTGGGTAAGACATGCAAATGAGATTCACAATGTTTCACTTTGTTGCTTCAATCGGGGTAAGACATGTAAGCCAGGGTAAGACATGTAAGCCAGGGTTAGTACAACATGTCAGAACCATCCCAGGACAGCTGTTTCATGATATTTGTCACTCATCAACTGGCTACACTTAAAAGCTGTGTATATAGCAATGCTATGGCTTAAAGGGCATCTACCTAAAAGACGATTGAAGCAACAAAGTGAGACTTTGTGAATCTCATTTGCATGTCTTACCCAGAACTTTGCTGTATTGAAAACAATGTATCCAGCGTTTTTTTGTGGGAAAAACAAGTCTTCTGATATATACACATATATATATATATATATATATATATATATATATATATATATATATATATATATATATATATATATATATATATATATATATATATATATATATACACAGTATATACAGTATATATAAATATATATATAAATCTATACACATAAATAGATAGATATTGATAAAAATAAAATGGGCATATATCATACATGAAGAATACAATATTACTCAAATCCAGTATCGAACACCTGTGGTGTGCCTTAAGATATATCCTTTCTGTAAACACTGTAGAGAGCTTTGAAGGTAAATATGTGTCCATCTACATAAGACAGTGTTAAATTCCATTAAATAAAGAATGTGAGCTTTTTTGTTCATTCATTAAAAAGCCATTTCAGATCATGAAAAATATGACATATATAAGCAACCTTACCACTTAAACCAATATAAACCTTCAGAAAAAAAGCTACTGACACACACAGACAAATCAAACAAACGTATAATAATGTAATGGCTTCATTCACACTTAGTGTACCAGAAAGTTCATTTTCAAACAAACATTTTAAATGCTTGTCTATTCATTGCATGTTCATTCACACCTCTAGGTCAGAATTAGGATTTCTGATAGACAAATACACTTACATCTGTCTGGAAATATTTACCTTTCACAGTGAAATAAATATAAGAACGTTTGATTTTTTTTTAACAGATAATAAAATTCTAAATTTTTATAAAGAATTAAATATTTATTTGTGAGACTGATTTTGATACAGCTGATAAGTTGGACAATCCACTTTCTGGGCTTTATCAAGAATCTTGATATCAAATGATTCTTGATAAACCCAGAAGGGTGAAACGCGTTGAATGGGACCTGCTACACTCTACTAATCTTAATTTACCACTGTCAAAAAGCTGTGTGACCCTGCAACTTTAAACTTTTCTCCTGATCCTGCAAGTTAAAATCTACCTTTGGCAACTTCAGGGAACATGGTGTTACTGCTAAACACTGACCAAAGATTTCTTCAAACCTCAAGAAGTCTGAGGGAACCCAGATGAAAGTAATATTTGGGCTATAAGAAGAAAGGAAAACAAAAAAAGATAACTACATTAACAGAACGGATCATCACCCCTGACCTCTGAATCAAAGAGAAGGTCAGGTGACTTATCAGAAGCACCAGGATCTAACAGTCTGTGAATCCCTCACAGTGAAGAATATCAGCGGTTGCAACCAGGACAGATTAAGGTACCTCTACACTAATTTGCACTGCATTTTTTTAAATCATGCAAACTGAACTTTAAAGACATCAAGGTATTCATATGTTAAATTAACCATTTCCATTAACCACGATTGTTTTTGCACCAAATTCAGAATAACGGCTGTTTTTTGCCTTTTAACTATCCAGCACACCTGAGCCAATTATATGTCCAAGGAGAGTAACTGTGTAACTTTATAACGGTATTTGTTACTAAAGAACTGCAAAGCTGTTACGCTAAATTTCTAATCACAGTTGTACCGAAGCTGTTACGCTCACCTTCTAATTACAGTTGAACATTAGCGCTGAATCTATTTGCTTTTAATATATTAAGATTGATACATTTGTGCCTTTTAAATATCTAATTCACCAATTTGTTGCTTGCCATATGTTATCTATAGAATTAATTATTTTATACCTGGAATTCTAGGGTTTATCAATATATGGTTCTAGTCTGTTTTTAAAAGTGTTGAATAAGGGAGACGTCCCTTTATTAATTAGGAATAGCATTTGCTGTTGTTTTTATGTGTTATAAGAATTTTTAAATAAACAAGATTGTATAATACATTACTTAGATTGGTATCATAATTTCCAAGCTTCTATTAGCGCTGCTAAATAAACCCCATTTTTTTCTTTTATCCACCATTTAGTTCTCTTTGAGGGAAGAACTTTTTTAGCAGCAGGAATCCACCTTTAGGCGCTCCTATCACACTACACATAAATACCTCTTGTTCCTGTCACCACATCCATTTTGTTCCTTCCTTGTCTGTCCTTCTCTTGAATAACACCATATCAACTGAATATTCTGTTTCTAAAAGACTCTGGTATTCTGTGGAATTCACTAAGGTGTAGAGTGATATCACCATGCACTTTAGTCCCACAAACCATGAACTGGTCTATAACTTTAAAGGAACATTAAACCAATTTTTTTTATTTCATGATTCAGATAGAGCATACAATTTTAAACAACTTTCCAATTTACTTTAATTATCTAATTTGCTTCATTCTCTTGGTATACTTTGTTGAAAAGTATATCAAGGAGCTTGGCGCTAGTTGCTTATTAATGGCTGAACTTGCATGCCCATTTTCATTGGCTTACAAATGTGTTCAGCTAGCTCCCACACGTTCATTACTACATCTTCAATAAAATATACCAAGAGAATAAAGAACAATTGATAAAAGAAGCAAATTGAAAAGTTGTTTAAAAATGTACAATCTATCAGAATCATGAAATACATTTTTTGGATTTCAGGTCCCTTTAACCTCTTACAGACACCATTATTTGGGTCTAAAAAGGCTTTGCTTTAGACCCAAAATCAATTTTTACTCTTCATTTTCTTAAAACAAGGATTTTTAGTACTGATAAAATACACTTGTACACATCAGCCATGTTGGTTCTAGACCAGTAGGGGGGGGGGGAATGACAGTGTAGAGATGTCCCCTGCTGTAAACCTTTACTTTGAATGACAAAGATGGATGTGGCATATAACATCTGTTTACAGAGATATTGGAACAGATGCAGGCGAAAGCTGATATGTGGCTGCAGTTCTTCATTTTTGTAAGCAATTTTTCCTTTAACATGATACATAAAAATCAGGCCTTTTGACGTATTGTTTTTTCTTCCCTTACCTCCCTTTGTGAACATTGCTTAAAACTATTCAGTGTGTCAATGTTATTTATAGTCTGATTTCTGTCCCTACAGTTGAAGATCATTAGTAACACAACAATGGTATAGTTCACAGGGGGGAAAAATGTGCATCAGAACTGTGCCAACAGCCTAACAAGCAGCTTGATATCTGCTAAAATGTATAGTGCTCTCAATATGGGCCCACAGATCTAAAGCTCTCTACTCTTGAGAGATTATCTAAGAAGTCTCGTCTGTATAGCGAGGTCCCTCAAATAATTTTAGTCAAATTTTAGCTTGAGAGTCGTTTATCTCGATATGCAGGTTATGGATGTGAAGGAGAGACAGATAGATCACAATGAAATGCACAACAAAAAAATTGTATGCCGGCAAGTTTTTAATCATATTCTGGCCCCAATTTATCAAAGGGCTTGCGGACCTGATCCGACAGTGCGGATCAGGTCTGCAAGACCTCGCTAAATGCGGAGAGCAATACGCTCTCCGCATTTAACATTGCACCAGCAGCTCACAAGAGCTGCTGGTGCAACGCCGCCCCCTGCTGACTCGCGGCCAATCGGCCGCCAGCAGGGAGGTGTCAATCAACCTGATCATATTCGATCGGGTTGATTTCCGGCGATTCCTGTCCGCCTGCTCAGAGCAGACGGACAGGGTTATGGAGCAGCGGTCTTTAGACCGCTGCTTCATAAGTTGTGTTTCTGGCGAGTCTGAAGACTCGCCAGAAACATGGCCCTTCCGTACGGAGCTTGATAAATGGGCCTGTCTGTGTCATTATAAGGCTACTTGTTCTTCTGATCGCATAGCTATTAACTTTATTGAAGTGATATACTTTTTTTCAGTTTTCGAATGACTGAACTTGCAGTAAGAAGTGCAGAATTCAATTCACAGTTACTCAAAGTTGTTTTAATAATAGTCACATATAAGACGTAGTTCTTAAAAAGAAACATTTTTTAACTTAAAGATAAATCACGTTTAAAGTGATGGTAAACTTGACATGTTTTCAAATCAGGTCTGGAATCTAAGCAATATTTTAGAGGGACTTTAATTGATCACTTCTAATAAAGACGCGCTGTAACTTACTTTACAATCTAGCTGTGCCATTCTAATATGCTGCGCTTTGGCTGGCAACTTCAAAACTCATATTTTCTGTGAGCTAACAGTTTGACCTTTAAACCAATCATCGCTCTAGCCGTGCGGCACTTTTTTTGTATCTAATGCGCTAATTGGATTCAAGCTGTTAGCTCACAAAAAATATGAGTTTTGAAGTGGGAAGCCGGAGTGTGGTTATTAGAATGGCACGGCTAGATTAAAAAGTAAGTAGTGCATCTTTATTAGAAGTGATCAATTAAAGTCCATCTAAAATATCACTTATATTCTGGATGTGATTTTAAAACATGTCAAGTTTACCATCACTTTATATGTGATTTAAAACTAGTAGACCAAATTAATCTTAAAGGGAAACCCAAACATTTTCTTTTGTGATTCAGACAGAGCATACAATTTAAAAAAGACTTTCCAATTTAGGACTAGATTACATGTGGGGCAGTATATTTCTTTTGCGTGATCACAAAAATTCCGCTACAGTAAAGCTTTTTGTGCCATTCGGGTTGCAAACTGCTTGTGAAAATAAGATATCGCTTGCCCAAAACCATTTGCGCCTCACTTGTAATCTAGCCCGTAGAGTTTTCTCACACATACTTAAAGGGACGATCTACTTCAAAATTGTTATTGTTTAAAAAGATAGATAATCCGTTTATTTCCCACCATTCCCCAGTTTTGCAGACCCAACACGGTTATATTAATATACTTTTTACATCTGTGATTACATTGTATCTAAGTCTCTGCATACTGCCTCAATATCTCAGTGCTATTTACAGATTTGCATTTTAGCTAATTAGTGCTGACTCATAAAGAACTCCATAGGAGTGAGCACAATGTTGTTTATATGACACATATGAACAAGCAGTATCTTGCTGTGAAAAGCTATAAAAATGTTGTAAGATAAAGGCTGCCTGCAGGGGCTTAGAAACTGGCAGTGTTAAAGTTTTTAAAGTATGTTAATATAACAGTGTTGGTTGTTTAAAGCTGGGGAATGAATAGTAAAAGTGTTATCTATCTTTTTTAAACAATAAAAAATATTGTAGTATACTGTCCCTTTAAAAAATTATCTCCCCACAACATTGTCCTTTTTTCTTTATTTTTTGTACAATATTATTTTGTGTCAAGCGATCAGTATATGTATAATGTAGTATATAAGTGAATAAGGGTTCAAATGTATATGCTCTTCTGAAAATGTGTGTGCAGAGAGCTCAGGGGTGTGCAGTATATGTGATTATAGAAGAATGACCACGTAGCCTGAGAGCAAGGCCTCTAGTTATCAAGCCGTCGACTTTCTTGCATTCAACGGCACCAATACGCTCGTCTAACATCGCCGCCACTGACCTGAATATGTTCGCCAAATTTATCAAGAAAGCTGTCAAAAAGCCCCGCATCAAGTACGGTGCGATGAGCAGCGGACTGTTGTTAACTAACAGTCATCAATCTCACTGCTCTTCGGCTTATTCACAGCTTTCTTGCTATACTGTCACTAAGCACCCACACTATACTAAACTGTTTTACCCCCTAAACCGCTGCTCCTGGAGCCCCCCGCGACTAAATAAAGTTATTAACCCCTAAACCGCCGCTCCTGGACCCCGCCACAACTCTAATAAATGTATTAACCCCTAAACCGCCGCTCCCGGACCCCGCCGCCACCTACATTATACCTATTAACCCCTAATCTGCCGCCCCCATACCGTCACCACCTACATAAAGTTATTAACCCCTATCCTGCCGATTCCGGACCCTGCTGCAACTAAATAAATTGTTTAACCCCTAAACCGCCGCTCCCGGAGCCCACCGCCACCTACATTATATTTATTAACCCCTAATCTGCCCCCCCTACACCGCCGCCACTATAATAAACATATTAACCCCTAAACCTAAGTCTAACCCTAACCCTAACACCCCCCCTAACTTAAATATAATTTAAAATAATCGAAATATAATTACTACAATTAAATAAATTATTCTTATTTAAAACTAAAAAGCTTAGGGTTTATTTTATAGGTAAGTATTTAGTTTTAAATAGGAATAATTTAGTTAATGATAGTAATATTTATTTAGAGTTATTTAAATTATATTTTTAATATGGTTAATATGGGTTAATATGTTTATTATAGGGGGGGCAGATTAGGGGTTAATAAATATAATGTAGGTGGCGGTGGGCTCCGGGAGCGGCAGTTTAGGGGTTAATCAATTTCTTTAGTTACAGCGGGGTCCGGGATCGGCAGGATAGGGGTTAATAACTTTATCTAAGTGGCGGCGGTATAGGGGGCAGCAGGTTAGGGGTTAATAGGTTTAATGTAGGTGGCGGTGGGGTCCGGGAGTGGCGGTTTAGGGGTTAATAATTTTAATGTAAGTGGCGGCGGTGTAGGGGGGCAGATTATGGGTGTTTAGACTCGGGGTACATGTTAGGTTGCTAGGTGTAGACTTTTACAATAGGAATCTGGGGACCAATTGCTAAAAAAGATATTGCAGAACTAGAAAAAGTTCAGAGAAGGGCCACAAAGCTAATAAGGGGATTGGAGAAATTAACCTATGAGGAGAGGCTAGCCAAACTGGGTCTGTTTTCTTTAGAAAAAAGGCGCTTGAGAGGTGACATGATTACTTTATATAAATATATTCAAGGCCCATATACAGAGATGGCAGAAGCTCTGTTTATTCCAAGAAAATTGTTTCTGACAAGAGGTCATAATTTAAGGTTGGAGGAAAGGAGATTTAATCTCCTGCAACGGAAACGTTTTTTCACTGTGAGAGCAATAAAATTGTGGAACTCATTACCAAAGGAGGTAGTGAATGCCAATACCATAGATACATTTAAAAATAGTCTGGATAAGTTTCTGTATACTAACAAAATTCATGGATATGATTGCTAGTATTAAATGGGTCACATTTTAATGGGGTTATTTAAGCTTAACTGGAGCTTTTTGTAAGTATTTTAGATTTGTATAGGTTGAACTCGATGGACTTCAGTCTTTTTTTCAACCTTATCTACTATGAATCAATGGGATATCGGGCAGCAGCGAACATAAGCTTTCGCTGCTGTCAGACTCCCATAGATTCCTATGGCATCCGCCGCCTCCAGGGCGGCGGATTGAAAACCAGGTACGCTGGGCCGGAATAGTGGCGAGCGTACCTGGTAGTTCTTTGATGACTTCCAAAAGTCGTCAGATAGTTGCGAACTTGCGTTCGGAACATCTGGAGTGACGTAACCATTGATCTGTGTCGGACTGAGTCCGGAGGATCGTATGTTACGTCACTATATTCTACTTTTGCCGGTCTGTAGGGTTTGATAACTACGGCGAATCAGGCTCGCCACAAATACGCTGCAGAATTCCAGCGTATTTGCGGTTGACAGCTTGATAAATAGAGGCCCAAGACTCAACATATTAAAAGAACCTGGCTCCTGTTTTTTTATTTATTTCTTATAATATTTGTTTAATATTTATTGTATTGTCACTGCATATACTATATCTATATTCAGATAGCTTTCTATCACTTCTAGAAAAGCAGTGTGATTTTTTTCACACTGTGGGTCCGAATTATCATGCTCCGAATGGAGCTTGATGCCCCTGTTTCCGCGCGAGCCTTTAGGCTCGCCGGAAACAGCAGTTATGAAGCAGTAGTCTAAAGTCTGCTGCTCCATAACTTGTCTAGATAAAATGAAACAGAATGGAGGGGCGCCTCATGTGTAGTATCATCTATTAAGCAACAACGAGTGACATAACTAAAGCCAAATGGGTACTCACAAATTTGGAGAGCACACTTATGTGCTGGTAAGTGTGCTTTCCAAATTTGTGAGTACCCATTTGGCTTTAGTTATGTCACTCGTTGTTGCTTAATAGATGATACTACACATGAGGCGCCCCTCCATTCTGTTTCATTTTATCTAGTGCTACCTGGACCATCCGGTGAGGAGGAGGCAGCCGCTCCAGCAATCACTACCTTTTGAAGAATTTATAAAGGACTTTTTCACCTTTCACAATTGCAAGTGAACTTTCACTACAGTATTTAAGAATATACTGTTTCTGCTTATATTGGGTTTATATTCATTTTAGATATTTTATTATTGTCACATTATATATATTTTTGTTATAGATTATTGATTACACTGCACCTTGAGCGCCCCCCTTTAGTGATTAGGTCATTATTCCATAACTTGTCTGCCTGCTCTGAGGCTGCGGACATCAATCCGCCCGATCCTATACGACACCCCTTGCCGAATGGCCGCAAATCTGCAGATCTTGTCAGGAATGGTACCTGTACCTTTAACTCAATTTTATTTATTCTTGCTCCTCCCCCTTCCACCTGCCGATTAATCTGTTTAGACTACCTGAATCTCATGTGAGAGGACGCTATTCTGAACCTCTTGGCTACTTCCATACTTGTTAATCTTTAACACTGACTTTATTCTCCTACTTGGATAAGGTTTTCCACCTAAGTTACGCTTACTCTGATAAGCAAGTTGTCAATACCTCGAATCCAATCATCTGTGCGGATTAACCGCTAACTAAAGTATTTTCTACTGTGGCTTGCTCCCTTAACAAAGACTCACCGGCTTTTCGACTCCACTGCAGAGGGATTACAAATACTGTTCACGGGTCATTCCCGCTCACGACTAACTCCGTCTCAACTCTAGCACCGGGCAGCCTGCCAGCAAGCGCTCTCTGTGATAGGACTCCAGCAACACACCTCCGTTCTGCCTTCCATTTACTGCACGATAGTCCCGGCACAGGAAGGGCTTACGCTGACTGCCTGTCAGCTGTTTCTGTGAACTGCACACAGGCTGAATAGAAGCGCTGCAGCTGCAGCACAGACACGTCTCCTATTACTAAGGTACCCATTCTAATTCTATGACAAACTGTATCTTTTTCATAACTGGTACAATTGAACTGTAAAGGTATCTAATTAACTCTGACACAAGGAAACATCTATATCAGTCCTAAAGGACAATATAAACCCCTAAACTTACAGGAGTATATCAGAGACTAACTACAATCAGTAATTCAGGTGACACCTTTTACTCCAGTAACAAGAGATTAAGTTACACATCTAAACTCTCACTCATACACCTTAAAGAGACAGTCTGCAGTTGAGATCCTACTACATTAAGGGTTACAGCACCCTGACATATTAATCGGCCAACTATGGATTCAGCAGACCTGCCTACGGTCGTATACAATTTATCTCAGCAGGTTGAGCAACTCTCTCAAGGAATGAGGGAGCTTCAATTACAAAATGATAGGCTCAGAGCTGCCGTTAGGGATAACATCCCAGAACCCCAGGTCTGTCTACCTGAACGGTTTGCAGGAGACAGGAAGCTATTCAGGCAGTTCAAGAACGCCTGCTATTTATTGTTCCAGATGAAGCCTAGGACATACAGTACAGAAAGACTCAAGGTCATGACTGTTATTTCCTTCCTCTCTGGAGAACCTAGGGTATGGGCGGATACCTTTCTAGAGAATGAAGACCCTATCTTGGGTTCACTCACTGACTTTTTCTCTGCAATGAGCACCCTTTATGAGGATACCCAAAAACAGCTGACAGCTGAGGCAAAGATGCGATCTCTCAGACAGGGTAGACGTCCTGTAGAGGAGTATTTATCTGAGTTTAAACTCTATACCAAGGATTCAGAGTGGAGTGAGATCGCTCTTCGTAACCAATACCGCCTAGGACTCTCAGACAGCCTTAAAGATGAGCTAGCCCGTACCGAATTACCAAGAGGCCTAGAGGATCTCATGACACTCAGTATTCAGATAGATAGGAGACTCCGCGAGAGAAGATCCGAACGACAGCAGACAGAAGGTACCCAAAGGTACTACCCAGCACCCCAACCCAAGGATACTTCCACACCTATGGAGATTGGGTTTACCAAAGGACCTCTCACGCTCGAAGAAAGGCACAGAAGACAACAGAAGAATCTCTGTATGTACTGTGCATCTCCAACTCATCTCGTAAAAGAATGCCCTCTACTACAGCGTCAGAAAAGAAGTAAGCCAAAAATTGTATATAACTGCATGACAAATAAGATCCTGAATGCAGCTTACTGTACCATGTCTCTCTCTTTACAGTGGGATCAGCAAGTGCTACAAGCTGAAGCAATTGTCGACTCAGGAGCTTACTCCAATTTTCTTGACTTAACACTTGTAAATAACAATAAAATACCACTAATTCTGAAAGCAAACCCAGTTTCTATTCGTGTTATTGATGGTACATATGTTTCTTCTGGTCCTGTAACCCATCACACCATCCCTCTTAAGGTCACTATGGGTGATGGTCATACCGAATACATCACTTTCGACGTCATTCCCTCACCGCTATATTCTGTGGTATTGGGTCTCTCATGGTTACAAAAACACCATCCCACCATATCCTGGCAAACACTTCAAGTTGACTTAAATTCGACGTACTGCCGTAACACCTGTTACCCACATCAACAACTCCTCCACATCTCACAAGGTACCATACCCCATGAATACGCTGAGTATATGGACGTATTCAATAAGAAACAAGCAGAACACCTACCACCCCACCGTATATACGATTGTCCTATCGATCTACTACCCGGATCTACCATACCCTATGGGCACATATACCCACTATCTCAACCTGAATTGGAACACCTTAAGGAATACCTTGATGAGAACCTAAAAAAGGGATTCATCAGACCCTCTACCTCTCCTGCTGGAGCAGGTATGTTCTTTGTGAGGAATAAGGATAAGTCCCTAAGGCCCATCATCGATTATAGAGAATTGAACAGAAGGACCAAGAAGAATAGATATCCACTTCCACTTATACCTGAACTTGTCGAGCGGTTAAGTAAAGCAACTGTTTACACGAAACTGGACCTCAGGGGCGCCTACAATCTTGTACGGATCAGGTAGGGCGATGAATGGCTCACCGCATTTAGGACCCGCTATGGGCTTTATGAATATACGGTGATGCCGTTCGGGCTCTGCAACGCCCCGGCCACGTTCCAATATTTCATTAATGATATTTTCAGGGATTTATTGGATGTGTGCCTTGTCATTTACCTCGATGACATCCTGATCTACTCTGATAACCTGCAAGACCACAAGAAGCATGTAAGGTGGGTCCTAGAACGCCTTAGAACACATCGACTTTATGCCAAGCTGGAAAAATGTACCTTTCATACTCATGAAATCACCTTTCTAGGCTACAAGATATCCTCATCCGGAGTACAAATGGAGGAGGGGAAAATAGAAGCTGTACAAAACTGGCCTATACCCACTTCCAAAAAAGATGTACAAAGGTTTTTACGATTCGCCAACTTCTATAGGAAGTTCATTAAAGGGTTCTCCAATATAGCCAGACCACTCAGTGCCCTCACAGGCTCTCACACACCTTTCCGATGGCACCCAGAAGCTCAAACGGCTTTCGACAACCTTAAGAAATCATTCACATCCGCTCCCATTCTACAATTTCCAGACACTGGTCTACAGTTCATCTTGGAGGTGGATGCCTCAGATTATGCCCTAGGTGCCATACTGTCCCAAAGAAAATCCCCCACAGATCCCATACACCCAGTCGCTTTTTATTCAAGACTCATGACTCCCCCTGAACGTAACTATCCCATTGGGGAGAAAGAGCTTCTTGTTATAAAGGCAACCCTGGAACACTGGAGACACCTACTCGAGGGAGCTTCTTTGCCGATTCTTATATATACAGATCACCGTAATCTTGAATACCTCCAATCAAGTAAAGCCCTGTCGGCACGTCAGGTACGTTGGAGTCTGTTCTTCACAAGATTCCAATTCCACATCACGTACCGACCTGGAGCTAAAAACGGTAAGGCTGATTCTTTGTCCAGACAGTTTCCTCGTCCAACCCAACCATCAACTGTCCAACCCATACTCGCACCCCATCAATTCATTGGGGTAGTAAGGAATTCCACCTTATCCTTAAAGTCACATCAAGAAAAAGATACCTCTCTTCCAGCTTTGGACCAACAAATAGACTCCAGGGGTATAGCTCATGTACATGGAAAGATTTACATACCCCCTACTTTAAGAGATGACATACTCCGTGACCATCATGATTCCCCTCTGGCAGGACATCCAGGGATCACTAAGACGACCGAACTTGTCAAGAGGAACTATTGGTGGCCTAACATCCATCAATCTGTTGACCAGTTTATCAAGAGTTGTCATGTATGTGCTGTATCGAAAACGGAAAAGGCTAAACCGTATGGCTTGTTAAAACCTTTTCCTATTCCAGACAGACCCTGGCATACAGTAGGAATGGATTTCATAGTCGATTTACCAGCATCCAACCAGTCGACTACGATCATGGTAGTTGTGGACATACTAACCAAAATGGCACACTTTATCCCTTACAAAAAACTACCAACCGCTGCAGAAACCTCCAAGTTATTTCTTTCACATATAGTCCGAATACATGGCTTGCCGTCTGTTATAATATCCGATAGAGGATCCCAATTCACTTCAAAGTTCTGGAAACAATTGTGTAAGGTTCTCGATATAGACCATCGCTACAGCACCGCGTTCCATCCCCAAACCAACGGACAGACGGAACGCGTCAATCAGTGGATTGAACAATACATTAGATGCTATTGTTCCCATCAACAGGATGAATGGATGACCAACTTACCTATGGCGGAATTCGCCTATAATAACACATTAAACAGCTCTACTAAGAGTACTCCGTTCTACGCCAACTACGGATATCATCCAACCTTCCATCTTCATCCCCATCTCAACACTACCTCAACTGTAGTAGATGACACGACTAACTCACTTCTTGAAGTGTTCACCTTCCTCAAGGAGAACGTTCATGCAGCCCAGCAGCGGCAAAAATTTCACTTTGATAAGAAGAGACGCCCACCACCCAACTATCAAGTGGGTGATCTAGTTTGGTTGTCCACTCGCCACTTGAAGCTTAAAACTCCTACTCGAAAATTTTCCCATCTCTTCATTGGTCCCTACAAAGTCATCAAAGTCGTTAATGAAAACGCTGTGACCCTCATGCTACCAACTGAACTCCCTGTTCATCCCACATTCCATGTTTCTTTGTTGAAACCTTATGTACCCACTCGGCAACATGATCTTTCTTCCGATAACCCACCTGTCTTACAGGAGGAGGCTGTTTATGAAGTTTCTGATATACTCGATTCCAGACTCTCCCGAGGGGTATTGCAATACCTGGTTCATTGGAAGGGCTACTCACATGATGAGGATTCTTGGGAACCCTCATCCAACATCAACGCCTCACGTTTGATTGGCCGTTTCCATAGGCTCTATCCGGAAAAACCTGCTGTAACTGCTGCGGTGCAGCACCTTTGACGGGGGGACCTGTCAGGAATGGTACCTGTACCTTTAACTCAATTTTATTTATTCTTGCTCCTCCCCCTTCCACCTGCCGATTAATCTGTTTAGACTACCTGAATCTCATGTGAGAGGACGCTATTCTGAACCTCTTGGCTACTTCCATACTTGTTAATCTTTAACACTGACTTTATTCTCCTACTTGGATAAGGTTTTCCACCTAAGTTACGCTTACTCTGATAAGCAAGTTGTCAATACCTCGAATCCAATCATCTGTGCGGATTAACCGCTAACTAAAGTATTTTCTACTGTGGCTTGCTCCCTTAACAAAGACTCACCGGTTTTTTGACTCCACTGCAGAGGGATTACAAATACTGTTCGCGGGTCATTCCCGCTCACGACTAACTCCGTCTCAACTCTAGCACCGGGCAGCCTGCCAGCAAGCGCTCTCTGTGATAGGACTCCAGCAACACACCTCCGTTCTGCCTTCCATTTACTGCACGATAGTCCCGGCACAGGAAGGGCTTACGCTGACTGCCTGTCAGCTGTTTCTGTGAACTGCACACAGGCTGAACAGAAGCGCTGCAGCTGCAGCACAGACACGTCTCCTATTACTAAGGTACCCATTCTAATTCTATGACAAACTGTATCTTTTTCATAACTGGTACAATTGAACTGTAAAGGTATCTAATTAACTCTGACACAAGGAAACATCTATATCAGTCCTAAAGGACACTATAAACCCCTAAACTTACAGGAGTATATCAGAGACTAACTACAATCAGTAATTCAGGTGACACCTTTTACTCCAGTAACAAGAGATTAAGTTACACATCTAAACTCTCACTCATACACCTTAAAGAGACAGTCTGCAGTTGAGATCCTACTACATTAAGGGTTACAGCACCCTGACAGATCTACAGGAGGCGGCATTGCACAAGCAGTTTACAAGAACTGCTTGTGCAATGATAAATGCAGACAGCGTATGCTGTCGTCATTTATCGATGTGCAGCGGACATGATACACTACATCGTATCATGTTCGCTCGCACTTTCATAAATTGGCCCCTATGGCTTAATATTATATATAACATCATTTTGTAAATTTTAAAAATACAGAGTTTACTAAAGGTACTAGATTCATATGGTTGGTTTATATTTGAGCCAGTCACATTACCAGGTGCAGTAATGATACCTAGATGGCCTAGATTCAAATCTTGTGGCTGATAATATTTTTTATTTCTAAACAAAAAAACACCAATTATTTTAAGTTGTATTCCAATACCTTTGCTCCTCAAGTTACTGTACCTGTTACATCCTGTGCTAGACATTACTGATAAGTATCTCAGTATCTAAAGTTTCTAATTTTAGTGCCAAGAAAGAGCAGTGGTTAAAGGTGTTTTCACATGCTTTTTCATTTCAAAATTAGAAACAAACAGAAACAAAAGGAAACATCATTACTAAATGAAAGATATTTTAAAAGGCCATATAATCAAAAAAAGTCTTAGTCCATGTGATTTAAAGTGAAGGTAAAGTTAATCTGTCTGCCACAAAAAAATCAATATAACACTCAAAAATAATAGCATGTTCATTCATCAATTCTTATGTTTTTCAATTTTACCTTTTTTATCTATTATAATGTGCTCCGATTTTGCTTCGAATAAAACAACCCGGTTTTTTTTTGTGTTTTTTTTTAAACAACGATCACGTTGTTTAGACAGCCAATTGATTTTTTGGCCGTTAGGCGGCCGTCAATTGACGTCAGAAGGGGATGCTTAATTGTGCGCATGCTCGACTATTTTTACTTCCTCCTTGAAAGCGAGCGTGTCATCGTGTAGCGCATGCGCATTAAGCGGTTCATTTGTTTGCCAAGTCTCAACCGCATCGGATCGCATATTGCGACAATTTTGTTACATTTCAATTGCTGCATCTATTCCTATAAGCTGTTTGAGCCATATTCACACACCTATACTGTCGCTTCCCAAATATAGGGCGCGATCCGATATGCAGCGTCCCCCCCCCCTCCGCCCGAAGTTTCAACTCGCAACTCAAGCTATCCTATATACGGCGCCGTCAGATGCTAAAGTGCCGTAAGTCTGATAAACCAGCGATGTCCAGAAATCTGCGTAAGTACAAATTTCTGGAGTCGCCAGTGACTTACGGCACTTTAGAAACTGCTGGCGCCTACAAAACCTGACTAAACTATGAAATCACCCGCACTGTCTAACACGCCTCCTAAACATAGCCCGACACGTCTAACCCTCTATCCGCTATTCCCCCTCACTATCCTAACAATAAAAAAAACACTGCTCCCTAAACCACCGCTCCCGGACCCCGCCGCCACCTAATAAAGTTATTAACCCCTAAACCGCCGCTCCCGGACCCCGCCGCCAGCTATATTAAATCTATAACCCCCTAAAGTGAGCCCCTAACACCGCCGCCATCTACCTTACCTACCCCCTAAAGTGAGCCCCTACCCCGCCGCCATCTATTTTAAAATTATTAACCCCTAATTTAATCCCCCTACCCCGCCGCCAGCTATATTCAATTATTTAACCCCTAAAATACTAAACTATCCCTACCACTAAACCTAAGTCTAACCCTACAAATAGCCCTGAAAAGGGCTTTTTGCGTGGCATTACCCCAAAGTAAACTGCTCTTTTGCCAGCCCTTAAAAGGGCTTTTGGCGGGGCTTTGTCACAAAGTAATCAGCTCTTTTGCCTACAATCTAAATCCCCCTACACTGCTGCCACCTATAATAAATGTATTAACCCCTAATCTAATCCCCCTACACCGCCGCCACCTATATTAAACACATTAACCCCTAATCTAATCCCCCTACACCGCCGCCAGCTATATTAATCCTAATTATATTGGGGTTAATATAGTTAATATCGTTATTATATTATCTATACACTAAGTATAATAACCCTATCTAACTCTAACATCCCTAGCTAAACTCTTATTAAAATAAATCTAATATTAATATTATTAATGAAAATATTCCTATTTAAATCTAAATACTTACCTATAAAATAAACCCTAAGATAGCTACAATGTAATTAATAATTACATTGTAGCTATTTTAGGGTTTATATTTATTTTACAGGTAACTTGGTATTTATTTTAACTAGGTACAATAGCTATTAAATAGTTAATAACTATTTAATAGCTACCTAGTTAAAATAATTACCAATTTACCTGTAAAATAAATCCTAACCTAAGTTACAAATACACCTACACTATCAATAAATTAAATAAACTACAAATATCTAAACTAAAATACAATTAAATAAACTAAATTACAAAAACAAACACTAAATTACAAAAAATAAAAAAATATTACAAGATTTTTAAGCTAATTACACCTATTCTAAGCCCCCTAATAAAATAATAAAGCCCCCCAAAATAAAAAAAATTCCCTACCCTATTCTAAATTAAAAAAGTTAGCTCTTTTACCTTACCAGCCCTTAAAAGGGCCTTTTGCGGGGCATGCCCCAAAGAAAACTGCTCTTTTGCCTGAAAAAAAAACCACAATACCACCCCCAAACCCCCCGTAAATAAACCTAACACTGCCTGACCTCCTCTACAACCTCTTCTCTATGCTGCTCCCTAATCAGCTCTAACAGTTCCGGGCTAATCTGCCCCCTATCCCCCACTCCCGACATACTCAAACAAAAAGTGAATGTGCCCAAATAAAAGGGGTCAAAATAAATAGCAAACAGTAAAAAGTGCAAAAAGTGTGAATGGGATATAAATAAACGAGGGTAAGGGGTATTAAACAGACAAAAATGTAGAAAAATACTAAAATGAGGAAAAGTAAACAAAATCTAACTATGGGATGGGTATGGGCTTACAAGGAGTGGGGTATGGGCTTGCAGGGAATGGGGTATGGGATGAAAGGCAATGGGGTATGGAGTGTAGTATGAGAGGGGATGGGGTATGGAATGTATGTAGTGTTATTGATAAGTGTATGTATGAATTGAATGTGTTTGCGTGTAAATGTGTTAATATAAGTATTCAGAAAAACCACTCGCACACTCACCCAAAAAAACTCTCGCTCACTAACGCTCTCGCATGTGTAATGCGTATGTGCTATGTTGCGTGATTGTTGTTTGTACATTTGATGTTTGTTTTTGTTGTGCATTATTCTGTATACGTAATATGACAGAGCAGCGCTTATTTATTGCGAGATCGAGTGTTAGCTGAAAAATCTGTGCTTCTTTCATTTATCATTGATCTCTATGGGAGAATGTTTAACGCTGCCGTGATTATGCGTAAAAAATAAATGCGGTAGTCATTTTACCGCAACGCGTTACAAGGTTGTTTTGAGACTCGTAATATCTACGTTATGAAAATAAAGTAAACGTAGCTAATGCACCGCTCCTAACGCACAACTCGTAATCTAGCTGTTAGTGTTTTTTACTTTTTGTAACTTAATGTTTATTTTTTTTTGTAATTTAGAAATTTTTAATTGTAGATTTAAATAATTTGAGTAGGGTTAGCTTTTTAAATATGTAATATAGTTAATTTAATTGGTAGTTTAATGTAATTGTAGAATAATAGTTAGGGTAGGTTAATTAATAGTTTAATATACTTTAATTTAATTGTAGTATAATAGTTAGGGTATGTTAATTAATAGTTTAATATAGTTTAATTTAATTCTAAAGGTAAGTTTAAATTTATTATAAGATAGGGATGTTTTAATTTTAATGTAAAGTTAGTGGGTTATTAGGTTAAGGGGTTAATAGCTTAATTTAGTTTATGGCGATGTGGGGGGCTGGCGGTTTAGGGGTTAATAGGTTTAGTAAGTGGTAATGATGTGGGAGGCCAGGGGTTTAGGGGTTAATACTTTTATTTAGTTGCGGTGGGGTCCGGAAGGCGGGATAGGGGTTAATAACTTTATTAAAGTTGCTGCGGGGTCCGGGAGCGGCGGGATAGTATAGTTGCGGTGTTTAGTGACAGGGTATAAATAAAGTTGTTAAAAATCCGAATAACAGCGAGATCGATGACTGCTAGTTAACAACAGTCCGCTGCTCATCGCCCCATACTTGGTGTGCGGCTTTTTGCCGGCTTTTTTAATAAATATGGAGATTGTATTCAGGTTTGCGGCCGCAATGTTAGGCGAGCGTATTGGTGCCGTTGAATGCAAGAAAGTTGACGGCTTGATAGATAGGCCCCAATGCATTGATATCAATGCGGTAGGACCATATTATGTATTAAATATATAAAATATAAACTGGTGGATTGTGATCATATGGATAGAAATTTTCAGTTTGATATTTTTTATTTAAAAGTGTGATTTTACTAACCCACTGTTTGAGCTGAAGAACTGACTTAAAATAGTGTGTCATATTGCCTCCTAGTCTGGCTTGGCAGCTATGCGTGCAATTTTTACATTAGTAAGCAATACAAGGATAACTCTAGAGAGTGCTAATCTTGGAAGTGCTTCTGTGACATCTACTGGCTTGACACTATCATAGCAATACAAGTTCTATATTACATGCATTGTGCAACTGTTGCTTTCTATACATTGGTGCAAGGCAGTGTCACTGCCCTCTACAGGTACTTTATAAATTTGAGAATCAAGAAATGAATACCTATTGCATCAAATTATTAAAGCACTAGCACTTTTTTAAATACAGGAGAAGATCCAGGCTAATATATTGTAGACCAGTGCGGTTCACTGTTTGCAAACAAAGAGCTACACTTATTTATGTATTCATTTATTTGATTTAAGTTACAGGGAGAGTGGGCACATTTAAGAAATACTATTACTTGAAATAAAATATATACTGTAATAAAAGCAAACTTCTTATTTGCAATGCATTGGTAGAATATATAGGATATGTATAAACTCTGAGATCTAAACTATGGATTCTCTCAAACTACAGTAATAAGTCAGCCGCGGAAAAGAGAATCACCCTATTCACCTTCAGGATAGGTGCATTTCAGAGAATGGGGGGGTAGTGAGTGTTCTGTGTATCATCAATTGGAAGGGAAACAGGAGCAGTGTGTCTCATTCTAAGTGGCCGATTTAACAATGTGCGAGTGGACCTGATCCGATGTAGCGGATCATGTCCGCCGCACATGGTTAAATGCAGACAGCATACACTGTTGGCATTTATTATTGCACAAGCATTTCTCGTGAAATGCTTGTGCAATGCTGCCCCCTGCACATTCGCTAGCAGGGGGTGTCAATAAACCCGATCGTATCTGATCAGGCTGATTGCTGTCCGCCTCCTAAGAGGTGGCAGGCGAGTTAAGGAGCAGCGCAGGAAACAGCTGCATTCGGTCAGTAGTAAATCGGCCCCTATAGCTTTACTCTAGTATCACACAGCCCTTATAAAAACCTGACAAAATATTTCACAGTGGGAATCTTTGCATACTTGGTAATATCCTAGGACCCGATTCTCTAAACCTCTTTGGTCTGTGGAGATTATCAAAAAAGTCTTGAAAATAATATGAGGTCCTTTAATTAATTTTAGAAAGACAAATTTTAGTTTGAGAATTGGATTGGAAGGAAAGACACATACATTAGAATATAAGGCTAATTTGTGTGTTTGTGTGTGTGATTTTTTTTAACATGTCAGCAAGTTTTTGATCATTGGGACTTATATTTTATCATTTTATTTAAAATATTTATCTCACATATTGTACAATATTTTTAAGAATGAGATCATCCAGGAGCGTTTAAAATGTGCATTCTGACTTTTCGGCACTAAACAAATTCCAAAGAAAGTGAACGTAAGCCACATTTTTAGACATAGTTAGATATTAAAATTGTTATATTCATGTATTGTACTTTTGATAAATATAATTTGTTTTAAAGTTTCAAATTATCTGTTGTAATTCTGTACATGGGACCTAGGTACATTTTTGTAAGGTTACAGTGATGGTAAACTTTGTGTTATAACTTTATCTGAACGTAACTTATGTGTTCCAATAACACTAATGACGCCTTTATGAGTAATAGAGTCTGTCATGAAGGCCTCGTGATTTTAGTTCTAAGGGGTTCACTTTTTAGCTTGTGTACTAAAAATATATTTTTTATTTTATTTCAGAGGAAGTGCATCCCTGTGGGTTTTTTTCTTAGAGAGCCATAGCCCCATCATAAATAGATGTAAGCCTCACTGGAGAAACATTATTGACTAAGATCAGTTTTATAGCCCAGCTTACAGAGAGTGATTCTTAAGATGCAGAGATTTCAGTAGAGACATGATAAAAACCAGTGCCCTCTACCCAGAGAGAGCTGAGGTCAATTAAAGGGATATTAAACCCAAATGTATTCTTTCATTATTCAGATAAAGCATACAATTTTAAACAACATTCCAATTTACTTATATTATCTAATTTGCTTCATTCTTGAGATATCCTTTGTTTAAGAAATAGCAATGCACATGGGTGAGCCAATCACACAGGGCATCTATGTGCTGCCACCAATAAGCAGCTTCTGAGCCTATCTAGATATGCTTTTTACCAAAGAAAATTAAGAGAATGAAGCAAATTAGACAGTAGAAGTAATTTACGCCTAGATTTAGAGTTTTGCGGCCAAAGGGGTGCGTTAGCTACGCATGCTTTTTTCTGTCCGCACCTTTTAAATACCGCTGGTATTTAGAGTTCACAGAATGGCTGCATTAGGCTCCAAAAAAGGAGCGTAGAGCATATTTACCGCAACTTCAACTCTCGATACCAGCGGTGCTTACGGACGCGGCCAGTTTCAAAAACGTGCTCGTGCACGATTCCCCCATAGAAAACAATGGGGCTGTTTGAGCTGAAAAAAAAAACCCAACACCTGAAAAAAAGCCGCGTTCAGCTCCTAACGCAGCCCCATTGTTTTCTATGTGGAAACACTTCCTACGTCTGCACCTAACACTCTAACATGTACCCCGAGTCTAAACACCCCTAACCTTACACTTATTAACCCCTAATCTGCCGCCCCCGCTATCGCTGACCCCTGCATATTATTTTTAACCCCTAATCTGCTGCTCCATACACCCCCACCACCTACATTATCCCTATGTACCCCTAATCTGCTGCCCTAACATCGCCGACCCCTATATTATATTTATTAACCCCTAATCTGCCGCCCCCAATGTCGCCTCCACCTAACTACACTTATTAACCCCTAATCTGCCGATCGGACCTGAGCGCTACTATAATAAATGTATTAACCTCTAATCCGCCTCACTCCCGCCTCAATAACCCTATAATAAATAGTATTAACCCCTAATCTGCCCTCCCTAACATTGCCGACACCTAACTTCAAATATTAACCCCTAATCTGCCGACAGGAGCTCACCGCTACTCTAATAAATTTATTAACCCCTAAAGCTAAGTCTAACTTTAACCCTAACACCCCCCTAAATTAAATATAATTTAAATCTAACAAAATAAATTAACTCTTATTAAATAAATTATTCCTATTTAAAGCTAAATACTTACCTGTAAAATAAACCCTAATATAGCTACAATATAAATTATAATTATATTATAGCTATTTTAGGATTTATATTTATTTTACAGGTAACTTTGTATTTATTTTAACCAGGTACAATAGCTATTAAATAGTTAAGAACTATTTAATAGCTAAAATAGTTAAAATAATTACAAAATTACCTGTAAAATAAATCCTAACCTAAGTTACAATTAAACCTAACACTACACTATCAATAAATTAATTAAATAAACTACCTACAATTACCTACAATTAAACCTAACACTACACTATCAATAAATAAATTAAATACAATTCCTACAAATAAATACAATTAAATAAACTAACTAAAGTACAAAAAATAAAAAAGGACTAAGTTACAAAAAATAAAAAAATATTTACAAACATTAGAAAAAAATTACAACAATTTTAAACTAATTACACCTACTCTAAGCCCCCTAATAAAATAACAAAGACCCCCAAAATAAAAAAAATGCCCTACCCTATTCTAAATTACAAAAGTTCAAAGCTCTTTTACTTTACCAGCCCTTAAAAGGACCTTTTGTGGGGCATGCCCCAAAGAATTCAGCTCTTTTGCCTGTAAAAAAAAACACATACAATACCCCCCCCAACATTACAACCCACCACCCACATACCCCTAATCTAACCCAAACCCCCCTTAAATAAACCTAACACTAAGCCCCTGAAGATCTTCCTACCTTATCTTCACCTCGCCGGGTATCACCGATCGGTCCTGGCTCCAAAATCTTCATCCAACCCAAGCGGGGGGTGGCGATCCATAATCCTGCGGCTGAAGAGGTCCAGAGGAGGCTCCAAAGTCTTCATCCTATCCGGGAAGAAGAGGCGATCCAGACCGGCGACCATCTTGATCCAAGCAGCATCTTCTATCTTCATCCGATGAGGAACGGCTCCATAGTGAAGACCTCCAGCGCGGATCAATCTTCTTCCTCCGACGTCCAACTGAAGAGTGACGGTTCCTTTAAGGGACGTCATCCAAGATCGGAACAGCCAATAGAATGCGAGCTCAATCTGATTGGCTGATCGGATCAGTCAATCGGATTGAACTTGATTCTGATTGGCTGATTCCATCAGCCAATCAGAATTTTCCTACCTTAATTCCGATTGGCTGATAGAATCCTATCAGCCAATCGGAATTCGAGGGACGCCATCTTGGATGACGTCCCTTAAAGGAACCGTCACTCTTCAGTTGGACGTCGGAGGAAGAAGATTGATCCGCGCTGGAGGTCTTCATGATGGAGCCGTTCCTCATTGGATGAAGATAGAAGATGTCGCTTGGATCAAGATGGTCGCCGGTCTGGATCGCCTCTTCTTCCCGGATAGGATGAAGACTTTGGAGCCTCTTCTGGACCTCTTCAGCTGCAGGATTATGGATCGCCAGCCCCCGCTTGGGTTGGATGAAGATTTTGGAGCCAGGACCGATCGGTGATACCCGGTGAGGTGAAGATAAGGTAGGAAGATCTTCAGGGGCTTAGTGTTAGGTTTATTTAAGGGGGGTTTGGGTTAGATTAGGGGTATGTGGGTGGTGGGTTGTAATGTTGGGGGGGTATTGTATGTGTTTTTTTTACAGGCAAAAGAGCTGAATTCTTTGGGGCATGCCCCACAAAAGGTCCTTTTAAGGGCTGGTAAGGTAAAAGAGCTTTGAACTTTTGTAATTTAGAATAGGGTAGGGCATTTTTTTATTTTGGGGGTCTTTGTTATTTTATTAGGGGGCTTAGAGTAGGTGTAATTAGTTTAAAATTGTTGTAATTTTTTTCTAATGTTTGTAAATATTTTATTATTTTTTGTACCTTAGTTCTTTTTTATTTTTTGTACTTTAGTTAGTTTATTTAATTGTAGTTATTTGTAGATATTGTATTTAATTAATGTATTGATAGTGTAGTGTTAGGTTTAATTGTAGGTAATTGGAGGTATTTTATTTAATTAATTTATTGATAGTGTAGTGTTAGGTTTAATTGTAACTTAGATATGTGTATGTGTATCTCAGCGCCGACTAAACCTTATATGCCCGGAGTGGTGGTACCTAGCTGCCACCTAGGGTAAATCTAGTAAGAATGTTGTATCCAGGCGCCAACAATGGAGGCTAAGGTTAAAATATCAATGTTTATTCTAGACAATGTTAAAAATGATTAAAATGTATTAAAACACTTTAAACAAAAGATACAGGTTAAAATCTAGTTAGAAGATACAGGTTAAAATCTAGTTAGAAGATACAGGTTAAAATCTAGTTAGAAGATACAGGTTAAAATCTAGTTAGAAGATACAGGTTAAAATCTAGTTAGAAGATACAGGTTAAAATCTAGTTAGAAGATACAGGTTAAAATCTAGTTAGAAACGCAAGGATCCTCGCTAAAATATGTTAAAAACAATAAGGTCAAAAACAATAATCTATAATCTTACACTTTACAATCTTACACTTTCTACAGGGTAATTATATAAACAAATTTCAACAACTTCCAACAATAATGTTTGTGAGTGAGAGCTTGCGCTCCACACTGTGGATATGGACTTCGTCCAAGTGATAATAGGTGTGCTTAAAAAATGAGCAAAAAATAAGCAAAAAATAAGCAAAAAATATCTCAGTCTTGTGAAAAATAAAACATCAGTCCTGTGAACAAATTAAATGTCAATCCTGTGAAGAAGAAAATCCTGTGAAGGAATAACTGTGAAATGAGAGTCAATCCTGTTGAAAAACTCCACTCCTGTGTAGATAACAATCAATTCTTGTGTGAAAGATATCCAAAACAACGTGATATGTGTTGCAAACAAAAAAATAATAAAAAATATAAGAAAAATATAAGAAAAAATGCTCTTTAGAGACTGAGCTCTAAGCAAAAAATAAAAATAGTGATCTAAGCAAAAATAAAGGTAGTGATCTTTGGGGACTGAGCCCCAAGCAAAGAATGGAGACAGTACACTAAGAGTAACAAACAAATGCTGCCCTTCATATCATTATAAAACAAGTTACGTCCATATCAGTAAGATGCCTCCACATAAAATATTTAGAGGCCAGCCGATAGTCTCTACCAATAGGTATATAATGCCCTTCCCTAATTATAACAGCTCTCAACACTCTTCCCCACACATTTATTATAGCTCTTACAATTTACAAATGTATGGCAGTTACACAACTTGTGGATTCAAGGATACACTGCAGTTAAGGGTATTCCAGCCGCCTATAAAATCAATAATCCCTCTATTAACAGCTATACAATTTATATATCTAAGGACAAATTAGAATTAATGGCACTCCAGCCGCCCCTTCTTGCCGCCCACAAGAATTGATTGTTATCTACACAGGAGTGGAGTTTTTCAACAGGATTGACTCTCATTTCACAGTTATTCCTTCACAGGATTTTCTTCTTCACAGGATTGACATTTAATTTGTTCACAGGACTGATGTTTTATTTTTCACAAGACTGAGATATTTTTTGCTTATTTTTTGCTTATTTTTTGCTCATTTTTTAAGCACACCTATTATCACTTGGACGAAGTCCATATCCACAGTGTGGAGCGCAAGCTCTCACTCACAAACATTATTGTTGGAAGTTGTTGAAATTTGTTTATATAATTACCCTGTAGAAAGTGTAAGATTGTAAAGTGTAAGATTATAGATTATTGTTTTTGACCTTATTGTTTTTAACATATTTTAGCGAGGATCCTTGCGTTTCTAACTAGATTTTAACCTGTATCTTCTAACTAGATTTTAACCTGTATCTTTTGTTTAAAGTGTTTTAATACATTTTAATCATTTTTAACATTGTCTAGAATAAACATTGATATTTTAACCTTAGCCTCCATTGTTGGCGCCTGGATACAACATTCTTACTTAATTGTAACTTAGGTTAGGATTTATTTTACAGGTAATTTTGTAATTATTTTAACTATTTTAGCTATTAAATAGTTCTTAACTATTTAATAGCTATTGTACCTGGTTAAAATAAATACAAAGTTACCTGTAAAATAAATATAAATCCTAAAATAGCTATAATATAATTATAATTTATATTGTAGCTATATTAGGGTTTATTTTACAGAGTATTAGAGTTATTTCGTTAGATTTAAATTATATTTAACTTAGGGGGGTGTTAGTGTTAGGGTTAGACTTAGCTTTAGGGGTTAATCCATTTATTACAGTAGCGGCGAGATTCGGTCGGCAGATTAGGGGTTAATAATTGAAGTTAGGTGTCGGCGATGTTAGGGAGGCCAGATTAGGAGTTAATACTATTTATTACAGGGTTATTGAGGTGGGAGTGAGGCGGATTAGGGGTTAATAACTTTATTATAGTAGCGGTGCGGTCGGCTCGGCAGATTAGGGGTTAATAAGTGTAGGCAGGTGGAGGCGACGTTGAGGGGGGCAGATTAGGTGTTAATAAATATAATATAGGGGTCGGCGGTGTTAGGGGCAGCAGATTAGGGGTACATAAGGATAACGTAGGTATCGGCGCTTTGCGGTCGGCAGATTAGGGGTTAATTATTGTAGGTAGCTGGCGGCGACGTTGTGGGGGGCAGGTTAGGGGTTAATAAATATAATATAGGGGCCGGCGGTGTTAGGGGCAGCAGATTAGGGGTACATAAGTATAACGTAGGTGGCGGTCGGCAGATTAGGGGTTAAAAATTTTTTATAGAGTGGCGGCGATGTGGGGGGGCCTCGGTTTAGGGGTACATAGGTAGTTTATGGGTGTTAGTGTACTTTAGAGCACAGTAGTTAAGAGCTTTATAAACCGGCGTTAGCCCAGAAAGCTCTTAACTACTGACTTTTTTCTGCGGCTGGAGTTTTGTCGTTAGAATGCTAACGCTCACTTCAGCCAAGACTCTAAATACCGGCGTTAGAAAGATCCCATTGAAAAGATAGGATACGCAATTGACGTAAGGGGATCTGCGGTATGGAAAAGTCGCGGCTGAAAAGTGAGCGTTAGACTGACTCCAAATACCAGAGGGCGGTAAAAACCAGCGTTAGGAGCCTCTAACGCTGGTTTTCACGGCTACCGCCCAACTCTAAATCTAGGCCTTAGAAAGTTGTTTAAAATTGCATGCTCTTGCTAAATCATGAAAGAAAAAATTTGGGTTTATTGTCCCTTTAAGGGTTATTGTTAGATCAAATTAGGATAAGATTTTATGAATATTAGGCCTTTGAGACACTTCTTCAACTGGACTTGTCGTATTCGGTATCAAAATAATTCTCATGACATCACATAGGGATTGCCTAACTGTATTTATGGACTAAATAAACACAACAGAAATTATAAGGTGTTCTATAATTTCAGCCAAGGATTTAGAGCTTTATCACATGTCATAAATGAGAGGGGTGAGTATTTCCTTGGCCCCTCTGAAAGAATGTTTGGTCAATAAATCTGATATCAGAGTTAAGGGTATATAAGGGTATATAACTTTGATTCCAACAACATAAGTTTGTCATTTTTACATGTGAGGCTGTCTGCTACAGCGTATTTTGATAGTTCTCTAATTCATCTCCCCGGAAGTAGAAACTATATTCTTCAAGTAAAGTTATTAGGTTCTGTTATTTCTCCTTTTTATTTTAAAAACTGTTTGCTTGTGGACTGGTTTTTTTATGTCAAGGCACTGTGACTAAATTTTTGCTCCTATATTAAGTTTTGCCTTTCTCCAATATTTGAACCACGTTACTGAAAGGCACTGGTAATAATAATACTGTTTTATTTTAGCTTAATTTTTGCTAAATTGTATTATGGATTTTTTATTTGCTATACATACATAATTTTAATTTGTTAGTCTGGGTTTCCCTAATATTTTCCCCATACAATAAATGTTGGGTAGTGGCAGATTAGAGATAGTTTAGTGTGGGTAGCATTAAAGGGGAATTTTGTGCATTTTTTCAAGGTCTAGAACAGACGTAGAGAGTGTTTATTAACCCTGGCTAGACTGTGACAAATTGAATAAAGTTTTCTGTTAACCCTTTTCGGTGCCAAACAAGTGACTGGTGCAGGGTTGGTTAATCCTGGTTGTCACAGTGTCTATGTAAATTATTATGTTATAGTACCTTTTTTGTCACCGAGTATTGCGAGCCCCCACTGGCGCCCCTCCGTCTCTTTTTTTTTTCTGCCCTCCAATTCTGGCATCCAATAGAAAACTTAGCTGTACGACTCTCTGATTTCAATGTTATATTGTTCCTAAACTTTAAGACAATCAGGAGCATTTAGTGTCTTCCACATTACGCACATGCATGATAATTTAGTCACACCAAAGTCAACAGTAAATTGCTTCTATATTGTGATTCACTCTTTACTTAATTTGTGCAATTTTCACACAGTATTGGGAGGGCGCACCAGGTCTGACGTGTACAACGGATGGGACTGCAATACACATCACGGCTCTGCAGATTGAATCTAATAGGGGGCGTAGTGAAGGAGGGCAACAAATGGAAAATAAAACATATTTTAAAGAAAGTTAGTACATATAATAAACATTTTTATAGTGTTTCAATTAATATTTGTATGAAGATTTAAAAGGACAGTATACTCTAAAAAAGGTATTGTGTAAAAAGATAGATTATTCCTTTATTAACCATTTTCCAGTTTTGCATAACCAACATGGTTATATTAATATACTTTTTACCTCTTTGATTACCTTTTATCTAAGCTTCTGCAGAGTGCCCCCTTATTTTGGTTCTATTGACAGACTTGCATTTTATCCCATCAGTGCTGACTCATAAATAACTCTACGGGAGTGAGCACAATGTTATCTTTATGGCACACATGAACTAGCGCAATCTAGCTGTAAAAATGCACTGAGATAAGAGGCGGCCTTCAAGGGCTTAGAAATTAGCATAAGAGCCTACCTAGGTTTAGCTTTCAACAAAGAATACCAATAGAACAAAACAAAATTGATTATAAAAGTAAATTGGAAAGTTGTTTAAAATTACTTGCCCTATCTTAATCATGAAAATTTAATTTTGACTATACTGTCCCTTTAAAGGGACAGTCTACAATATAATTTATATTGTTTTAAAATATACATCATCCCTTTATAACATTTTCAATTTATTTGTCGACCTAAATAGGTTCACCAGAAAATTATCTCTCCAAAGATGTTTTGCCTTAAAGAAACTTAAACATCAGAGAATTGAAGGAATGCCCATACTGACAAAAAATATGCACATTAAAGATAATACAACTATTCACAGTGATATTGATACACTATTAGGTGACCTTTATGAGGGGTATATTCATGCAAGCCTAAAACCTGCATCCACTTACACACATCCTAGAGAAGAGGGAATCCTATATTGGCTTATTCCAAGATTTAGTAATGGAAGATCTTGGGCAGATACCCAAACATCTATTGGGCAAATCTAACCTGTGGCCTAATGAAAAAAATGCACTCAATCAACTACAAAATAATCAATTCATAGTAATTCGCCAAGCGGATAAGGGAGGAGGAGTAGTTATTCAGAACTACACTGATTACACGGCAGAAGCTGACTGAATATTGGGTGATAAGGCATACTATAGAATCTTGGATAAAGATCCTACCGATATTTTTCTAAAAAAACTAATGACCATGATAAACTATGGATTTAGGGAGGGTATTTTAACATTACATGAGAAGAATTATATAACACCTGTACAACCCAGCATACCATTCTATTACCATCTCCCTAAAATACATAAAAACATCCAGCAACCCCCAGGAAGGCCCATTATTGCGGACATAAATAGTATTACAGATAAACTATCAGCATATTTAGACCAGTTCCTACAAAAGTAAGTGAGATTATTGCCGTCCTTTATTAAGGACACAACAGATTTGTTACATAAATTATCACAAATAAATAGAGCTAATGACTATTGCTGGCTATCATGCAATGTCAATGCTCTTTATTCCAACATAGCACATGATATTGGTTTAGATGTCATCAGTAATTATTTGAGGGATGACATCTATATGCCCGATGAGCAAAAAGAGTACATTTTGGATTTAATCCGTTTTATTCTAAAACACAATTATTTTAAGTATTTGGATCACTATTATTTGCAGGTAAAAGGAACGGCCATGGTGACCAGGTTCGCTCCCAGCTTTGCCAATTTAGTCATGGGTAGATTTGAAGATATCTACATCTATGACAAAAGCTGGGAACCGAACCTGGTCTTCTATGGTCGTTACAGTGATGACCTCCTAATGATTTGGAGAGGTAGTGATGAATCTGCCATTAACTTGGTAAAACATCTAAATAACAATACATTTGGTCTCACTTTCAGTCACGGCATTCATAAAAACAAAATTGAATATCTAGATGTATCATTATCTTGGGATGGATTCGGCAATATATCATCCCAGACATACTTCAAGTCAGTGGACAGTAATAATTTCCTTGAATACAGTAGTAACCACTTAACCAGTTGGAAGACTAACATCCCGTACAGCCAGTTTTGGCGCATCAAAAGAAACTGTAGCACTCTGGAGTCATATGATGTTCAATCCAAGATTTTAACACAAAGGTTTAAGGAGAAGGGGCATCTGAGTTCCCTCTTAGAGGAGGGTTATCTAAAAGCAAGATCAATTAACAGGAACTAAATATTGGATGAGGCCATCAGAAAGCCTAAGAATACCAACCAACCTAGTGAAGTATCATTTATTACTGATTATAATTCAAATTTTAGGGCCATTAAGAAGGTGATCAATAAACATTGGCACCTGTTACAGAGAGATCCTGTTATGAAACAAATTATAGGTTCCACTCCTAAATGTATTTTCAAAAGTGCACCCACTATCAAACAGAAAGTGGCATCGGGCAAAGTGGTTGTAACTAAGAGAATAATGGCAAAGCAGACTCCAATAGCTAAACAATAACACAGCTACATAAATGGAGCTTTTAAATTTAACAAAAAAATATGCAATATGTGTCGGTATATTACACAAGGTCGGAAAAAAATAACATCAACTATAACAGGTTTATCTTATACCATAAATAGTAAACCTACATGTAGCTCGAGTTTTGTGATCTATCTGCTCATATGCTTTTGTGGTATCCAGTACTTAGGTCTTACTACTCGACCTATTAGAAAAATGTGGGGTGAACATTATAGAAACATCACCAAAGAGAGTCACAAACACAGTGTCTCCAGACATCACTGTCTGTACCATTCTAACACAAAATGTGCTTTCAAAATCACCCCTCTTGAACATATACCATCAATACAAGAATTAAATTGAGTTATGAAACTTAGACAGCGAGAGACCTATTGGATTTATAAATTCAAATAATTATCTCCAATGGGTCTAAATGAGAATGTAGACATGGCAGCCTTTAACTAATTCAACATGTGAGCTCATTTTTGAAGGAACTCCTTATCCAATAATAACATTTAGCATTAATGATAAATTACATCATCATCTAAAAGATATTGGTGACCTCCAGTACACATGAACTCCAGTAGCTAGTTATGGACATCCATCTACCTTAACTACTGCACACAGATTATAGTTTATAACCAAACAAGTAATATTCCGTCCACTAGACATGAATTCCATGAGTATGTTATCTTTTTGCAATAGTTAATAATCAGCTTTTTTTTATGCAATCTGTTTACACACCCATTGACACCTCACACCCATGATATTTTATAGCACTCTGAGTACTATCTCCTTTAGTTGTTAGTTATTAAGCAATAACTTATTATGGAATATATCCATTATAAGCGTAATTCACATATTACACAAACACATAAGTAGCATTTTATCCACTAGGCCAGAGCTTTCCAAACTTTTCATGTTGGTGACACACTTTTTAGACCTACATCATTTTGCGACATAGTAATTCAGTTGTACTAGCAAAAAGGAGGTTAAACTCTCTTGTTTTAAGAGATACGGACACATACATAAATTATATAATAACAAAATGTATTTACAAGTAACAGTATGTATGTGCAAGAATTAAAAAAAGTTTAATAACACCAATAGCTACTTACTATTTTAATGGGATGTATGAGGTTGATGGGATGAACACAGTTTCTGAATATTTAGTGGAATATTAGATAAAGACACTCGCATTTCATCATCAAGCATTTTTAAGCTTCCACTTCCTATCCATATATATCAGGAGCAGCAATGCACTACTGGGAGCTAGCTGCAAAAAAGAAAAACACTTTGACTTCTGACTTCAGCTCAGCGTTTACGCTGCCACCCTCAGAGCTCTGTGAGTCCGATTGACTACTGCCCATGCTGCAAACACACTGCTGTCACACTCACTGGCTACACATGCAGTCACGAGACGATTGAGGAGACTACACGTGCAGTCAGGAGCCAATGTGCCGCCAAAACCGCCAATGGGAATAGTTTCAGTTCCCGGTGAGCTGCACCAATAGGTTAAGATGATCTGTGACCCACTAGGTATCAATCACGTGTCAACCATGTGATAGCAGGCAGGCGGTAAGTCGGTAACCAAAAAAAATTGTAATTAAAAAAAAAAATAGTGCTGAAGCAGGGACACACCTACACACTGCTGCCGACACACTAATGTGTCACGACACACAGTTTGGAAAGCACTGCACTAGGCACTACCCCTTAGTAATAGTTAATATTTATCTCATCCCATTTATAATTTGGTTATTCACACACACATTGATGTTTCTATCATCCTCAATATTAAAAACAAATATAGTTTCATACCACCATAATTTAGTTATTAATTCAAATCACACCCTTATCCTTATCACCCCCATATTACCAGTACACTAACGTATTTAATGATTTTTGCAATTCACATGAACACATCATCCTCACTCACTAACACAATGATATTAATTATATATATTCCTTTTGATAGTTTATATGTTTATCACTCATTAGGGTAATAGCCACCCTATATCTTATTTGATTTTATGGTTAGCTCAATTATACAACTATTTATTAGTTTATTATGCATAAACACTTCACTTTGCTAGACTGTATGTTAGGGTTAGGGTTAGAGCTAGGGTTAGGGCTAGGGTTTAAGAGAGTATATATAGGATTTTTTGGTCTTTTAATATCCAGTGGGGTAACATATCATATACACCACATTTGTCACTTAGTATAAAGTAAATAATTGCATTTAGCCCATGTTTGTGTTCATATCACTTGGAGTAATAGTTAATTCATTCAGAATTGGTATATCTTGGAATTATGATTGCGAGATTACCATATTTAAAAGAGCTAACAGAACGTCATTGTTAAGAACATTGAATGTAGCCCCTCTCTATACACAGGCTTTAGGTCACACCATTATAAACATATAAGGGATACTATTATTATTATTATTATTATTATTATTAACATAAACAAGTGAGCTTTATATATTGTGGATTTAGGATTTCCTTCAAATGAGAGATATATAAAAACATACAAGCAAGGTTTTTTCAAATTGTATAAATCCAAATGTTTGCAGACAAAATGTTGTTCTGTAACAAATTACCTCTATGTTGCTAACACTTGTAAATAACCTGATAGACAACACATGAGATAAGTGCGTGTGAACAGAGGCTACATCAAGATAGGTATTCAGTATGTATAAATAGACCGTGCTTGTTAGCTAGAGACATATGCCTGAGGAAACAGCTAGTTAAGCTGAGAATCTAGTAGCAAGTGTCTCTAGGGGGCAATTGTATCCACTGGTGATGTCGGGAATAGTTGGCCGGTGAATAGTTCCTGGCGAACATAGCATGTTCGCGTTCACCGCGGCGGGCGAACATATGCGATGTTCGATCCGCCCCCTATTCATCATCATTGAGTAAACTTTGACCCTGTATCTCACAGTCTGCAGACACATTCCAGCCAATCAGCAGCAGACCCTCCCTCCCAGACCCTCCCAGCTCCTGGACAGCAGCCATTTTAGATTCATTCGGAAGCTGCATTGTTAGTGAGAGGAGGGGCAGTGTAGCTGCTGGTGATTTAATAGGGAAATTGATAGCTAGGCTAGTGTATTCAGTGTCCACTACAGTCCTGAAGGACTCATCTGATCTCTGCCGTAAGGACAGCACCCCAAAAAGCCCTTTTTTGGGCTACAACATCATTTTTTTTTTTTTTTATTCCCCCCCCCCCCTCGTGTAATCTAATTGCAGTTGCCTGCCTGCCAAGCCACTTGCCCAGTGCCACCACTCATATCTGGTGTAACAGTAGTATAAATTAAAAAAAAAAAACTTTTTTGACTGTGAAACATCAGTCTGCTAGTGTAATCTAATTGCAGTTGCCTGCCTGCCTGCCAGCATGTGTGCTAGGCCCACTTGCCCAGTGCCACCACTCATATCTGGTGTAACAGTAGTGTAAATAAAAAAAAAAAAAAAAAAAAAATTTGACTGTGAAACATCAGTCTGCTAGTGTAATCTAATTGCAGTTGCCTGCCTACCAGCGTGTGTGCCAGGCTCACAGCGTATAATGTGCCCACTTGCCCAGTGCCACCACTCATATCTGGTGTAACAGTAGTGTAAATTTAAAAAAAAAAAACTTTTTTGACTGTGAAACATCAGTCTGCTAGTGTAATCTAATTGCAGTTGCCTGCCTGCCAGCGTATGTGCCAAGCCCACTTTCCCAGTGCCACCACTCATATCTGGTGTAACAGTAGTGTAAATTTTAAAAAAAAACTTTTTTGACTGTGAAACATCAGTCTGCTAGTGTAATCTAATTGCAGTTGCCTGCCTTCCTGCCTGCCAGTGTGTGTGCCAGGCCCACTTGCCCAGTGCTACCACTCATATCTGGTGTAACAGTAGTGTAAATTTAAAAAAAAAAAAAAATTTTGACTGTGAAACATCAGTCTGCTAGTGTAATCTAATTGCAGTTGCCTGCCTACCAGCGTGTGTGCCAGGCTCACAGCGTATAATGTGCCCACTTGCCCAGTGCCACCACTCATATCTGGTGTAACAGTAGCGTAAATTTAAAAAAAAAAAACTTTTTTGACTGTGAAACATCAGTCTGCTAGTGTAATCTAATTGCAGTTGCCTGCCTGCCTGCCAGCATGTGTGCTAGGCCCACTTGCCCAGTGCCACCACTCATATCTGGTGTAACAGTAGTGTAAATAAAAAAAAAAAAAAAAAAAAATTTGACTGTGAAACATCAGTCTGCTAGTGTAATCTAATTGCAGTTGCCTGCCTACCAGCGTGTGTGCCAGGCTCACAGCGTATAATGTGCCCACTTGCCCAGTGCCACCACTCATATCTGGTGTAACAGTAGTGTAAATTTAAAAAAAAAAAACTTTTTTGACTGTGAAACATCAGTCTGCTAGTGTAATCTAATTGCAGTTGCCTGCCTGCCAGCGTATGTGCCAAGCCCACTTTCCCAGTGCCACCACTCATATCTGGTGTAACAGTAGTGTAAATTTAAAAAAAAAACTTTTTTGACTGTGAAACATCAGTCTGCTAGTGTAATCTAATTGCAGTTGCCTGCCTTCCTGCCTGCCAGTGTGTGTGCCAGGCCCACTTGCCCAGTGCTACCACTCATATCTGGTGTAACAGTAGTGTAAATTTAAAAAAAAAAAAAAATTTTGACTGTGAAACATCAGTCTGCTAGTGTAATCTAATTGCAGTTGCCTGCCTACCAGCGTGTGTGCCAGGCTCACAGCGTATAATGTGCCCACTTGCCCAGTGCCACCACTCATATCTGGTGTAACAGTAGCGTAAATTTAAAAAAAAAAAACTTTTTTGACTGTGAAACATCAGTCTGCTAGTGTAATCTAATTGCAGTTGCCTGCCTGCCAGCGTATGTGCCAAGCCCACTTTCCCAGTGCCACCACTCATATCTGGTGTAACAGTAGTGTAAATTTAAAAAAAAAACTTTTTTGACTGTGAAACATCAGTCTGCTAGTGTAATCTAATTGCAGTTGCCTGCCTGCCTGCCTGCCTGCCAGTGTGTGTGCCAGGCCCACTTGCCCAGTGCTACCACTCATATCTGGTGTAACAGTAGTGTAAATTTAAAAAAAAAAAACTCTTTTGACTGTGAAACATCAGTCTGCTAGTGTAATCTAATTGCAGTTGCCTGCCTGCCAGCATGTGTGCCAGGCTCACAGCGTATACTGTGCCCATTTGCCCAGTGCCACCACTCATATCTGGTGTAACAGTAGTGTAAATCTAAAAAAAAAAACTTTTTTGACTGTGAAACATCAGTCTGCTTGTGTAATCTAATTGCAGTTGACTGCCTGCCAGCGTGTGTGCCAGGCTCACTTTTTGGACTGTGAAACATCAGTCTGCTTTTTTGTGTCAGGCTCACAGCATATACTGTGCCCACTTGCCCAGTGCCACCACTCATATCTTGTTTAATAGTAGTGTAAGTGTACATTTTAAAAAAAACAACACTTTTTTTTTTGGACTGTGAAACATCAGTCTGCTTTTTTGTGTCAGGCTCACAGCGTATACTGTGCCCACTTGCCCAGTGCCACCACTAATATCTTGTTTAATAGTAGTGTAAGTGTACATTTAAAAAAAAATGACAGCCAGAGGCAGGCCACCCCACAGGTGCCGTCGTGGTCATGGTGCTGTGATTGCCTTTGGCCCTAGAATAATGCCCAGTGTTCAGAGGCCACGTACCATGAACTCGAAAAGTTCTGAGGACATAGTTGACTTTTTAACACAGGACACCCAATCTTCTTTAGCTTCCGCTCTGAACCTTGACGCACCATCCTCCTCCAGCTTATCTTCGGGCAGCACCTCTCAAGTTACCACTTGCCCGCCTGCCGCCACCACCAACACTAGCACCACAGCCGCTTCACTTGATCTGTCAGAGGAGTTATTTACACATCATTTGGAAGAAATGATTGATGCACAACCATTATTGCCAGAGGATGTAGATAACAGGGATATGTCTCAGTCAGGCAGCATTACACACATGGACGTATGGTGTGATGATGATGATGTTGTACCCGCTGCAGAAGTTTGGTCTGTCACTGTGAAGCGGGCGTAACCCTTACACTACCTGATCGATACAACATCATACCTGATGTTTTAAAGCACGTTATTCCAAACAATTTAGGAATGTTAGGTGATTTATGCCCTTTATGGATTAAAACCAGACTCAACTATGTAATTTTCCATGGGAGTTTTGCCATGGATCTCCCTCCGGCACTCCACAGTCCAGATGTTAGGCCCCTTGAAACAACTTTCCCATCACTATTGTGGCCAGAAAGAGTCCCTGTGGGTTTTAAAATTCGCCTGCCCTTTGAAGTCAATGGGGGTTCGCCCAGTTCGCCGGTTCGAGAACTTTTGCGGGAGTTCGCGTTCGCAGTTCGCGAACCCAAATTTTTAGGTTCGCGACATCACTAGTATCCACCTGTTTTTAAGTATTGTTTTTATATTTTGCTTAATAAATTACCATTTTTATACTTTAAGAATGAGTCTGATTGAGAGGAGTGAGTCTGCTTGATCACATAACCGTAGGAGCAGTGAGCTGGGTCACTGAGAGATTCCAGTCTGTGTCACTTAGCACATTGGTGCTGCCACAATGGTGAGTACAGTGATTCTCTTCTATTCATTTGTTTAGCACATCACAGTGTTACACTAGGAGGCGCCCTCTGTTGCTTGTGTCTCCACACAGATTGTTTGTTATCGAAATATCAAGGAGAGGAGCAGCCCTGCGAATTCAGTGAGCTGGGACACTGAGAGATACCAGTCTGTGCCACTCAGCACACTAGTGCTGCCACAATTGTGAGTAAAGCAATTTCCCTTCCTTCTATTTGGCTTGTAATACCACAGTATTACAATAGGAAGTGCCCTTTTTTGTTTATATTTCCAGACAGATTGTGTGTGTCATCTGAAAATCAAGAAGAGGAACAGCCCTGAGAATTTACTACATCTCATTCTCCCAGATGAGAAGATTTATCTATGGGTTCACTTTGAGATCTTGATTTGATTAAGGACATTGTAACTTCCATCTTTATCAAGCTGGACTTTAATTAATATAATGTCTTAAGTAATATTTCACTGTATGTGTATATCTCTATACCATTGACATCTATTTTGTTAGCACATTTTGCTTTTTACTTTTGGTAGCTCATTATAGGCGCCCCCTAGGGACCTTAGCTATATATTGGCACAGGTTGTTTAGTATAAACCCTTTATTACCCATCCCCCAGTTTTGCATAACCAACACAGTTATATTAATATACTTTTTACCTCTGTGATTAACTTGTATCTAAGAACCTCTGACAGCCCCCTGATCACATGACTGTGACTATATAAAATCTATTGACTTGTATTTAGCATTGTGTTGTGCTAACTCTTAAATAACTCCCTGTGGCTGAATACAGTGTTATCTATATGGCCCACAGTCTCTTGTTGTGAAAAGCAATTTAAAAAACATGTGATAAGAGGCAGCCCTCAAGGGCTTAGAAATTAGCATATGAGCCTACCTAGGTTTAGTTTCAACTAAGAATAACAAGAAAACAAAGCAAATTTGATATTAAAAGTAAATTGGAAAGTTGATTAAAATTACAAGTCATATCTGAATAATGAAAGTTTAATTTTGACTATACTGTCCCTTTAAATATTCTTTATAAAAAAAGCTATTTAACCCCTTAACCCAAAATAACATATAAATGCTTAATGCGGTGCGATAGGAAAGTGTTTATACATTGGAGCTGCAGGAAGCTCCAGCAGTGTCAGAGCTCAAGGCATCTGCATATATATAGGTACTGACAACTAGTATGACGGGAGGGTTAGAGAGCTATTTGGGGGATCAGGGAGATGGGAGGGCTGGAGAGGATCACTACACATCTTATATTGTAATGCAGAATTCTCTCCTTTACAACCAGAACCTGCATAGTGAGATAGACATTTCTAAGTCTTAAATTTGCATTTCTAAAATTCTTTTGAGGGACCTTACAGTTCTGACGAGACTTCTTAGATCATCCTGCCTGAGCAGAAAGCTTTAGATCAGTGGGTCCCTAAAACCATTTACCAAACTTCTGTCTTATTGCAGCGTCCTCATCAGCCCCCAAAAACCTCTGTCTTGCAGGAACTGAACTAATCTAAATATTACATACTTTCCTTCCATACTAAAACCTCTACTCTCCAACATCTCTACCCTCTTTTGTCCAGACCCTGTGGCCTTGCAATACAATTCTGCCCTAAAATCAAACTTGATAAAGCTGCACCATACACAGTTTGTCATGTATCATGCACTCAATGACAATATGACACACCAAGCAGACAAGCTATCTCCAACTAATGTATGTTCAACTGCTTCATAATTTTAGTGGAGAAAATCATACTTGCATACTGATTTCCTCTGTTGCATAACTCCAGGATTTGCACTTTTGTTACACAAGGCACTACAAAAACATGATTAATTCCTTTATTATGGGTTGTATTGACCACTGCAGCCTGCTCTTAAGCAACCTTCCCAAATCCAGTCCCTCTCACCTCCAATCTGTCATGAATCCTTCAGTTAGACTCATACACTTTAATCAGTTTCCCATCACTACCAGACTTTACACTGGCTCTCCAGGTACTCTAGAACAGTGTTTCTCAACCACCATCCTCAAGTACCCCCAAGAGACCAGGTTTTCATTATAGCTTAACCAGTGCACAAGTGAAGTAATCATCTGATCAGTAACAACATGGTTGCTAACCTGCTCTTATCCATCAGCTGATTATTTCACCTGTGTGCTGGTGTACTGGGGTACTTGAGGACAGAGGTTGAGAAACAATGCTCCAGAGTGTGGTTCAAACTATTGACCCTAACCTACAGAGCTCTTAGTGACCTCACATCCAACTATATTTTTCCCTTATCTCCAAATACTGCTTGAACCAGTTTCTTCATTTTCTGACCTATGTTTGTCTACTTGTATTGTTATTACATGACTCTATCAGACTCTTTCTATCATTGTATAGTTTCAGGTGCTCTTTGAAAACCCACCTATTGAGATCCCTACCACCGTTCCCTCAATACTTCCTCTTCTTCCTAATCAACAAAATAAATCTGAAGCTCCTTATCTCACTGTGTCAACTACAATCCTTGTGGCGGGCTACTCCAAACTTTATGTCTCCCCACTCTTCAACATACAGATTGTGAGAAGGTCCTTCCTCCTCTTGTATTAGTTTCATTTGTTTGTTCTGTTTTATGTTTCTGTATTCTTTTAACATAAAACATGATGTATATCCCTACTTATGTACAATGTGGTAAGGAATTTGTCAGTGCTTTACAAATAAATGCTGATAATAAAAATAACAGTAAAACTTACTGTGGGACAATTTATAAACTAAAAATGCAGATATTTTATTTCCCTATAGACAACAGGAAACCTTTTCAGATTTCCACAGATAATAAATCATTCAATAACAGCAATAAAATGTATGGCCCAGAGCACCAACACCTTACTGTACATATCTTTATTGAGTACAGGAACAATAACCCCCCTACAATCTATCCACCTTAAAACTCAAAAAAAGAAGAAAAGGTCCCTTAAAAAATAAAAATAAATATATATATATATATATATATATATCACAAGGGCAATAAATATACTCTCAAATAGAAAACTTCTCAAGTATTATAAAATTCAGTATACATATAATAAGGCTGCCAAGGTGATGAAAAATTAAAGGGATACTTAATTAAATGGTTCAGCACCTGGGTAGCGCTTGCTGATTGGTGGCTAAATGCAGCCACCAATAAGCAAGAGCTACCCAGGGTCCTGAACCAAAAATGGGCCAGCTCCTAACCTTTCATTCCTGCTTTTCAAATAAAGATACCAAGAGAATGAAGAAAGAATTGATAATAGGAGTAAACTAGAAAGCTGCTTAAAATTATATTCTTAATAATGTTTAGTATCCCTTTAAGATGTATTTCAAGTACACGCATGAATATTGAAGATTTTATTACATTAAAGTATATATCTTTTACTCTGGTATGGACATTAAACTTACCTTTTGTTGTTATTTATTATTGTTGAGAACCCTCCAACTTAATTTAATTGTTTTCAACAAATCTCTTCATTTTACTATGTGTTAACCTCCTGCATCACTTTATGTGAGGATGGAGAGCAAATGAGAAACAGGTATACAATATGTATGCTGCGAGGTTCAGGAAGGGGGAGGAGCTTGGATTCGGGCGCAAAACTCTGAGCTGAAACGCTGAGCAAATAAAACTCCTTTGTTGAAAGCAATTTTTTCTGCCCAAAGTAATGACTTGGAAGCCCAAGCTGACCTCCTCGCAAATTCCCTAGGCATGAGAGAGCCAACCAGGGAAACCGGCCACATTGCTATACTTTGCGGGTAGCATAACCCATCGAGGGGGAAAAAGAGGCACGGCTGACTGCAACGCTCCATTTAAAAAGTTGGAGCGTGGCACAGAGAGGGCTAAAGACAGCGCTGTGTCTACAGATTACCCCAGGCTGGGGCCAGAACCTCACACATAGCTGATTTGTCCTCTGGCCAGGACACTATATTCAATACAAGCTAAGTAGCGTTTACATTGCTGTACATTGTTGATGACTATTAGCCTGGTTATAACTTCTAACATAATGCTGAATTATTTTGCTGTTTGCTATACTGGCTAAAAAATAGTGGTTTTATTAATGGGACTCTCTTAGGCCATCTTCTTAAGTGCCAGAAACTACTCTGTTTGTTATATTGGCTGAAGAATAGTGGTGCTCTTACTGTGACATAAGAACCTAAATGGATTTTATTAGACCATCTATGTAAGTGCCAGAAATTAAGCTCTCTTTAATTCAGCTAAGAAAAGGTGACTTTTAATCAGGCTGTAAACTGGGAACTGTAAATATATTCAGATACCTAAGACCCAAGATATATAAGAGAAACATATATATTAAAAAAATATATTAAAATTGCCCTAGAGGAGTCCTACAAGTGTTTGATCTGTTTTTTCTATATAATCATCGGCATGGGTACCTGCCTGGATCTAAGCCGAGTTAATTAATACAATGCTGAATTAACTGGTTGTTTGGATATATGTTATATTGGCTGAAGAATAGTGGTTCTCTCATTGGGACATAAGAATTTAATGGATTTTCTGAGACCATCTACTTAAGTGCCAGAAATTAATTTGTTTGTTATATTGGCTGAATAATAGTGGCTCCTTTTGGAAAATAAGAATTTAAACGGATCCCCATGAGACAATCTATTTAAGTGCCAGAAACAAAACACTTTGATTCAGCTAAGGAAAAGTGATACTCAAATAGGCCAAAGTTTTTGGGATTGTAAATATATACAGACATTCAGGCCCTAAGAAAAACAAGAGTATCTGATTTGTCTTACTTCTATACTCCTCTGCATGGGTACTTGTCAGATTCTAAACTGAGTTAATTTGTCTTTATTATTTCACTGGCTGGAAATCAGCGGTTTTTGGGTTTTTTAAGGACTGCAATCCTCACTATTTTCTATCCATCTAAGGCTGGAACTATTAACCTTATATTAAAGGAGACAAAGCATTGTTTATCTTTCTTAATAGTATATATGGACACAGAGTCTTGTTTAAGTCTATTATATTTCTTGTATATTGGTGCTGACCCAATCAAGCTTTATTGTCGATAAAGCAGCCTCAAGCCAAATTATTAGACCCAAAAGTTATACTAGTTATACTTGTATCATTTTTGTGTATATAGTAATATGCTATTAGGTTTTCTCTAAAATTTGGAAATAAAGCTCTCATTTATACTTTAGATGAAAAATACACTCTCAGTATAGAAGGCCTTTCTTACTTAAATACAGGGTTAAATTATACTACCCTTTTCCTCCTAAAAGACAATCCTAGGCATCAGCCACTAAAATATAGTTGGAAAAAGACAGCCAGGTAGTAATATAAGGATCTAGAGCGCCATGCTGATTGGCTTAAATATAGATTAACTGTTTATGACAAAACTGCAATATCAGATTTATAACTATATATTGTGATATCAAACTATATATACGTCTTCTAAATGGTTTCTGCTAAATTCCTCATACTCTGAGGCATAACCAATTATGATGATTTAACCTACTGCTCTTAAAGACACTAGTATACTTGTGCCATAAAAGCATAGACAAATCAAAATCAAAAACTATAAAATAGTAGCACACAAATATTGTCATATCTCAGAGCACCCAACACTTTAGCAGAGTTATATCTGTACACACTTCTTATAATTGTTGTGGTTAAAATTTTATATCTAATTAAATAATTATATACTGGGAATAACCTCATTGCCTGTTACTATATATTCAATGAATACATAATTAAATGAACTTTTTGATCTCTTCACCTGAACACAACACTCCCCCACTCTTCTTATATAACACCCTTTTTTATATATATATATATATATATATATATATATATATATATATATATATATATATATATATATATATATATATATATATATATGGAAAAATTTGTGATAAAAAAAACAGGCAAGAAAGAAAAATAAGTAGAGGATTGTCTGAATCAATTAGAAGTAGCTCCAATGAAATTACTCCCATACTGAACCCCATTGATTCAACTAACAGATATATTCATGCCTCAGTTTACACAGATCAGACAAGGGTTAGACATGTTATAATATCCACTGAAGTAAAAACCTTTCAAAATCGTATCACTGAAGTTGAGCAAAGAGTTTTGGATGTGGAGAATAGGGTGAACACACAAGAATTTGATATACATGAGTTAAAAAAATTATTATTTACCCAAATTAATAGGCCACAAATGTTATTTTGATTGAAAGAATACATAGAATAGGAGTTATCAGAAACAATGTACAGGGGAATTCCTTCCCTAAGCCAGTGATAATGAAATGCTTGAACTATCAAGATAAGGTTAAAATTCTGAGGACATATAAAAGCTTAGTAAATACCTCACTCATTGAAGGGAAAAAAATATATTTTCCAAGATTTTTCTATTGACATAGTAAATAAGAGGAGGATGTTGACTCCTATCTGCACTCACCTTATTAAGTCCGGAATCACCGTTATTTACCCTGACAAATTAAAGATCACATTTGAGGATGAAATACAAATGTTTGATAACCTAATCTCAGCCCAAGAATTCTTAGCTAAGAAAAAGATACAGGTCTAATTAAAATGATAAAATGTTAAAACCTTTATAACTGACTTATAAGTACTGTGTTTTTAACCTTCTTATTATTTTTCTTTATCCGCTCAGGGTTATTCTCTGCCCTTCCTTTTTTTTCTTCTTTTTTTCCCTATCTCTCTCTTCTCCCCCTCCCTCTATATCCCCCCTCTCTTGAATATTCCACCAGGTAGAGTTGGTATGTTATGTCGATATTACCATTTGTTTATTAATCTACAATGAGTCTAAAAATCATTTTGTGGAATATAGGAGGCATAACATCTCCTATTAAAAGGAAAGCAGTACTAAAACATATTAAACATTTAAATGCTGATATTGCATTTATACAGGTGACCCATCTCTCTAAATCAGAATCTAAAAAATAAAAGTCTGGTTAGGTAGGGGAAATTTTCTTTACCCCATGTAAAAAAAGAAAAAAGAGAGTGGCTATTCTGTTTAAAAAAGCTTTAAACTTAATCTTCCTTAATCTTACAAGAAATAGATAAAGATGAAAGATACACAATTCTTCAGATTAAAATATTTAAGCAAATATTTACATTGTGTAACGTTTATGGTCCTAATAAAAAAGGACATAACTTTTTGGGATAAAATCCAGAACAGAATAATTACTAACCTAAGTAATAATCTTATAATAGGGGGAGATTCCAATCTTGCTCCATTAGTTAATCTGGACAGGATGGGTAAACCATATAATAAAAATATTGTAGAGACCAAATTATATAAACACTTACTTAGACAACTGAACGTTAAAGATATATGGAGATTGAGAAACCCAAATAATAGAGAATATACGTGTTTATCCAAAGCACATAAGACATATTCCCGTATAGACTATTTCCTGGTCTCTACAATACTGACTGATAAAACGGAAAAGGCTGAAATAAAAGAAATCACCCTGTCAGATCATTCCCCAATCACTATTAAACTCACATTTTCTAAACAAATTAAAAATTCAGGATTGCGGTTTCAGTGATACTTAGTAAATAATAATACATTCTAACAATTTCTAAAAAGCAAATGGGAAGAGTTTCTACATTTTAATAAAGATTATTTTGAAAAAATTTAATTTGCCTGTGGAACTAGGATAAATATATTAAAGCAAAAGATGAAAGAGATACTTTAATACTAGAACAAACACAATTAGCAGAAAAAAAGCAAAGAGCATCTTCTTTAGACATGGGAACAAATCTGGGAAATATTTTGCCAATTTAATTAGGAATCAAAGGCAGAATAATCATATCTCTGTAATTAAAAATAAGGGAAATGCTATACTTCAACGGATGAAATAATACAAGAATTCTTAGTTTATTATAAAAAAGTATACAGTGAATCAGGAATAGACGAGGCATATACTGTATATATATATATATATATATATATATATATATATCCCACATATAAATGAGGATCAATTGGAAATGATAGAAGCCCCTATAACAACTCTGGAAGTAGAATCTGCTATTAAAACCTCTGCTACTAATAAAGCGGCAGGCCCGAATAGCCTGCCTTATGAATTCTATAAAATAGTAAAAGAATCAATTGGGCCTACTTTAGCTAATCTATATAATTATTATCTTATAAAGGGAAATCCGGAAAATATGGGGTCATATAGACCTATTGCTTTACTGAATACAGATTATAAAATATTGACATCAGTCATAGCTAATAGAATGCAAAATCTAATGAGAAATATTATACATAAAGACCAATCAGGTTTTATAAAGGGTAGATCTATCTATCTATAATCTACGTAAGGTCTTCACATTACTTTAATATCTAAATGCCCAAGAACTCTACACAAATTCGGCTTTAAAAACAAATTTCTCAAGTTAATACAATCATTATATAATAAACCAATGTCATCTTCAATAGATAATTTCTCTATCTCTGAACCCATTATATTGCATAAGGGCACACGGCAAGGTTGCCCTTTTTTACCTTTACTTTTTTATTTAGCTATTGAGTCTTTAGCTATTATGATAAGAGATAATATAGAAGGAATAAAAATAATGGATAAAGAGGTATTAATTTCTCTTTACGCAGGCAACCTCCTAATATTCATGAACAAGACAGATACCTACATACCTATTTTATTAATATTGATCCAAAATTGTGGATCCTTTTCTAGTTATAAAATAAACAAATTAAAATCTGAAATACTTTGACTTAATTAAAATAAACATTCTGTAATACCTCATCCTTTTCGAGAAGTTCAAAATAATTACCTGGGTATAAAAATATCTCTCATTCCAAGGTCCTGGTATGAGATAAACTATAGAGAAAAATTAAACCAGATCTGTGACAGTCTAGCTAGATGGTCAAAGTTGCCCTTATCTTTAATGGGTAAAGTAAATATCTTTAAAATGATCTTATTCCCCAAAATATTCTATCTAATGCAAACTATTCAGCTCCCTCTACAACATTCTGATATACAAATGATAAATAAAAATTTAATTAAATTTCTTTGGCATGGCAAAAGACCAATGTTAAGCCTGGGAAAGTTACAAATGCCTAAGGAGGGCTAAGTTTACCAAATTTAATAATATATAATAAAATAGCCCTAGCAAAAATAGACTAGTTTATAACGGGAAACTACTATACAGATATAGAGCTAGAACAAAAAATAGTATATCCTTTTAATCTCTGGGCATTGGCTCATATTCAGGTGAAAGATTAGGGGGTGTGGAGTGGAGGAGGGGAGACAGAGAGGCCCTTTTTTTAAAAAAAAAAAAAAAAATTTAGCAGCACGATATATACTGGTTTATGATAATACCTCTGTTAAAACATGAGCTATAAAATAAAATCTCTTTTTTTCCCCTTACATTTGATATCTATGAATTAGACAACTATTGTTTATTTTATTTTTTGCTTGATCTGAAATGTTTTTTGTCTTATATTGTTGCTTGCACATAATGACTTATACATTGGTAAGAACCTTATTCGACAAAATAATAAAAAATGTTAAAACAAAATAAAAAATATGTATGATGCAATCACAGAATACATTTGTTCCAGGAGTGAAACTGACTCCTTTCTCAATCCTTTTGACAGATTAAAATAAACAGTAAATTAAAAAAATGCTGAAATAAGGGAAATAAAAAGAAGCTTAAACACAGCATTTGTTTTTACATTAGAATAAACCCTTTAGTACAGATCAGTAAATGGAATGTTTCTCAAAACCGGTTCTCAGGACTTGCTAACAGGAATGAGCATCTGGGTATTATATCAGCACCAGTGATATACTTTAGGTCTCCCTTCCTTGCTAGCAGGTATTGCTGACTAGAGTTGAGAAACTTCCACCACTGTAAAACTACATGTTAAATGGCCTTTCAATCTTGAAAGGGGAATTGAAACTTCCCTTGTTGCTAAAGGGTTAAATGTTTGAAAGTTACAGAGAATAGCTCGTTAACTGACAATTCAAATAGTCTGTGCTAAATCTGAGTGGTATTAATCCAGTCTCCTCCCCATCAGGTGTTGCTCATGGGATAAAAGTCTGATCTCTGGCTGGGGAGAACATTCTCTAATCACAGCAAGATGGGTTTCTGTGTTGTGCTGTGGGTTCTAGGTTTGCTTCTGAGCTGTAAGTTACAATGCTTGGTTTGTGAAGCACAAACTTTTTGGGAGGAATCTTCACAGCTGCGTTGTGGCTTGACCAGCCTCCAATTTTCTCTTCCTTCACTGGATAATGATTCTGCTTTTTTCCTGAAAGTACTAGGTGAGTGAACATACCTTGGAGCATTGAAGTGATGGTAACAGTAAACATCTCATATATGTGTGCCAGCAAAAACAATGGTGCAGATACCAGTAAAATTTTGTTTTGAAGACTTTTTATATCATCTTATGGGACCCCCCCCCCCTTTTCCCCTTCTTAAGCTTCTCTCCACTATTGTAAGATGGGGGGCCTATGTAAACACAGCCAGCAGAAGAAATTAAAGTCTCAATGAGGTGTGAGATAGTTGAGCAATGTTAATTTTCCATTGTTCTTTCAGTATTGAGCTTTGGTTTACAGACAAAACTAAGATAAACAAAGTGATAACATAATGAGATGTTGCCTGCAAGCTCAACCCATTGTAATAGGCTGTGGTTTAAAAGCACAAAACCAGCTATTTCATATACACAAACCTGAAAATGCAAATTCTGCAGCTGGTACAGCAAGTAATTGAAAATACATTAATGAAAAATCAATTTTACTGTGTACTGTCCCTTTAAGACGGTTTCAACTGCTTTTAAGACCATTTTGTATCTAAGCATATCTTCTGTAATAGAGATTTATTTATTATATATACACACATTTAATGTCGCCTAATCTATCTGCAGTGCTAGTTTTAAAGAGCCATTGAATAGGGTAGTATGTCATAAAGCCAAATGCAATAACATTCTGAATTTCAAACTTTTTTTTCTGACAAATTAGTTACTTTCTCTCCCTGTATCAGCCAATCACAAAATGTGTGTATATAATGTGAACTCTTGCACATGCTCAGTAGGAGGTTGTGCCTCAGTGTGCACAACTTTGATAAAGAAGTTATAGAGGTGGGTCTGCAGGAAAAAACAAATCACCATATACCAAGCAAGATCTGGTAAACTTGAAGGCTTATAACTTTAAAGGGACATTAAATACTAAATACATGCTAGATAGAATGATGCATTCAAAGAAAAGATTAGTCCATGGCTAACCTGTAGATGTATTTTTTTTTAAAGTTTCATTAGTTGTTTAAAAAGTGACAAAATAAGTGTAAAGTTTTAGTGTCTCTAAAACACTGGGAGCTGCCATGTTGTAACTTGTGTTACCTTCTCTGCTGTGGCCAATTAGGGACAGTTATACATAGGTCATTAGAGTGTGTGCAGCCAATGGTTGTGCTGGATTTAACCGTGTTCTGCACTTCCATTTCTAACAGGAACTGAAAAGCTCACAATTTCAGAATGGAATGACAGGCAAAGAGGATAAAATAAATAATGAAAGTAAATTGCAGAGTTGTTTTATTATATACACTTTATCATTTTATATTGCCACCTCAAAGTGTTTAATGTCCCTTTAAGCACCAGATAAAGCGAATTTATTTTAACATACAAGGTACAGCCTATGCTAGCCACATTTTATCTTCTGTTTGGCCACATGCTCTTCTCTGAGGTTTGTGGTGTTGAAGTTTTTATTTTAATATGACATGTACTTTACCTGCATGTGGGTCAAGTGTGGTGTGTTTTTTTTTTTTTTTTTTTTTTTTTTGTGATCCTAAAATGTTAAATAGCAATTTATATTCTCAGAGCCCGCCCCCCCCCCCGTATTTACTTGCAATGTTTGGGGGGGGATATAGAAAGATCTTTGAATATACTTACTCAGATAAAAGTTGAGGGTCTCAAAATAAAATGTTGGGTTTTTTTTTTTTTTTTTTTTTTTTTTTTCAGTGGTAAACATTTGCTTTGGACAACACAATACCAAGTCTGGTTGTTTTAGTTTACTTAAAGGTAAATGGTGATCTTCTTTCATAGATAACCAAGGAGAGTCTCACTATCTACACAATAGCTCAGAGTGTGGCACCTGGGTTGGACAAGAACCAGATGGCTCTGTGGTTGTTGGTGCTGCTTATGATGGCTGTTATGTGACTGAGCAGGTAAAGAGCATTTCTTGGTTTGGGTCAACTGTAAAGACTTATTCTGAACCATGTGTAGACTGGCAAATAAGCTATTGCTGTAAGTAGTTTAAAGTAAACCATGTGATACCTCCTTATAGGGACCTGTTATCTTTCAAGATCTCACACCTAGAGATTACAGGTCTGAATTTACCAGATTATAAACTGGTCCCCATTAAGTGTCATGGGTTATGTCAGTTATAAACAATATACATATATTCTGATTATTTGAAGATTATAATGTCCAAGATCCTTTAAACATGATCAGATCTTTAACAAGTCTACTAAATAGTGGCTCTGTAGAAATGTTAAATTGTCTGACTCTTCCAATACTAGTGGTTGCTGGGAATTAGTCTCCTACATTGTAACTTTGTTCATTCACTACAATGGGATTTCTACACTCACAGGAAGACGCCTATCTAATGACCATTCTTCTGAAAGAAGCCTTACTTGATGGAGAGATTCAGCACCATAAAAAGGAGCTTAAATGTCCAGTCTTACCAGGTAAACTCTCTATGGATTATAAAATCACATTGCTCCTTTTAAATGCTGTTTTTTTTTTTTTTTTTTTTTTTTTTTTTTCTTCCCTATAGTGACATGGTCTAGTAAGGTAATCTGAGATCAATTAAATAAATTTTTAATATCCCTTTAAATTATAGTAACAAAAAATTCAGACATACTTAATTAAATCCACTTTTTTTTTTTTTTTTTTTTTTTTTTTTTTTAATTAAGAAATGGCATGCAATTTTAAACAACTTTTTAATTTGCTTCATTCTTGATATTCTTTGCTGGAAAGCCTAGATAGGCTTCATGCATTGCTATTAAACCAAGGATATCTAAAGAATGAGGCAAATTAGATAATAGAAGTAAATTGGAAAGTTCTTTAAATGGTTTTCTTAATCAGAAAGATGGAGAAATTTGGTTTAATGTCCCTTTAATAGAAATAATTGCAATATGATTTTACATTTTTAAGGGACTGTAAAGTCCAAAATTAAAATTACGTGCCCTATCTGAATCGTGAAAGTTTAACAACTTTCCAATTTACTTTTATCACCAATTTTGCTTTGTTTTTTTCTTAGTTGAAAGTTAAACCTAGGTAGGCTCATACTAATTTCTTAGACCTTGAAGGCCGCCTCATATCTGAATGCATTTTGATCACTAGAGGACATGAATTAATGTGTCTTATAGATCACATTGAGCTCACACATGTGAAGTCACCTTGGAGTTAGCACTGTTTGGCTAAAATGCAAGTCTGTCAAAAGAACTGAAATAAGGGGGCAGTTTGCAACAGGCTTAAATACAAGGTAATTAGAGATAAACATGTTAATATAACTGGTTATGCAAAACTGGGGAATGGTTAAAGGGATTATCTAACTTTTTAAACAGTCTGACTGTCCCTTTAAATTCTTATTTCAAAGGGACAGTATCTGCTACATTTTTGTTTAAAAAAAATCTCAATTCCAGTTTTTGCATAACAAACATTGTTCTATTAATACTTGTTTTACATCTGCAGACACTTGGATACAAGGTAATCAGGCTGTCAAAAGAACTGAAATAAGTGGGCAGTTTTGCATTTTAGCCAGTCAGTGCTGACTCATAAATAACTCCATGGGAGTGAGCACAATGCCAAGAGGCGACCTTCAAGGGCTTAGAAATCGGCATATGGGTCTACCTAGGTTTGGGCTTTCAACAAAATACCAAATGAACAAAGTAAACTTGATAAAAGTAAATTGTTTAAAATTGCTATCTGAAATCCAAGTTTAATACTGACTAGACTGTCCTTTACTTCCTGTTGAGGCTTCCTCCTCTGAGGGCTCTGATTGGGGCTATTTTAAAGTGTCTCCTAGCAACACTATACCTTTTGCCTTCCTGTCAGAAATCCTATATTGATAATGGGCAATAAACTGACCTACATATTTAAGGTTTTGCAAAGTCTGCTTACCTGTCTAGCTGTGGGTAGGGGCTAGACTGATTTCTACCCTTCCTTAATAAATTACTGTTTTTAATTTTATCAATTGAGAAATTCTCAACTTCCTACACAGTTTAGGGCATATTGCTAAATCTTTTATACCCTTTGTCTGTAATGGTCAGTAAGCTAGAGATGAAAGTATTCAAAACCGGAGATTAAATACATAATATCTCTATGCTTCATTTTCCTTGCTGCTGACTTGAATGTTCTGATCTCTTAAAGCTATGGATGCTCCCAGCCCAGATGTTTGTGCTGCCATTGCCAGAGGGGACAGGGTGTCCTGTGCCAATGCCCCAGTATCCAGAGACCTCTGTGAAAGCCTTGGGTGCTGCTTCACTCCTTTGGATTCTAGTATGCCCTGTTACTATGGAAACAAAGGTGAGTTACCAGCAAACTCCCCCCCCCCCCCCATTGTGTAAAAAGGAGATTACTAATTAAAAATTCAATTTCATGAGGTACACATCTGACGGTAACATTAAAGTTGTTAAAAATATATATATATAAATTTTTATTTTTTCCCTCCAGTGACTGCACAATGTACAGCTGATAACCAGGTTATAGTTGCCCTCGCTAAGGATGTGACAGTCCCTCCATTAATACTGGACTCTGTAAATGTGCTGTCTGTGAACACAGCTACTTGCAGTGGGTTGCAAATCACCAGGAACAACCTCTTTGCAGTCTTCCAATTTCCTTTGTCCTGTGGAAGTGGCCATATGGTAAATAGAGGCATGGGTAAAACAATACTTGGCTATATAGTGAGATGTAACAGGTTCTAGTTAGCAATTTGGTTTAAAATATGTATCTAATACATAGTGAGGCCTATTTATCAACCCGTCAACTTACTTGCATTCGCCGGCACCAATACGCTCACCTAACATCACTGCCGCGGACCTGAATACGTTCTCCAAAGTTACCAAAAAAGCTGCGCACCACAGGGCGAGGAGCAGCGGACTGTTAACTGACAGTCATCTATCTTGCTGCTCTTTGGCTTTTCCCCAGCTTTATTTGTATACTGTCACTAAACACCCACACTATACTAAACTGTTAAACCCCTAAACCGCGGGAGCCCACCGCCACCTACATTATACTTAACCCCTAGTCTGCCGCCACCACTTACATAACACTTATTAACCCCTAATCTGCCGTCCCCAACATCACCACTATATTAAATTTATTAACCCCTAACTCTAACATAACACCCCTAAACCTAACTCTAACCATAACACCCCTAACTTAAATCTAATTTAAATACAATTACTATCGTTAACTACATTATTCCTATTTAAAAACTAAATACTTACCTATAAAATAAACCCTAAGCTAGCTACAATAATGAATAGTTACATTGTATCTAGCTTAGGTTTTCTTTTTATTTTACATGCAATATTGTATTTTAACCTCTTAAGGACATATGATGGAATTTTTCCGTCCTAAAACAATTGAGCAAACTTAAAGCTGTGTCCTTAACTATTTAATAACTACTACCTAGTTAACAATTTAACTATTAACTACCTAGCTAAAATAAATACAAAAGTATCTGTAAAATAAAACCTAACACTACAATTAAATACAATAACTTAAATGATCTAAAGTTAAAAACAAACACTAAATTACAGAAAATAAACAAATTACAGAAATTTAAACTAATTACACCTAATCTAATAGAACTGTCAAAATAAAAAAGCCTTCCCCCCCCCACAAAAAAAAAACCCTAGCCTAAACTACCAATAGCCCTTAAAAGGGCCTTTTGCGGGGCATTGCCCCAAAGTAATCCGCTCTTTTACCTGTATTAAAAAAAAATAAAAAAAAAAAATACAACCAACCCACCAAAAAAATACTAACTAAAAAAACCTAAGCTCCCCATTGCCCTGAAAAGGGCAGTTTGCTCTTTTGCAGCCCAAAGCCCTAACCTAAAAATAAAACCCACCCAATACACCCTTTAAAAAAAACAAAAACAAAAAAAACGCTAACCCACTGAAGATCGACTTACCGGGAGACTTCTTCATCCAAGCCGGGCAGAAGTGGTCATCTAGACGGTATCTTCATCCATCCAGCGCAGGTCCATCTTCAAGACACCCGACGCGGAGCATCCTCTTCGGCCCTGCGAATGAAGGGTCCTGTAAGTGACGTCGTCCAAGATGGCATCCCTTAGATTCCGATTGGCTGGTAGGGTTTTTTTTTTTTTTTAACTTAATTCCGATTGGCTGATAGATTTCTATCAGCCAATTGGAATCTAAGGGACGCCATCTTGGATGACATCACTTAAAAGGAACCTTCATTCGCCGGCTGAAGAGGATGCTCCGCATCGGGTGTCATGAAGATGGACCCGCGCCTGATGGATGAAGATAGAAGATGCCGTCTGGATGACCACTTCTGCCCAGCTTGGATGAAGTCTCCCGGTAAGTCTATCTTCAGGGGGTTAGTGTTGGGGTTTTTATTTATTTTTTTTTAAGGGAAAAGCTGATTACTTTGGGGCAATGCTCTGCAAAAGGCCCTTATAAGGGCTATTGGTGGTTTGGTTTAGGCTAGGTTTTTTTTTTTTTTTGTTTTTTTTTTATTCGGGGGGGGCTTTTTTATTTAGATAGGGCTATTAGTTTAAATTTCTGTAATTTAGTGTTTGCTTTTTTTCTACTTTAGATAATTTAATTTAGGTTATTGTAATTAGTTAATTGTATTTAATTTAATTATAGTGTTGGGTGTAATTGTAACGTAGGTTAGGTTTTATTTTACAGGTACGTTTTGTATTTTAGCTAGGAAGTTATTAAATAGTAACTAACTATTCTACCTAGTTAAAATAAATACAAACTTGCCTTTAAAATTAAACCCTAAGCGAGTTACAATGTAACTATTAGTTATATAGTAGCTAGCTTAGGGTTTATTTTATAGGTAAGTATTTAGTTTTAAATAGGAATAATGTAGTTAAAATATATATATATATATATATATATATATATATATATATATATATATATATATATATATATATATATATATATATAAAAAAAAAAATATTAATAGTGGTGGCAAAGTTGGATGGCAGATTAAAGGTTAATAACATAATGTAGGGGGCGGCAGATTAGGGGTGTTTAGACTCGGGTTATGCTAGGGTGTTGGGTGTAAACTTAACTAACTTCTGCCATAGGAATCAATGGGATATCGGACAGCAGCAAACATAAGCTTTCGCTGCTTTCAGACTCCTATTGATTCCTATGGCATCCGCCGCCTTCAGGGAGGCGGATTGAAAACCAGGTATGCAGGGCCGGAATAGTGCCGAGCGTACCTCGTAAAAATTTAACTTGCAAAAGTAGTCAGTGCCGAATTTGCATTCAGAACATCTGTAATGACGTAAGCATCGATTTGTGTCGGACTTTGACCGGCGGATCGTATGTTACGTCACAATTCTACTTTTGCTGGTCTGTAGGGCTTGATAAATAAGGGGAATCGGGCTCTCTACAATTATGCTGCAGAATTCCAACGTATTTGCGGTTGATGGCTTGATAAATAGGCCCCAGTATCTTACATGCTATAGCTAGAACTGCATTTTGTGAATAAAACAGCTTTGCTAAATAATATATTATATTCCCTCAATAGTATCAAGGTGTTTGAAAACTGCAAAAAAACTGAAATGAGCTCCTTGAAACCTGACCTTTCTTCCCTAACAGACAGATGTTAGTCAGATTTATGAAAACGTCTTTGAAGCAACAAGAGATGTAAGGAACTGGCAAGGGGCATCAATCACTAGAGACAGTACAATGAAGTAAGTTGGAATTTGTTTTCATCACCTAGCAGGTACAATTTCAGATGCACTTTAAAATTATAATGTAACTATGCAAGGTGCTTCTGAAGGGAGCTGCTTTACACTTCTACCACTTTTGCTTTTCTAGGCTGACTGTTCGCTGCAGCTATTCCAGAACCAGTGCTGTACTACTAAACGTAGATGTTGTCACCCTGCCACCACCACCTCCTGTCTCCACCACTGGACCTCTTTCACTGGAGATGAGGATAGCTCAAGGTAACTCATTCTAAACCTAGCCAAGCTTGCTAGCCTTTGTCATAAGAGCACCTTTATCATGATTTATTTTTAATATCTAGATGTATCCTATACCGGATACTATGTAGATGGAGACTACCCTGTTGTAAAGGTTCTGAGAGATCCAGTCTACCTGGAGGTCAGGATTCTGAGGCGCACAGACCCTAACCTGGTGCTGATACTAAATGATTGCTGGGCTACCCAATCAACTAATTCCTTCCAGCAGCCACAGTGGCCTGTCCTGGAGAAAAGGTAGTATTGCAAACCCTCCATACTTCATCAAGCTAAGGTCTTAAAATTCTGACTTTAAATTCTAATTTTTTTTCAGTTGTCCTTTCACTGGAGATAATTACCTTACACAGCTGATTCCAGTTGTTGCATCACAAACTTACCCAACACATTACCAGCGCTTTTCCATCAGCACTTTCACATTTGTGGATGAAAGAACCCAACTTTCTCTTGGAGGATTGGTAACTTTGCTTGAGTTTATGTATGGTCAGATTGCTTTTTAAATGTAGTGGAAAAACTACATCTAAAATCTTGAACTTTAGTGTGAAATATAAAATCAATACACACTACTAATTCTGTTAAGGCCAATTTCCCTGCACTTGTTCCTTAATTTATCCAGTAATGGTAACATTCTTTCCTCCCCAGGTCTACTTCCACTGCAGTGCCTCTGTATGTGTTCCATCTAACTTTGATTCCTGCAGAAGAACTTGTTCATCAAGAAAGCGTAAGACCTCTAGAACCCTTCTTTACTATCTAATGCCCTTAAAGACTTACATTCATTGTATGCCTTCATTTATATGCCTAATTCAGGGAGAATGGTACCTGTGGAGGACACCATGACCATAGTCACATCTGAGGGACCCATTTACTTTGCCAGTGCTAGCATGGTGAAGGCTGAGATACCAGGTAATCTGAATCAGACTTGCACTCTAGGCTACAACAATTGCTTTATGCCTCTGTAGTTTCACATTGTTAACGTTAGACATATTTACATTTTTGATAAGTCTTTGCCATTTATCTTACTATAACGGGCTGGTTACCCATTTAACTATGGCTTATTCCTACAGGTGACAATGATTCTGGTTACAAACCTTTAGCCTGGGCCAGAGGCACAGCAGTTGCCGGAGGTGTTATGGCCATCATTTTTATTATAGGTGTCTGGAATTACAAGAGATTTAACATCACAAAAAGTGAACAAGTGTAAATAAAATGGATTTCTACAAATATCATGTCTTTATTTCTTTAACCTACAAAAGTAATATTTGAGGAAGAACTTGTACAAAAGCTTGCCTTTAGGTTTAACCACCACTGTTGCAGCAGTGGCTTCTAGACCATATAGGCTATAGAATTTTTATTTACCCTTTCCCAGTTGCATTCTAATGCAAACATTTCTAGCAGATCAATTTGTTTCAGAAACTTTGCTAAACTATCAAACACACAATGCAGAAGTTAAACTGATCTCTACTACCTACATAGTAAACCTTTTTGGTTCCACAGTTGGCAAGTTTACTTCCCGAAGCTCCAACTGTGGAATGACGTTTACTATGTAGGCAGTTTAACTTCTGCATTTTGTGGGTGGATATTCTCTAGTGATACAGCTACCAAGCAATCGGCTTACCATAAATATACCTTATGGGTGTTCAGTGTGGCCAAAATCACCCTTCTACAAAGTAACTATTGTCTAGTATATGTTATGACAATCACTTGGCAGCTATATGAACATAGGATAACTGATTTGAAAGAGGATGCTGTCCCTTACAAAGTCTCCTTTATGTGTAGTTAAAGTGATGGTAAACTCTCCCCTTTATAAAATCAGATCTGGAATGTAAGCGCTATTTAGATGGAGTTTAATTCATTAGCTGTAATGAAGATGCAGTATAACATGCTTTATAATATAGATATGAAATTCAAATACTGCAGGCTCCTCCGCCCACTTCAAAAGTCAAATTTTCTGTGAGCTAACAGATTGAATTGTTGTCCAATCAACGCTCTCCCCATCTGGCACTTTTGTTGTAGATAGAGCATTGATTGGAGGGTAATTCAATCATTTAGCTGACAGGAAAATTGACTTTTGAAGTGGGTGGGGTATTTGAATTTCATATCTATATTAATAACTAAGTTATAGCGCATCTTCATTACACATGATGAATAAAACCCCCATCTAAAATAGCGCTTACATTCCAGATCTGATTTTAAAAAGGGGAGAGTTTACCATCACTTTAACAGCAAGAGGGGGGCAGATTAGTTATTAGTACACAACTTGATTATGTTCCATATGCCTATAGTTTGATTAGGTGGTCCACTGTTGCCATGGGATTAACTTGGTATGTTTTCCCTCACAAGAGGGACTGCTTTTAGTCACTATGTAAGGGTGTGTTGGGGTCCCTTTTTGTATTTGTTGCTAACACTTTTTTTTTTTTTGTCAAAACAAATCACATCATTGGATAATAGACAATGCATAACATTAGCATATTTGCACACATACAATGCTGCATCATTGTCCTGACAGATATATACAAGGGGACAACCCGAGTAAGAAAAATAAAAGAGCAATACAAAATGCAGCTTGTTAAATCAACAGAAGACATTATTCAAATTCTTTGCATTCCAAACGTGAAAGAAACAAGTACCTCATATTCGGCACAATTTCTTAATTCAAAAAAATGAATATTCTAGCTCCTTCATGTATATTCCTGTAAAAACACTGATGTGATCTCAAGGACACATAAAAGAAAAGGTCTAAAGATGATAACCCACCATCTATAGCATGCTTGGCTTCCCTGATTCTCCTGAGTAGAGCCTCATAAAAGTAAACTGTATTTATAAATGGGTGAGTTATGTTGTATGTTTGACTGCGATTTTATTTAATACCCCATTTCGACTTTGGAAAAAATAGGCACCATAGTCAATATTGTACATGAAATTGTGTGGTTTTTTTACTTCTTTATTTATAGGCCAACAGCATGACAGACAAAAGAAAAGAAGACAACAAAAACAAATGGGTTACATTGGTTTCACATATTCCTTTTGCCTTGCAGGGTGGATTTGTACATAATAAACAATACATTCCTTTTACATTTTATGAAATTTCCATCTAAACACATTTAAAAGGGAAAAAAAGAAACACTAAATATGAGAAATAAGTAGTTAAATAGAAGTTGAAATTGTTTTATTGCTGACTAGTTCCACAAATTTTTGAAAGCTTGGGGATTTCTGATCTTTCCAAGTGGAGAAGATTACATCTGCATAAAATCTAATTAATACGTTTTTACTTTGATGGGTTTTTTTGTGGAAGATATCTAGCATGTTAAAATCAATTCTAGAGATCAATATTTTAGAGATCCAGAATTTATTTACTTTTGGGCATGATCCTAAGCAGTGTATAGTGGCATTTGGAAAGCTACATCTGTAGCATGCCACTGTTCTGGCTTGATTCCATTCTGTGAGCTTATCTGGAGTGATTGATCAATTTTAAGATGTGACTCACGCCAAGACGATGATAGTGTAGCTTTATATGCTCCTTCAATACTTTTGCTAATTAAATCATCTCCCACTGAATTGATCTCTTCTCCATTTTGCAGTTATTTTTGTGATGTTGTTCGTACTTTTTTTAAGCATCAGTCTGTACCAGTATGCAATTGAGGAGATGCCCTTTTGGAAAAAATATTTATCCTGGCCTCTATCTTTCCAACATTCTGGTGCAGAAGTTTAAGAGAAGTACAGTAATGTCTAGCCGTTTTCTTCAAAAGATTTAACCGTGCTTCAATTAGTCTTGAGTAATTGAGCCATGTACTCCAAACCTTGTCGCTTTCATTGGTTAAATGTTTGATCTTATCCCTTCTGTGAAATCGGGGTTACCGGATAATGGTAAGAGTTTGGAAGGGTATTTAATGATTTACAAATCGTTTGCTATGATTGGATTTTTGAAAACTACCTTTATTTTTTTTTATACCTTCTGGTAATCTTTTCACCATTTTGATCAAATTTTATTTTTGCTGTAAGTGATAATGGAAGCAATGCCCATCTCTTTAAATCGGCACAGATTTGATTTATTTCCGGAAAATTAAGTGCGTACCACCCCTTTGGGGATCTGGAAATATTGATGCCTAAATACTTTAAATGAAAATTAGTGTCTTTAAACGTAGAACTGGAATTAAAACTTTATCCATAGAATCAATGATTTTTTCAGTATTCACTCGGTATCCAGTAAAGGAGCCGAAGTCCTGAAAAGATTTGTGTAAGTATGGGCATGTTTATTTTTGTTACTGATGAATACTAGTAAATTGTCAGCATACAAAGCTACTTGTAGTTCATTATTTACTATTTTACTTATTGTAGATGCTAGTGGCTCTATTGTTAAATTAAAGAGTAGGGGTGAGAGCGGGCATCCCTGTCTTGTGCCCTTTGCTAGTTGAAAACACACAAAAAATAGCACCATTGCTTATTATGACCGACTGAGGGCATCTATATAACTGTTTAAATCCAATTTTTTCTAAGGCAGAATATAAATGACCCCAGCTCATGTAAACTAATGCTTTTTCTGCATTGACTGAGATTATAGCTCTATCTGTATTGCTGTGGGTTTTTTTTTATTCTTTGTGTGAAAAGGACCTTTCTTAGTTTTGGATAAAGAGGTTCTTCCAGACATGAACCCTGTTTGGTCAGAATGTATTAATTCCCCTAAAAAAAGTTCATTCTTTTAGCTATATTCCCTGTTAGTAGTTTATAATCTACATTGAGGTGTGAAATGGTGCGGTACGTACTCAGATCTTCAGGATTCTTATTCTTTTTGCAAATTAATGTAATTTATATAGTCCTGGGTTTTTCTTTCTCATTGTAATGACAATTTAAGCCAAGAAGGGGTTTAATTGTATAATCCACAAGGATTTGGCAGGGAGGCTATCTGGGCCAGCTGCTTAATTAAATTGCATTATCTACTTCATCTAGTTCTATTGGTCTATTGTTTGTAATTTATCTGGATCTATTCAGCTATTGACAGAGGTGGGGGGGGGGGTTGAGAAGAAAAAAAAAATAATAGAAAAATAAACTTGATCATCAGTAGATCAATAACATTCCAATCCAATATGTCTAGCTTTTTATAGACTCTTGAAGGTTTTTGCATCCTCAACTGAGTTAAACGTCTACGTCTCTCCTTCCTTTTTAACCTTTAATATAGCTGGGTATATTATAAATACTGCTAGGCAGATTTTTATTCTACTAGAGCAAATACCTGCCCCTTTTCTCAAAAGAGAAATCCTGAAAAATAAGTGGTGTTCTCCCATTTTTATAAAATTGTTAAGACTTGAAGGACTGATTGACTCCGGAATACCACTAATCCCTAGATTGTTGAACTGGAGGACCGTTCCAGAAGAAACAATCTTATTTTGTAGTTTTAGTAACATAGAATCCTGCTGTAAATTTTATTTTTTCTTGGAAGATATTTTTATTTTCTAACTCTGATATTCGTGATTCCGCCACATACATTATATTGTTGAATTGCTGTACATCCCCTGATAGTTGGGAAAGATTCTGAGTTTATTAAGTTGGGAGGGTTATATTCTTGTTTTAAGGAATCAAATTGAGGAGCTATAAAATCAAATATTCCCTTTGTTAAATTTTGGGAGCCATGCCCTGCCATAGAGATGTCAAAGATCCACGGAACTGTCCTGCTGCATGCTGACATTGTTTAGGTTTTTTTTTTGTCTTTAGATTTTGGTGGCATGTTTGGATGTAATCACAAACCTCTCCATAAAATAATAAAAAAAGGGGAAGGCTCTGTGGTGAAGGAATCAGATGAGTAATAAGGGGTATTTTAATTGAACGTGAAATAGTGTTATGAGAGTAGAGAATGTGAGGGGCTTAGTGCTCAAGGCCGCTAAGGTAAACAAGTGCCACTAATGAGGTGTGCGCCGTAGGTGTGTGGGGTGAGTATACAAAAAAGAGAGCTGGGAGATACAAGTCTTCATGCGAGTGTATGTGAGAGCAAAAGGGGGAGAGAGGAAAACAAATGCTAACTTCTTTATAGACAGTAATTTTACTCCAAATCTATCTGAGCTTTTTTTGAGCTGTTACACAAGAACTAACGTGGGGTACAAGCTTGCCTTAAATAACAGCGTAAAAGAATTAACTTAATTTAGAAGTCTCCACACTATAAGGGGAGAAAGTGAAAAATTTAACTGATAAGCTTCTATTTTCTAGCATTACCTTTCGCAGACCAAGATTTCCCTTTTTGCCTAGTGTTGATCAGTACCCGTTTAATTTACCATGAGTTATATCATGACTGAATTCTCCCTTCACTTTTAATGGCGAACATTTTCCATTTAAGAGAAAGCATATGTGCACTTATTTATACACAAGGACAGAGCAAAATAACGTTAAGATATTTTCTGATATAATTTTAAATTACAAAACTTATTACAGGATATTATAGAATAACTTAGTCGTCCTTTTAACCAGCGATATTCTAATTAGTATAACAACGTATACTCTAAATTATGCACTTTTATTATACCGCATAAATTCAGCGTAGCAAAGAATGCAATAACACTGATACTATTATTTCAACAGCTTATATGTTTATAATAATTCCACTTGCTAGGTAGAGCTACTTCCAAATACAGGGAAGAGAGGTAGAACAACAATATACCATTATTATTTCAATGGCTTTTATGGCAATCCCTAGTTTGGCAAACAATCCAATGCCCTTTTTCCTTTTGGACCAAAGCATCTGAAAGATTATAAATAACAGATGATAGAAATTTAGTATAAAGCTATAAGTACAAGTCCCAGATGTATTGTACAAGCAACTTCTATATAATTAGAACAGACAATATCCATGTAGTCCCTACTAGAAGTACTTCACTGATATTTAATACTGTGAACGTTTTCTAAGTGAAGCTATTAAAAAGGAAATGTCTTCACTGAATTGATCCAAAGCATATGGGGGGGGGGGTGTCGTCAATTATATATGGAAACTCCAGTGGAAGGAGAGTGAACATATGTCAGTCACAGAAAGCAGACCCAGTGAAATTTTGCCCTTTATGATACTTTGGGCTGAGGAGAAGAGGATTCGTTAGCTTAATTCTACCACAAGACTGGCCAAATTAGTGTTACAAAGAATTTATTGTACTCAGTTTGAGATCCTGAACCTCTTTGAAGATAATTGGGATGCAATACTTGCGCAGCAATTTGCTTATGCTTCCAGGGAAAGAGAGAAGAGGTAATACCAAGGAACAGGAACAAAAAGTTTAAGGAACCCAACATACAAAAAGATAAAAACTTATAGTGCCTGTGACCAGTCAGGCTGTAAAGGCCATGGTTGGGCTTCCCATTTGGATGCAGGTTTTCCCTGCAATACCAGAGGCTCTTCCACTTGAGCCGGGCTTCCAAACAATGGCAACAAGAAGTGGTGCCATTACGAAGCGGTCTGGGTAACTCCCAATTCTGTGACTTGGGGAGATTGAAGGTATAGCCTACTCGGCAGGATACTCTGTTGCTCCACCTCCGTCTTAAGAACAGCACTTCACTCTGGTCCTCCTCCTTTTACCCTCCCAGGGTATGGGCCGCTGGATTAGCTGTTTCAATGCCGCTTCCGGAAACCTCCTGGGCGAACCTCAGGCCTGCCCTTCCTTGGACTTGGGATGCCTTTTTTCCTTGATTGTTCCTGCAATAGGATTGGAACCAGAAAGACCACTGTATTCTGTAGCAAGTAGACAGAGTGGTTGCACCTCTGCACTCACTGCCATGTGGTCTCCCTTACGTCCCATCCGGTATAGTTCATGTATAGAAGCCCAAGGCAATTTGCTTCTTAGAAGGGCAAGAAGTTCCTCATTTTGAAGAGGTAAATCTTTTAATATAGGTATGTAGAAAATCTACCCCCTCACAGTGTGCATGTATTGGAGGGGGGCTGTGTCCCCATAATGCTTGATGCATAGTTTATTTAGGCGATCCCTATTACAATGGTCGTTGCCAGCAAGTTATAGGTACCTCGTTCAAAACAACGCAGTAACACTTTTAGGGGGGGGGATTAAACACGGAATCTGCCCTTTTCAAACAAGGTATCTTTGTACCTTGCTGTGCAACTGATATGACACATCACATGCACAGGGCTAGGAATGAGAATTTTTTTTTCTTTTCTTTCTGCAATCTTAAACACTCCCTCTCTCTCCCCCCCCCTTGTGTTGGAGGATAAAGTACTCGTTTATATAAAACAGGGAATATCATGGTAGGAGGAAGATACTGTTGCCTGCATATCTAGGAGGTTAGATTCTTTGAACTCTGCACAACTTTAAATCTGTTTTGCAACTTATCCCTAGGGATGGATTGATCACTAGCTGATTAGGAGATAACACCTATATATTTTTTGGGGAGAAATAATTAGTGTGTGCATTTTTCTTATGAACTGGAGCTTTAGCATTAAAACAAAACAAATGCATGCACCATAAACTTGTAATAGAATGTTTTAATGACCTTGGATGCAGTAATGAAAATAACTATACTTTTTGTTCTTGGCCAATCCTGATCCCATATACTGTATATAAATAAAACAATCTTGATGTGCAGTAGCAGCACTAGCTAGTAAAACCTGTTTAGGAGGGATCAGCTCATCTTAAACTTATAAAATACCTGATTAACCCCATTCACTACCAGAATAATAGAAGTATGGTGTGCAGCTGCAATTAATGGCATTCTAATGACCAATCACAAAGCCCTATATGTCTGCTATTTTTGAACAAAGGGGATCTCAGAGAAACTTTTACAATCATTTGTGAAATGATTGCACAAGCATTATGTAAATAAAAACACAAAAATAGTGGAAAAAATCAACAATTTTCTTTATATAATTGTCACTATATTTATAAGAATCTTAGCAATACTGTCCAAATAAAATGTGAGTATATGGCAGGGTTATAACTGCATATATTTAACAATCTTTTTTTAAACTAAACCCACAATCAAATATGCATATACTAAGACAATAAAATTAATATAAATACCTGAATTCTTTATTAATAGTAAATATTTATGAACACATTGAAATATATTTGTATGACTCAGAATATGAATCAATATTATATGCGTTTATAAACTATTAAAATATGCTATGCACAATTCATAGAAGTTTACCCTTAAAATTAGCCTTACTTACAATAGCCTTTCATTCAATTAACACAATGAGACTAAAGTATAAACCACTGAACATTCAGACTGATACAATTTTAAGAGTGCTTCGTTAAACGATAAGATATTATATATATATATATGCTCAGCTATTCAGCTACAATTGATTCTAATACAATTCTAATTGGAATACTAAAATTACATATATTCGTAATGTAAACAGTTACTCTAAATGTCTACTTATTTAAACTGGAACAAATTCTTATTTACTTATAATTAAAACCAATTCTAAGATATATATATATATATATATATATATATATAGTCTATATTTTGCACAGATGAATTACTTAGCATGCAAGAGACAAACTTAACTTTATACAGGACTATGAACACAGTTAAAATACTGAGTGCTCCTTTAAATCTCTTTACTATAAATTGACTGTTTCTGCCAATAACCTTTGTTTCAAATATTAAAAATTAGAACAATTATACTTCCCCAATTTGAACCAATTCGTAGGGGTCTTTAGATCATCTCATTTGAAGGAAAGTTATCGCATAGATCAAGGTAAGTTTTCAGCTTCTTGCTCAAGTGAAATGTGTTCCCAAGTATGGCCGCCAGATATCAAATCACTAGTCTCAGCAAGTCACAAAAAAAACTGTCCCTTGTTTGCATTTACTATTCCTTTTATCTAATCATTGATGACCTTTTTCGTTCACCCCCATGGTGCTTTTTCCTTCTCATTGGATACTTTGGGGAATGCTCCCCCATTGGCTCTGTATATATTGTAGCTATGGAAACCCATCTTTTAACAGTTAGGTCCCTTGACTGTTATACTGGATTCTGGCCATCGGGGGCAACGGACAAAACAAACTGATTCATTTAAACATTTCTAACATTCATGTTTGCTAAAATTTAAAGACCCCATATAAAAATCATCATAATTTCTTGCATTAATTACTTACAATCCGAATTCCAGGCAGGATAGCACCATGTGAATTCTCTGATTATTTCAATACCAAGCACCATTATATTATATCAAAATAATTACACTGTTAATTCAATTCTCCCTTTATAATAATTATATTAAACATATTATAATTTATTGCATTAGTAAATTTCTCTTGTTAGCATTTATATTTCATTTAGCCTAACAGAAAATTTATAATTTGATATCAAACATCAATATTGTATAGTCATATCACATCAAAATGACTTCCATACATCCATCTCACTATATTTCAAGAGATGTATTTAAAATTTCATAAACATTTAGTGCATAATCATATGATATGACTTAGGTCATCCCATGCAGGCAATCCTGTATTTAGCATCTTCTAGCCCCATCTGGAATACAGAAAACAACATCATGTATATCATTCAAAAATTGGATTATCACAATTGCCATCCAATCCATTACAGATTTGACTTTATCTCTCATATATATATATATATTCAATACAGCAATTATTTATTTAATATAATATGTTCCAGCTCCATATATATATACATATATGGGTTATTTGAATTATTTCAAATACACATGAAACTGGCATCATTCCTTTTTCAAAATGTATTTATTTTTATTTATTCCATACAAAGACTGTAATTGCTATTTTGTCTGTCGCCTGTGGAGTGTTTCAATGTGCAGAGAACAATTTACACATGGCTGCTAAGCCACAGTTCCCTTGGAAAATGTCTATCTTCAAATATAAGTAAGGGATGCTCTGAAGCTTGCACTTCCAATTAAGGAGCAAATGTTGTCTTTTGAATTTTTAAAGGGGTTGATGGCCAAATGTCTTAGTGTCAGAAGAAAATTTCAGTTACAATTTGATATGGACTTCATTTTCACACCCTAGCTAGAAATGTCTCTTTTGAAATGATTTCTATGAGTGTCCTGTGTAATTGGAAAAAACAATGTGGGGGAGGACTGACTATGGGTTTTAAACCAATCCTTTACATCAGAATTGTGATTCTACAGCACATCTGATAAAATATATGGCCTTATATATATATATATATATATATATATATATATATATATATATATATATATATATATATATATATATATATATATACACACATCCTTTTTATATTATTTACATATATATCATTGACCTGTACCCTGACATAATCCCCCCTTTCAAATTCAAATATATGTAGGACACATGTATTTGAATTGGATCAAAATCAGTGGTACTCTGTGAGCGTCAACAGTATGCCTCATAGACAGTCTTCTATGGAGCGAGTCCATAATTTTTAAGCCTTCATGTTCATCAGCTAGGCATCTTTAAACTACAGTATGTCTTTAGTGCTTTTGGAGATGTGACTTCATTCTCCCTCTGACTTGTAGTTGCGACCTAGGATGGCATGCTCGCAATTGATTGATATGGACCCATTTATCTATGAAACTTTCATTTTTGGGGATTTGTATTTTATAGGCCACTGGAGATATTTTGTCAGTAATGACAAAAGGGCCTTTCCATGAGGGAAGAAATTTCTTCTCCCTAACCTGATCTCTTCCACACTTATAAAGATAAACTTTATCATTTATTTCATATTCCTTTTTGGACGTTTTGATATCATAATAGGTTTTAGTGGCAGTTGCAGCTTTCTCTAAATTCCTTTGAGCAAATGCAAAGGCATATTGCAGGTGCTTTCTTAGGTTCTCCACTTATTGATGTGTATTGGCAGCGTTTATCAAGTTTTGGTCTGATGTACGGTACAGCAGATGCTGAGGTAGAACCATTCTCCTACCGGTCATCAGTTCAAAAGGTGACATCTTGGTAGCACTACTTGGAGTTGCTCTTAATGCCATTAAGACAAGAGGTAGTTTTACATTCCAGTCTTTACCCATTTCACTCACAAACTTTTTGAGGATTTTCACAATGGACTGGTTGTAACGCTCTACACCACCACTTGAGGCAGCTCTATAAGCAATATGGAGCTTTCTTTTAACTCCTAGTATTTTCCACATTTTGGTCATCACTTCGCTAGTAAAGTGGGTTCCCCAATCTGATTCAATTTGGGGCAAACCAAATCTGGAAAACACATGGTTGATGAGCAATGCTGCGCATGTTTCAGCACTATTGTTGGGTGCACTGATGCACTCTACCCATTTAGTGAACAGGCATGTCACGGTTAACATGTATTTGTTACCTCTTGATGACCTTGTTACTGGACCAATAAAATCAATTTGTATATCTGACCATGGCATTACCATCCCCCTTTTCTGCAATGGCACTCTATGCGTTGGCGCAATGGGTTGGAACTGTGGACAGATTAGACACCCTTGATAGTAGGTTTGAACATCTTTCAACATGTGTGGCCAAAAAGCGTAGTCATGCAATATTTCATACATGAGTTTGGCACCACGATGACCAGATGTGGGAGCATTATGGGCATGTTGAAGCATTAGACCTCTGAACTTGGTGGGTACTACCCATTGCTGGATGCCAGTTTTGGAGGTTCTAATTAACAAACCATCCTGTAACATGAATTGTGTTCTGGATTTCATTAAGATTCTAAGATCTTCTTTGCCAATACAATCATCTTTTGATATGGGGTTATTTTCAGGATCTTCTATGTGTTCATAGAAGGTGCCTACAATGGGGTCTTCTTTTTGATTAGTGATCAGGTCCTCACTAGGAGAATCCTGACTCCATTGTTCCAAGTTAGGCTCACTCTGTTGTTTTGCCTGGTTTCTGGTAATGACTTCTACCTGAATTGCACCCGTTAAGTGGTCAATATCAAGGAGTTCTCCAGTTATAACTCCTTGTTTGGCTAATGAATCCGCAAGATCATTGCCTTCCTTATCAGGACCTTGAATTCTAGAATGACCCTTGATCTTTTTCCAGTGTATTGTCAAATCATTGGATACCACCAGGTTATCAATCTCGCAGAACAACTTGCCATGCTTGACTGGTTTGTTATTGCTTTTCTGCATGCCATTTCTTTTCCAAGTTGGCAGGTATTCAACAAAACTGTCACCCACATAATTTGAGTCAGTTATGATCACAAATTCATGAATACCATGTTCAATAGCCATTTCAATGGTTTTTAGAACAGCAGTTAGTTCTGCAACTTGACTGGATCTTGGTCCAATGTTGAAACCTATAGATATATTTGGGAATACATTTGCCCAAGTTATACCAATGCCAGCGACTAGTCTGCGCTCATTATCACTAGTGGCATGGTAAGAACAACCATCAACATATACCCAAGGTAATGTTTGACAATGGTCCTCATTGTACATTTTATATGGGGAAAGCAATTGTTCCTCCAGGAAATCATTTTCTGACAATTCTTCCCCAGGATCCCTAGCAGTACAGTCATGGAGCTCAGCAAGCCCCTGTGCGACTAGAAATTTGCTACAAGCAGAATAAAAAGAATCCAATGGACAGCCTTGTAAGGAAAGAGTCCAAGCTGTTATGCGGCTATTTGACAAATTTCCATCTCTTATTCTCTCACTTTGCAAATATAGCAAAGGCTGGTGGGCCGTTTCTACAATAATTTTCTCACCCTGTATATAGCTGCAGAAATTTTGTAGAGCCCATACAGTAGATAAGAGGGCTTTTTCGCAACCGCTAAATTTTATTTCTACTGGGGATAGAGTTTTGCTCGCATAAGCAATGGCTTTGCTTAAATTATCATGCTTTTGGAATAAAACAGCACTCATGCTTACATCTGTGTAACCTGTCTCTAAGAAGAAAGGTTTACCACCTTTAGGGTATGCTAAGCAAGGTGCTTGAGTGAGTTTTCTCTTCAGCTCTCTGATGGCTGTCTCTTGAGACTCACTCCAGTGCCATTTCACATCCTTCTTTAGAAGAAGTAGTAGTGGTTTAGCTAATTCTGCATATTTGTCAATGGATTTGCGAGAATAATTCGTAATACCCAGGAATGATCTCAATTCCTTTAAGTTAGTTGGGTTTTTAAAATTCACTATAGCTTCCACCTTTTTCTTCTGAGGATTTAACCCTTCAGAAGTAACTTCATGTCCCAAGAAGTTTACACCAGTGCGGCACCATTGAGCTTTTTGTAGGGATAATTTGACACTTGCCCTTTTAAGTTGGCTGAGGGTGTGTTTAAGCTCTGCGATGTGTTTATCAAAGTCTGTGCTTTTGATTAAAACATCATCAACATAAGATAAGGTCCCCCTTTCCAGTGCATTAGGCATAGCCTTATGCATGAATACAGCAAATTCATGTCCAGAATTTATGTATCCAAAAGGGAGTCTCTGAAATGCATATTGGACCTTTTGGAATGAGAATGCCAGCTTATACTGGTCTTCCTTGTGTACTTTTATGGTCCAATATCCCTGTGCACAATCAATGGCAGTGAATATTTTGGATCCATGCATCTGTGCTAGGCATTGGTCAATGTATGGTACAGCGCAGCCAGACATGTACACTTGTTTGTTTAGCTGTCTTAAATCAGCACACAAACGCCATCGTCCATTGGGCTTAAGAACACCTAGAATAGGATTGTTGTAAGAGCTGTGCACCTGTCTGATAATACCTCTTTCTTCCAGGATCCTTATGATTTCTGCAAGAGAATCATATGATGCTAAAGGAAGTCTGTATTGTTTAACAAAGACAGGTGGTGCATCGGGATCTGTTTGTATTCTTGCAATGTGCAAGTCTGTAGTACCACAGTCATAAGAATCCCTAGCAAAAATATTCTTGTACTCCATCAGGATTTCTCGCAGCTGTTGGCGTTCATCATCGCTGGAACAGCCATTAGCTAAGGATATTTGCTCTTCGGCTATTTGCTGAAATCCAGGAAAGATTTCAGGCTGTCCTATTTCATAGGCTTCTTCCAACCTAGAGATGAGATCCCCTTGATTATAATTTACATTGCCCCCATGACTCCGGGTATTGGGGTAATCTTGCTGTTTGATCGGCTGATCAAATAATAGAGAGGCTTCTTCAACTTTACAGATGCCTTCCTCTGAGCTGAAGGGATAAATAGACCTGAATTGTAAATAGACCCTCTGGCATAGATGCAAAGGATTGTTCTATTAATTGTTCTTCAGTTAGGTATTCTTCAGGTATTAGCCCAATTACATTATTCTGGAATCCAAAAGTATAATAACTTGATTCCAGCGCATATCCTATGGTAGTTCCCTTGGATAATGTTATATCCTGTGGGTCATGCTATGCACGATAACATGTATTGGAATAGTTCCAATATTTACCATAGGAGAATAGGCCATTGTTATACCCAGATTTTGTATTATATGCGATAGGCAAATGTGTTTCAGAAGTTTTTAATTTCTGACCTCTTTTTATCTGTAAGGGTAAAAGAAATTTATCAGCCCCAGCAGGAATTATAACATCGTTGGACACCTGCATATTTACAGCATATAGTAATTGCTGGTTTGATTTCAGGGCTGCACTTTCATCCTGAAATACTTCAGGGTCCCCCTTTAACCTGCTCCAGAGGCAAAAGTTAATCAAATCTATTTTTATGGCATATCTATGTAAGATATCATTGCCAATGTATATTTGATTATGGGGAGTATTTAAAACTAAAAACATGTGCTTCACTGACTTATTACCTATAGAGATAGATAATAAGCACTTAGCTGTGATGTTATAGCTTTCAAACCTGTCATCCAGGCCGTGGATACAGTGGTCTTGGGGAGAAAGATATTTAATCATTTTAGGTTCAGCTATCTGTGCTTCCTTTTTCAAGCTCAATTTGGCATATTTTGTTGTACCAAGGTCATGCATTTGTATAGGGATAAATAGATCCTCTTTAACTCTCTCAATTCCTGCGAGGTATTGAGCGTCCCCCCCCTTAGGGATTTTATGATCCCCCTTGTGGAGAGATATGGTTAATACATCGCCATCTAAGGAAATATTTGCTATCTTCCCAGGCGAAATTTTAAATGTATTACCATCAGAGCCACTTAAAGGAGTCTGATCATCTATCTGTAGAATAGTGATTTCAGGTACAGAGTTATTCCTGAAATGAATCTCCACAGCATCTGGCTTCTCTTCCACCACGTGACAGTTATGTCGGGGGCGAGATATATCAGATTTCTCATAATTAATGGGCCTTTTCACTTGTGACCAAATTACATTATTTATGCAATCAATTATGGTGCTTATTCGCTTCAGGAGATCACTACTAATAATATCTCCCTGCAGTTTCTACCATTTCACACATAAAATTGGTGTGATTGCACACTTGTGGGCTTCGCCACGTATACCTGAATCCGCCATGTTTTCAGATGCAGAAGAAACTTCATACCTACCGGTCTCCTTTATAATAGGGTCGGCTGGATTCTTGTGTACTGCATCTGTGGAAACAAGGTTTAGAGAATGCTGCAAAGGAAAAAGTTAAATTTTTCCTAGCTAAGGTTGCTTGTCATCACAGCTAAATCGTCCGTTTCTGGTCTGTGGGGAGAGAACATGATTAGTACCATTATTGACATTTATCATTACATCATTACCCTTTGGAAAATGGGCGTACTGGATTCTTTAAGAATTTAATTATGGTGGGGGTGTCATACACTTTATTTAGTACATTACTGGATTTCACTGGGAACTTATCTTTTGAGTTAGGGTGCCTTTCATCTGTCCTATCTTTATTTTGCTGAAATCTTACCCATGTATTTTTATCTGGGCTGTCTGAGAATCTAGCCCCCCTTTCTGACCCGTTATAGTAACTACCCTCTTCATCTGAGGCATAATAATCTTCTGGTCCCCCAGAGTTAGGTAATTGCCTAGGGGAAAAAGTTACCTCTGGGCCTGAATTAGGGCTATAATTTGGGTATTTTTGTCTATCCTCCCGCCTGGTATATTGAAACTCATTTCTGCCCCAGTCCTTAATGGAGTTAAACATTTCAGTATTAGTGTTATTGCTTAAAGGTTCCTTATTACTGCTGATTTTTCTCTTTAATTTATTTATTGCCTGTTCATATCCTTTTTCAGCCTCATGATATCTAGCTTTTAAAGTTTTATTTTCATCTTGGCATTTTTTATATTCTTCTTCAAAAGCTTTAAATTCAGCCACTAATTTCTGATTATATTTATTTAAGTCAGAAACCTTTTTGTTAGCTTCTAGAACTTCTTATTTTCCGTGAATAAAGGCTTCTTCAAATTCTCGTAATGAATCATATTCATCCCTTAGCCGTCCTAATTGTCTGTCTTGTCCTGACATTTGGTTAGACATCTCACAACTCATATACATTAGGATCGGCCAAATTTTGAAAATTAATTAATCATGCCCTCTAAATTCTGTGCATTCATTAAGTTGCAGTAACATTTGGTATAATTCCCCATCTTCAAACCACATATCTCTAACTAAATCTTTGGCCTTAGCTTTACACCCCATAATTTACATGGAGACATCGTCCCCAATATCAAGTCTAGCCATGATGTGGTTCATGGCTTCTAATTTGAGAGTCATTTCATGGATCTTGGGGAGGGCACAATTTCATCATGTACAGAAATGCTAGCATTACTTTTTTCTGAAGACATAGTTATTTTAGTGTTGTACTTAATAAGATATAAATGCTAATACAATTTTGACCAATAAGAGAGAGGAAAAAAAATAATTATATTTTCAAAATATCAATACTAATTTTGAAATATGGCAATTAATATTTTTATGAATTTTGAAATATGGCAATTAATATTTTTATGAATTTTGAAATATGAAAAATTTATATTTTTATTCATTTTTCAAAAATTAATATTTCAAAATATTAATCTTGAACATGGAAATCTATATTTCAATTTTCCAAAAAAAACATATCTTCAAAATATTAATTTCGAAATATGAAATTCCTTCTCTTCTATAATAATTCCTATTTACAACAAATATAGTATATCAATATGATAAATATTTATAATATCTCACGTAATACCTCTATATAATATGTCAGTATATTTATAAGAATGTTAGCAATACTCTCCAAATAATATGTGAGTATATGGCAGGGTTATAACTGAATATATTTAACAATCTTTCTTTAAACTAAACCCACAATCAAATATGCATATACTAAGACAATAAAATTAATATAAATACTTGAATTCTTTATTATTAGTAAATATTTATGAACACATTGAAATATATTTGTATGACTCAGAATATGAATCAATATTATATGCGTTTACAAACTATTAAAATATGCTATGCAAAATTCATAGTTTACCCTTAAAATTAGCCTTATTTACAATAGCCTTTCATTCAATTAACACAATGAGACTAAAGTATAAACCACTGAACATTCAGACTGATACAATTTTAACAGTGCTTAGTTAAATGATAGGATAATATATATATATATATATATATATATAATCCTCACACTGTTCAGCTACAATTGATTCTAATACAATTCTAATTGGAATACTAAAATTACATATATTCTTAATATAAACAGTTACTCTAAATGTCTACTTATTTAAACTGGAACAAATTCTTATTTACTTATAATTAAAACCAATTCTAAGAGATATATATATATATATATATATAGTCTATATTTTGCACAGATGAATTACTTAGCATGCAAGAGACATTTAACTTTATACAGGACTATGAACACAGTTAAAATACTGAGTGCTCCTTTAAATCTCTTTAATATAAATTGACTATGTTTCTACCAATAACCTTTGTTTCAAATATTAAAAATTAGAACAATTATACTTCCCCAATTTGAACCAATTCGTAAGGGTCTTTAGATCATCTCATTTGAAGGAAAGTTATCGCATAGATCAAGGTAAGTTTTCAGCTTCTTGCTCAAGTGAAATGTGTTCCCAAGTATGGCCGCCAGATATCAAATCACTAGTCTCAGCAAGTCACAAAAAAACCTGTCCCTTGTTTGCATTTACTATTCCTTTTATCTAATCATTGATGACCTTTTTCGTTCACGCCCACGGTGCTTTTCCCTTCTCATTGGATACTTTGGGGAATGATCCCCCATTGGCTCTGTATATATTGTCGCTATGGAAACCCATCTTTTAACAGTTAGGTCCCTTGACTGTTATACTGGATTCTGGCCATCGGGGGCAGCGGACAAAACAAACGGATTCATTTCTAACATTCATGTTTGCTACATTTTAAAGACTCCATATAAAAAATCATCATAATTTCTTGCATTAATTACTTACAATCCGAATTCCAGGCAGAATAGCACCATGAGAATTTTCTTATTATTTCAATACCAAGCACCATTATATCAAAATAATTACACTGTTAATTCAATTCTCCCTATATAATAATTATATTAAACATATTAAAATGTATTGCATTAGTAAGTTTCTCTTGTTAGCATTTATATTTTATTTAGCCTAACAGAAAATTTATAATTTGATATCAAACATCAATATTGTATAGTCATATCACATCAAAATGACTTCCATACATCCATCTCACTATATTTCAAGAGATGTATTTAAAATTTCATAAACATTTAGTGCATAATCATATGATATGACTTAGGTCATCCCATGCAGGCAATTCTGTATTTAGCATTTTCTAGCCCCATCTGGAATACAGAAAATGACATGTTATATATCATTCAAAAATGGGATTATCACAATTGCCATCCAATCCATTAAATATTTGAATTTATCTCCTATATATATATATATATATATATATATATATATATATATATATATATATATATATATATATATATATATTCAATACAGCAATTATTTATTTAATATAATATGTTCCAGCTCCATATATATACATATATGGGTTATTTGAATTATTTCAAATACACATGAAACTGGCATCATTCCTTTTTCAAAATGTATTTATTTTTATTTATGCCATACAAAGACTGTAATTGCTAATTTGTCTGTTCTCTGCACATGGAAACACTCCACAGGGGACAATTTACACATGGCTGGTAAGCCACAGTTCCCTTGGAAAATGTCTGTATCTTCAAATATCTTCACAGACGGATCGGCACCTCTGTTGGCAGGAAACCCATATATGGGCATGTACTTTTGAGACTTCCAGCATGCTAATTTCCACTTCTTTGAAATTGTAAACATCTCATTAGGCCTTAAATCAACAGTTTTAGACATTTAATTTACGTCTCTATTCACTGTATTGGGGTAAGGAAAGCTCTGAAGCTTGCACTTCCAATTAAGGAGCAAATGTTGTCTTTTGAATTTCTAAAGGGGTTGATGGCCAAATGTCTTAGCGTCAGAAGAAAATTTCAGTTACAATCTGATATGGACTTCATTTTCACACCCTAGCTAGAAATGTCTCTCTTGAAATTATTTCTATGAGTGTCCTGTGTAATTGAAAAAAAAAAATGTGGGGGAAGACTGACTATGGGTTTTAAATCAATCCTTTACATCAGAATTGCGATTCTACAGCACATATGATAAAATATACGGCCTCATATATACACATATCCTTTTTATATTATTTACACATATATATATATATATATATATATATATATATATATATATATATATATATATATATATATATCATTGACCTGTACCCTGATATAATCACATTTGGTGGTGAAATGGTGGCATGAAATATACCAAAATGGACCTAGATTAATACCTTAAGTTATCTACTTAAAAATATATAGTTTTGACAGGTAAATAAAAAAACAAGGCTAACTATTTCTGTTTAAATGGAGTGATGGTAAAAATTCTCTGGTATTTTGGCCATGTTTTTCTATTAAATTCCGGGTAGTGAAGGGGTTAAACATAGCCAGTGGAAAAAAGTTATTTTTGGTTCACAAACAAATATAAGATAAAAACAGATATGTGTGCAGAAAGTGATAAAAAAAGGAGCTTTTTCATGAAAGTTCTGCTCATTTTAATAGGTTTTAAAGAACAAGCTAGATAAGCTATTTCATATAAAAAATAAACATAAAGGATCCATTTCTGATTACAAACTTGCTACAGATTTCAGATCCTATTGATCATATAAGTGTGTGTGTATATATATATATATATATATATATATATATATATATTTGCACAATCTGATTTTTTTCACTACATAGTGTGATTTTAATAATACATAATGTTATCTTGAGAACAGACCGCAAACCACGTGTAACACTTTCTTATAGTGTGACTTGACACATATGATTTCAGCAGTTGGGCTTCATACAGTTCTGTTAAAATTTCTGCATATTACCTTTAGACAAACAAATAAACAATCTGAGTAAGTGAGAACAATACTGAAAGCTCTGGAGAGCCCTTGACTTAAAACTGAATGTCAGTATCCATAAGACATTCGCATTACAGTTCACCATTAGCCCTTACTCCATCACAGTCAGGTGTATCTGCTGCATCTATTATTCATATTCCTGCAAATTTAATACAGCACTTAAAATAGGGTGACCAGATGTCCCCTATTTTAGGGAACAGTCCGCGGACAAATTATGTCCCCAAAAATGTCCCCGGTAAGACGGTCAGAGTCCCGTGCATGTTAGATGTGTTCGTGGGAAGTTGATAGATTTATCTGTTTTAGACACTGATTAGTTGCGTAGAGCTACAGCAGCGGTTCCGCTTCCCTTGGATACTTCACCGCTGGCGCTCACAGCGCAATTGAAGCTAAAAGCTTCGGACCCTTCTTTATATAGATTGTGAAGTGCTGCATGGGGTTTGCCAGCCCCGCTTTGCAATGGCTCAAAGATGCAAGGTAAGTTCTCATTGGTTGTTAGTGTTTAGTTAATAAAAATTTTTTGGAAAAAAAGGAATTCTAGTTCTCTATCAAAGAATAAGATTATCAAGAAATAAAAAAAATATTTCATGATTCAGATAGAGCATGCAATTTTAAGCAACTTTCTAATTTACTCCTATTAGCATTTTTTATTCATTCTCTTGCTATCTTTATTTGAAAAGCAAGAATGTAAGTTTAGAAGCCGGCCCATTTTTGGTTCACAACCTGGGTTATCCTTGCTGATTGTACAGCACCAATAAACAAGTGCTGTCCAGGGAACTCAACCAAAAATTGTCTGCCTCCTTCACTTAGATGTCTTCTTTTTCAAATAAAGATAGTAATAGAACAAATAAATATTGATAATAGGAGTAAATTAGAAAGTTGCTTAAAATTGCATGCTCTATCTAAATCATAAATGAAAAAAATTAAGTTTAGTATCCCTTTAAATGGACCTGAAAGTAAAATTTAAACTTTAATGATTCAGATAGGGCATGTATTTTTAAACAGCTTTCCAATTGACTTTTGTTATCAAATTTGCTTTGTTCTGATAGAATCCTTTGTTGAAAGGATGTGTTCAGCTCGGATATCAAGAGAATGAAGCAAATTTGACACTAAAAGTAAATTGGAAAGTTGTTTAAAAGTGTATGCTCTATCTAAATTGTGAAAGAAAAATTTTGGGTTTCACATGCCTTTAAATCCTAATATTTAAAGGCAGGTGTGGCAGATAATTGCATGAAGAGCTGAATATATTTGGCCCATGATAGAGTTGTTGTAGCAGCCTTCGGATGGGGTCATGAGGGAGATGCATAGTCCAGGCCTGGGAATTTTTGGGCAACACTTAGGCTGGCCTTGGTTTAACTTATAAAGGAAGAATACTTTTTGTTTTTATCTTTTATACCAATGGTGCCCTCTAGCCCCTTAAAAACAATTTTTTTTTCATAGTTTCAGTAGTTTACCCTAATTTTTTTCTCCTCTGTAATTTATTCCAATGATCCATTTATCTGCTGGAATGTTTTCAATTGTTTAGAATTAGCTCCTTTACAGTCCCTGATTCTGAGCTCTGTCCTACTGAGGCAGCCATATGTCTCTTTGCAGAATTTCCCCTAGCCCACCCATAGAACATCCAGACACACCCACAAACTGCCCAGACACACCCACAACAACTTACACTAACCACCCACAATCCCATCTTCCCAACACAGGTCTACCTACTGTACAGTGACAGGCCACCATCAACCTTCCCTGTTCCTGACACCCAGCCACAAATGTTGAGAGGTATGTTGTTAGTATTTGAAATAGCTGATTTTACCTGTGGTATCCCTACCTATACTGAAAGTTTCTATACATAAGTATAGGCTATAAATAAGCTTTGCAAACATAGCCAGCAGAAGAAATTGGTATGAAAGATAGAGTAATAAAATGTTAGTTTCCCATTGTTCTCTCTTAGGCTCAATATTCAAAGCATCAGTCTTTCGATATTTTCTAAAAAAGGAGGTGAACCCGCAAAGTGGTGACATGTCTCCCATAGGATACAATGGGGATCGCTACGTCAGCTAAAGATCGCCGACATCACCACTTGTCTGTACGTTCTGCAGGCGGGGGGCGTATTTGTAGTGTTCCTACACAGTGCAGACAGTGCGGTCACTGAAACCAGTGTCAGAAAACTTCAAAAAATGCCTGTGTCACCAAACTCTAACTACACCTACACTAACTGATTTACACTGGAAAGTCCCGCCACTTAAAAGTTGACGAGACAAACATGGCTGACACCCTACTCACAACATGTATTTCAGAGATTGGATTATATTGCACTTCTGGCAATGTATCACAATCAAAGTGCAGGTTACTCCCCCTGGAAAGCCTGACTACCTTCCATAGAATGCCTACACCTATGTCATACTCTAGCTATACTCCCCCTAAAACACCCAGCTAACTCCCTAATACTGCCAACACCTACATCACGTCTTAGCTACACTTCCCTGAAACGACCAGCTTACTCCCTAGTACCGCCTACACCTATGTCATGTGTTTCCCTACATTCCCACTGAACCGCCAGACTTACTCCCACAGAACACCTTCACCTACTTAATGTCTGCAATCTACCGGATTAATAAACTATACAAAAAAATCCCTATTATAACTATATGAGCTATGTCGCTACATTTATATACAATGTTAAAATGATATGCATTGTCATGTACATTATCCCACAAAAATGAGTACACCCCTCACATTTTTTAAATATTTTATTATATCTTTTCATGTGACAACACTGAAGAAATGACACTTTGCTACAATGTAAAGTAGTGAGTGTACAGCCTGTATAACAGTGTACATTTGCTGTCCCCTCAAAATAACTCACCCCACAGCCATTAATGTCTAAACTGTTGGCAACAAAAGTAAGTACACTCCTAAGTGGAAATGTCCAAATTGGGCCCAATTTGCCATTTTCCCTCCCCGATGTCATGTGACTTGTTAATGTTACAAGGTCTCAGATGTGAATGGGGAGCAGGTGTGTTAAATTTGGTGTTATCCCTCTCATACTCTCTCATACTGGTAACTGGAAGTTCAACATGGCACCTCATGGCAAATAACTCTCTGAGGATCTGAAAAAAAGAATTGTTGCTCTACATAAAGATGGCCTAGGCTATAAGAATATTGCCAAGACCCTGAAACTGAGCTGCAGCACGGTGGGCAAGACCATACAGCGGTTTCACAGTACAGGTTCCACTCAGAATAGGCCTTGCCATGGTTGACCAAAGAAGAGGAGTGCACATGCTCAGCATCATATCCAAAGGTTGTCTTTGGGAAATAGATGTATGAGTGCTGCCAGCATTGCTGCAGAGGTTGAAGGGTTGGGGGGTCAGCCTGTCAGTGCTCAGACTATGTGTCGCACACTGCATCAAATTGGGCTGCATAGCTGTCGTCCCAGAAGGAAGTCTCTTTTAAAGATGATGCACAAAAAAGCCCCCAAACAGTTTGCTGAAGACAAGCAGACAAAAGGGCATGGATTACTGGAACCATGTCTTGTGATCCAATGAGACCAAGATAAACGTATTTTGTTCAGATGGTGTCAAGTTTGTGTGGCGGCAACCAGGTGAGGAGCACAAAGACAAGTATGTCTTGCTTACAGTCAAGCATGGTGGTGGGAGTGTCATGGTCTGGGCCTGCATGAATGCTGATGGCACTGGGAGCTACATTTCATGGAAGGAACCATGAATACCAACTTGTACTGTCACATACTGAAGCAGAGCATGATCCCCTGTCAGTATATGGCCGGGTTATAATACAATAAATTTAATAATTATTCTTTAAAACAAACCCCCAATAAAATGCATATAGGAAACAATTAAAATTAATATAAATTCCTAAATTCTTTATATTAGTTAAAGTTATAAACACATTGAATTATATTTATAGAAACCAGATATGAATCAAACTATACAAGCTTAAACTGTTACAATATTCTATACAAAGATCATAAAAATTTACCTTATCCACAATGAATTTCATTAAAATACCACAATATGGACCGCTAACTTTCACAGTGCCTAGTTAAACAATATAACAATATACTTTAACAGCCAATTTCTATGCCAAGTTATCGGAGATTAAATAAATTCTTATTTATCTACAGTAAGGCAAATTCTAAAATATATTTATATAGTTGCAAAGATAAATTACTTGGCAAACAAAAGACTAGTTTTAAACTACACAGGACTATGAAACACAAGCTTAAAATACTAATTGTGCCCTTTTAAATTTACCAGCTGTAATCTAACTATAGCCTTTGATTTAAAATATTAAATATACTTAACAGTTTCTTATACTTTACCCGAATAAATCAATATTTCAGCTTCCAGTTTTCCTCTGATAAATCCTATTTCACCTCATAAATTAAAAGAGGTAATTTTTGCAAGATGGATAAAAATTAGGCACAGATTGCTTTATAATAGACTGGATCCCAAGGCAACAGTTTGTCAAAATTCAGCACAGAGTCCTTTTTTCCTCTTGCCTGAGGTTATATCACGCAATATAACCCCACCCCTTTTTATTCTAATCATCAGTGAAATAAGGATGATAGGCCCTTCGGAAGCTTGTCCCTGATTGGTTATTTGGGAGACGCCTTCCTGATAGGCTACTGGGAAATTTCATTTTCAACAGCCAAATGCCTTTTGGCTGTAATACTGGATTTAGGCCATCGGGGGCAGCAAAGAAAAACAGTTTAATTTTTAACATTGCTAACAGTAAACTACAGGTGAAACTCGAAAAATTTGAATATTGTGCAAAAGTTAATTTATTTCACTAATGCAACTTAAAAGGTGAAACTAATATATGAGATAGACTCATTACATGCAAAGCAAGATACTTCAAGCCGTGATTTGTCACAATTGTGATGATTATGGCTTACAGCTCATGAAAACCCCAAATCCACAATCTCAGAAAATTAGAATATTACATGCAATCAATAAAACAAGGATTGTACATAGAACAATATCGGATTCGGACCTCTGAAAAGTATAAGCATGCATACCGTATGTACTCAATACTTGGCTTGGGCCCCTTTTGCAGCAATTACTGCCTCAATGAGGTGTGGCATGGAAGCTATCAGCCTGTGGCACTGCTGAGGTGTTATGGAAGACTAGGATGCTTCAATAGTGGACTTCAGCTCTTCTGCATTGTTCGGTCTCATGTCTCTCATCTTTCTCTTGGCAATGCCTCATAGATTCTCTATGGGGTTCAGGTCAGGCACAGTAATCCCACGGTCATTGAAACAGGTTTTGGTGCTTTTGGCAGTATGGGCAAGTTCCAAGTCTTGCTGGAAAATGAAGTCAGCATCCCATAGAGTTCATCTGTGGAAGGAAGCATGAAGTGCTCCAAAATCTCCTGGTAGACGGCTGCATTGACCCTGGACTTAATGAAGCACAGTGGACCAACACCAGCAGATGACATGGCTCCCCAAATAAACACAGACTGTGGAAACTTCACAATGGACTTAAAGCATCTTGCAGTGTGTGCCTCTCCATTCTTCCTCCATACTCTGGGTTCTTGGTTTCCAAATGAGATGCAAAATTTGCTCTCATCAGAAAAGAGGACTTTGGACCACTGAGCAACAGACCAGGTCTGTTTTTCTTTAGCCCAGGTAAGACGCTTCTGACATTGTTTATTGTTCAGGAGTGGCTTGACAAGAGGAATACGACATTTGAAGCCCATGTCCAGGATACATTTGTGTGTGGTGGCTCTTGATGCACTGACTCCAGCTACAGTCCACTCCTTGTGAAAGTCCCCAACACTTTTGAATGGCCTTTTCCTAACAATCCTCTTCAGGCTGTGATCATCCCTGCTGCTTGTGAACCCTTTTCTTCCACACTTTTCCCTTCCACATAAATTTCTATTAATGTGCTTTGATACAGCACTTTGGGAACATGCAGCTTATTTTGCAATTACCTTTTGAGGCTTTCCCTCCTTATGGAGGGTGTCAATGATGGTTTTCTGCACAACTGTCAGGTCAGCAGCCTTTCCCATGATTGTGATTACTACTGAACCAGACTGAGAGACCAATTAAAGGCTCAGGAACCCTTTGCAGGTGTTAGGGCTTAATTAGCTGATTAGAGTGGGACACTTTGAGCCTAGAATATTACACCTTTTCACAATATTCTAATTTTCTGAGATTGTGGATTTGGGGTTTTCATGAGCTGTAAGCCATAATCATCACAATTAGGACAAATCACGGCTTGAGCTATCTTGCTTTGCATGTAATTAGTCTATCTCATATATTAGTTTCACCTTTTAAGTTTCATTAGTGAAATAAATGAATTTTTGCACAATATTCTAATTTTTCGAGTTTCACCTGTATATCATGTATATTTTTATTCAATATACTATATTTTCCTAGAAGATGTCTTAAAAGTTGTATTTTTATGAGGGACTAGTCGTATCAATCATTGAAATATATATGTCTATCTGACTTATTCTGTATATCAGCTTATTTGATATACTGGCATATATTTCATTTCCTAGTCGCATCTTATCTAGAAATCTCATCTTCACATCAGTTCTTCCTATAATGTTCACTAGATTTCTGGAAAACAAAGAAAAAAATGTATTCATTTTGAAATAACTTAAAGGGACAGTCTAGTATAAACTAAACTTTCATTATTCAGATAGGACTTTTAATTTTAATCAACTTTCCAATTTACTTTTATCATCAAATTTGCTTTTTTCTCTTGGTATTCTTAGTTTAAACTAAACATAGGTAGGCTCATATGCTAATTTCTAAGCCTTTGAGGGCTGCCTCTTATCACATGCTTTTTAACTCTATTTTCAACACAAAGAGACAGAAAGTACACGTGGGCCATATAGATAACACTGTGTTCAGGCACAGGGGGTTATTTAAGATTTAGCACAAAACAATGCTAAATTTAAGACAATAGATAATTAACAGTCACAGTCATGTGATCAGGGGGATGGAAGAAGGTTTCTATATACAAGGTAATCACAGAGGTAAAAAGTATATTAATATAACTGTGTTGGTTATGCAAAACTGGGGAATGGGTAATAAAGGGATTATCTATCTTTTAAAACAATAACAATTCTATGGTAGACTGTCCCTTTAAGCATTTATATATACTAATGTAGTTATTCATTTAATTTATTACAAATCTGAAATGCATTTCTCAGATCCATGTACATATACATTTTTATACAAGACTGAGGTTTCTGCTTGGCTCAGTACAGCTGTGTATCTAACACCACAGGGGTAATCAGCTCTTGCTATTTTTCCCATTTGAGATGTATGTCTGAGCTTTGTGTATTCAAACACAGCAGGGGTAATTAATTTTTGAATATGCTTAAACCTTAAAGAGATTTTTCCCAGACCTAGCAACTGTTCTTTACAGGGGTCTGATAAGTTTATTACCCATCTTGGGCAGGAAGTCAACTTTAAACAGAGCCATATAGTGAACATCTTGTTTAAATAGATTGCCTTTTTCTAATTAAACCAAATGTGTATTCCTTTGTTCTCATTTGGATGTATTGTAATCAGGAAAAAGAGGGGTTGGGGCTGGTCTGCTATGAGACCAATTCACTTAAAAATGAAATATTAGATTCTATGATACATCTGTAGTTTATTTAATGTTACTCACAGATACCCTGACATAATTCTCCCTTCCAATTTGAAATAGATGTAGTACACATGTATTTTAATTGGCTTAAAGTCAGTGGTACTTGATGAGTGTGTTGACAGTATGCATTATACTTCTATGAAGAGAGTCTGTTATTTATGAGCCCTTAAGCTCATTAGCTAAGAATCTTTAAACTACAAAATTTCTTTAGTGCATTTGGGGATATGACACTTCATTCTCCCTCTATGACTTGTAGTTGGGATCTAGGATGGCATTCTCGCAACTGATTAATATGGACCCATTTATCCGTAAAAGTATCGTTTTTAGGGATCCTAATTTTATAGGCGACTGGAGATATTTTGTCAGTAACGACAAAAGGACCCTTCCATGATGGAAGAAATTTCTTCTCCTTAACATGATCTCTTCCAAAGTTATAAAGATAAACGTTTCATATTCCTTTTTGGATGTTTTGAGATCATAATAGGTTTTAGTGGCAGTTGCAGCCTTCTCTAAGTTCCTTTGAGAAAATGCAAAGGCATATTGCAGTTGCTTCCTTAGGTTCTCCAAATATCAGATCCACTATAATGACAGGGTGTCTTATTACCCTGTTTCTCAGCCTTAGTTTTAACCATGCAGTACCGTAGACTTTGAGAGAGTCACCCCCAACACCAATTAGTGAACCATCAAATTCTTTTATTTTAGGTTCATGGAGTGGTAGCTCATTTAGCTGTGTGTAGTACCTGTGGGATAAAATAGTTGCCTGAGACCCCAGTATCAATCAATCCCATGATAGGGTTGGAGACTGAATCTGGAGCTCAGCTAATACATAGTATCTCCCTGCAGTTTCTACCATTTGACATATAAAATTGGCATGATTACACATCTGTGGGCTTTGCCACAAGTTACCTGTATTTGACCCGTTACCTGAGGCAGAAGAAACTTCATTCTTACCGGTCCTCTCTATAATAGGGCTGGCCGGGTTCCTGTGTACTGCATCTGTGGAAATAAGGTTAAAGCATTAAACCTGTCCTTAATCTCACAAGAAATAGATAACAATGAAAGATACATCATTCTTCAGATTAAAATATTTAGTCAAATATTTACATTGTGTAATATTTATGGTCCTAATAAAATAACTTTTTGGGATAAAATCCAGAACAGAATAATTACTAACCTGAGTAATAGTCTTATAATAGAGGGAGATTTCAATCTTGCTCCATTAGTTAATCTGGACAGGATGGGTAAACCAGATAATAAAAAGATTAATATTGGAGAGACCAAATTATATAAACACATACTTAAACAGCTGAACGTTAAAGATATATGGAGATTGAGAAACCCAAATAATAGAGAATATACGTGTTTATCCAAAGCACATAAGACATATTCCCGTATAGACAATTTCCTGGTCTCTCCAACGTTGACTGATAAAACGGAAAAGGCTGAAATAAAAGAAATCACCCTGTCAGATCATTCCCCAATCACTATTAAACTCACATTTTCAAAACAAATTAAAAATTCAGGATTGTGGTTTCCGCGATACTTAGTAAATAATAATAAATTCTCACAATTTCTAAAACGCAAATGGGAAGAGTTTCTACATTTTAATAAAGATTATTTTGAAATCATTACATTTTTTGGGAAGCCTTTAAATGTGTGGCCAGAGGAGATATATTAGCATAAATGATAACCCCCCCAAAAATAGAAGATTTAGATCAGAACAACTGGCAAATTAACGCCTAGATTCAGAGTTCTGCGTTAGCTGTCAAAACCAGCGTTAAGGGGTCCTAACGCTGCATTTTACCGCCCGCTGGTATTTAGAGTCAGCCAGGAAAGGGTCTAACGCTCACTTTCCAGCCGCGACTTTTCCATACCGCAGATCCCCTTACGCCAATTGCGTATCCTATCTTTTCAATGGGATCTTCCTAACGCCTGTATTTAGAGTCTTGGCTGAAGTGAGCGTTAGAACTCTAATGACAAAACTCCAGCCGCAGAAAAAAGTCAGGAGTTAAGAGCTTTATGGGCTAACGCCGGTTTATAAAGCTCTTAACTACTGTGCTCTAAAGTACACTAACACCCATAAACTACCTAGGTACCCCTAAACCGAGGACCCCCCACATCGCCGCCATTCTAATAAAAAATTTTAACCCCTAATCTGCCGACCGCACACCGCCGCCACATACATTATCCCTATGTACCCCTAATCTGCTGCCCCTAACATCGCTGACACCTACATAATATTTATTAACCCCTAATCTGCCCCCCCAACGTTTCCGCTACCTACCTACACTTATTAACCCCTAATCTGCCGACCAGACCTCGCCGCTACTCTAATAAATGTATTAACCCCTAAACCGCCTCACTCCTGCCTCGCAAACCCTATAATAAATAGTATTAACCCCTAATCTGCCCTCCCTAATCTGCCGACCGGACCTCTGCTTTTTTGCAGGTGTTAGGTTTTTTTGCAGCTCAAACTGCCCCATTGTTTCCTATGGGGGAATTGTGCACAAGCACGTTTTTCCAGCTGGCCGCTACCGTAAGCAACGCTGGTATTTAGAGTTGAAGTGGCAGTAAATATGCCTCCAAGCTCCCTTTTTGGAGCCTAGCGCAGCCCTTCAGAGAACTCTAAATACCAGCGTTATTTAAAAGGTGCAGGGGGAAAAAACACACGTAGCTAACGCACCCCTTTGGCCGCAAAACTCTAAATCTAGCCGTAAGTATCTAATGCTTATAATAGGTACCTGACAGAGAGAATCCTGTGGAACTGGAATAAACATATTAAAGCAAAAGATGAAAGAGATACTTTCCTACTAGAACAAACACAATTAGCAGAAAAAAATTCAAAGAGCCTCTTTTTTAGACATGGGAACAAATCTGGGAAATATCTTGCCAATTTAATTAGGAATCAAAGGCAGAATAATCATATCTCTGTAATTAAGAAACAAAGGGAAATGTTATACTTCAACTGATGAAATAATACAAAAATTCTTAGTTTATAATAAAAAAGTATACAGTGAATCAGGAATAGACGAGGCATATACTGTATATATATATATATCCCACATATAAATGAGGATCAATTGGAAATGATAGAAGCCACTATAACAACTCTGGAAGTGGAATCTGCAATTAAAACCTCTGCCACTAATAAAGCGGCAGGCCCGGATAGCCTGCCTTAAGAATTCTATAAAATAATAAAAGAATCAATTGGGCCTACTTTAACTAATCTATATAATTATTATCTTATAAAGGGAAATCCGGAAAATATGGGGTCATATAGACCTATTGCTTTACTGAATACAGATTATAAAATATTGACATCAATCATAGCCAATAGAATGCAAAATCTAATGAGAAATATTATACATAAATACCGATCAGGTTTTTATAAAGGGTAGATCTATCTATAATCTACGTAAGGTCTTCACATTACTTTAATATCTAAATGCCCAAGAACAGATAGGCAAAGATATAAACCTGATTAACCCTATAGTATTATCTCTAGACACTGAAAAAGCATTCAACTCCATAACTTATGATCATTTGTTCACAACTCTACACAAATTCGGCTTTAAAAACAATTTTCTCAAGTTAATACAATCATTATATAATAAACCAATGTCATCTCCAATAGTTAATTTCTCTATCTCTGAACCCATTATATTGCATAAGGGCACACGGCAAGGTTGCCCTTTTTTACCTTTACTTTTTTATTTAGCTATTGAGTCTTTAGCTATTATGATAAGAGATAATATAGAAGGAATAAAAATAATGTATAAAGAGGTATTAATTTCTCTTTACGCAGACAACCTCCTCCTATTCATGAACAAGACAGATACCTACATACCTATTTTATTAATATTGATCCAAAATTGTGGATCCTTTTCTAGTTATAAAATAAACAAATTAAAATCTGAAATACTTTGGCTCATAAAAAAACATTCTGTAATACCTCATCCTTTTCGAGAAGTTCAAAATAATTTTAAATACATGGGTATAAAAAAATCTCTCTTTCCAAGGTCCTGGTATGAGATAAACTATAGAGAAAAATTAAACCAGATCTGTGACTGTCTAGCTAGATGGTCGAAGTTGCCCTTATCTTTAATGGGTAAAGTAAATATCTTTAAAATGATCTTTTTCCCCAAAATATTCTATCTAATGCAAACTATTCTGCTCCCTCTACACCATTCTGATATACAAATGATAAATAAAAAATTAATTAAATTTCTTTGGCATGGCAAAATAACAATGTTAAATAGGAGTGGAAGAATTGGTACTAATAGCTACCCAGAGCCAAGTACATGTAAGGCCCCTCTCTTATTAACCCGAAAATTTAACAGAAAAAAAGAAGAAAGTACTGGCGCTAAAAGCTAGGGTAAGTATGATTGTAAAATGAGCGAGATAATACTCAGATAATATCAAGGAAAAAGTTAGTTTATTCTAATAACAATATATTAAATCAAAGTCAACAAATAAATATTGGAGGAAATTAATAAATATTTAAATAAAAATCAACACTACAGAGAATGTATCTATATACAAGCACAATATCACATAAAGACCACAGTTTTCCTTCTATTATATTTTAACACCTAAACTCTAAAGATGAGCTTGATAAAAGCAAATTACAGAAGAGAGGTGTATAATAGGAAATGCGGTGTATTTGTAAGAAATATCTAAAGTCTCGAAATGGTAAATACAATAGGTATAGTGATAATACAATCCTACCCTAATAATGCATCTGTACAGATGAAAAGTATAAAATAAACATTAGAAAATAAGCATTAAAAAATAAGCATTTTTTTTTTGGGTGATCACTCGAATTATAAGCATATACCCTATCTAACCACAGTTTAGTAGGGATATTAACTTCTATCACTGCATGACATACTGATACCACTGGCTTCTAACAGCTATCTATCTAGAGTGGAGGAAGGAGCAGTCCCAACAGGTGCCTATATCAGCTGTTAACGTCAGCTGTAACGTCACTCGTACCACGTGGGCGGACGCATCTGTGGGAGCAGAAACAGACCCCACTAATCCAGACATGAACTACAGGAAGGACCTCAATTACAACTCCAGCTGCACAACTCGGCATAAGAAAAGAGTGCACAGTATTGAACCTACAGACCCCTCAACATCACACAGAGACTCTATGTAATGGCCGATACCCGTCATAAAGGCTAAGGTACTGCTCTCATATGTGACATTAGACTGATCCAATACTCCTCGGAGCAAGATCATCTGCATATGAGAGTAACTTTATAGTGACTTTCTTTCTCCTAAGACGATCCCGCATATATATATATATATATATATATATATATATATATATGCTCTCTAAGATTTACTTGACTTTTTAAGGTTTTACTAATTTGCATACGTTTTAAACTGGCAAATATTTAACGGTTCACTGGACATCCTGATCTATTTTTAAATGCATATTTTTGAATGCTTATTTTCTAATGTTTATTTTATACTTTTCATCTGTACAGATGCATTATTAGGGTAGGATTGTATTACCACTATACCTATTGTATTTACCAATTCGAGACTTTAGATATTTCTTACAAATACACAGCATTTCCTATTATACACCTCTCTTCTGTAATTTGCTTTTATCGAGCTCATCTTTAGAGTTTAGGTGTTAAAATATAATAGAAGGGAAACTGTGGTCTTTAAAATGATCTTTTTCCCCAAAATATTCTATCTAATGCAAACTATTCTGCTCCCTCTACACCATTCTGATATACAAATGATAAATAAAAAATTAATTAAATTTCTTTGGCATGGCAAAATAACAATGTTAAATAGGAGTGGAAGAATTGGTACTAATAGCTACCCAGAGCCAAGTACATGTAAGGCCCCTCTCTTATTAACCCGAAAATTTAACAGAAAAAAAGAAGAAAGTACTGGCGCTAAAAGCTAGGGTAAGTATGATTGTAAAATGAGCGAGATAATACTCAGATAATATCAAGGAAAAAGTTAGTTTATTCTAATAACAATATATTAAATCAAAGTCAACAAATAAATATTGGAGGAAATGAATAAATATTTAAATAAAAATCAACACTACAGAGAATGTATCTATATACAAGCACAATATCACATAAAGACCACAGTTTTCCTTCTATTATATTTTAACACCTAAACTCTAAAGATGAGCTTGATAAAAGCAAATTACAGAAGAGAGGTGTATAATAGGAAATGCGGTGTATTTGTAAGAAATATCTAAAGTCTCGAAATGGTAAATACAATAGGTATAGTGATAATACAATCCTACCCTAATAATGCATCTGTACAGATGAAAAGTATAAAATAAACATTAGAAAATAAGCATTAAAAAATAAGCATTTTTTTTTTGGGTGATCACTCGAATTATAAGCATATACCCTATCTAACCACAGTTTAGTAGGGATATTAACTTCTATCACTGCATGACATACTGATACCACTGGCTTCTAACAGCTATCTATCTAGAGTGGAGGAAGGAGCAGTCCCAACAGGTGCCTATATCAGCTGTTAACGTCAGCTGTAACGTCACTCGTACCACGTGGGCGGACGCATCTGTGGGAGCAGAAACAGACCCCACTAATCCAGACATGAACTACAGGAAGGACCTCAATTACAACTCCAGCTGCACAACTCGGCATAAGAAAAGAGTGCACAGTATTGAACCTACAGACCCCTCAACATCACACAGAGACTCTATGTAATGGCCGATACCCGTCATAAAGGCTAAGGTACTGCTCTCATATGTGACATTAGACTGATCCAATACTCCTCGGAGCAAGATCATCTGCATATGAGAGTAACTTTATAGTGACTTTCTTTCTCCTAAGACGATCCCGCATATATATATATATATATATATATATATATATATATATATATATATATGCTCTCTAAGATTTACTTGACTTTTTAAGGTTTTACTAATTTGCATACGTTTTAAACTGGCAAATATTTAACGGTTCACTGGACATCCTGATCTATTTTTAAATGCATATTTTTGAATGCTTATTTTCTAATGTTTATTTTATACTTTTCATCTGTACAGATGCATTATTAGGGTAGGATTGTATTACCACTATACCTATTGTATTTACCAATTCGAGACTTTAGATATTTCTTACAAATACACAGCATTTCCTATTATACACCTCTCTTCTGTAATTTGCTTTTATCGAGCTCATCTTTAGAGTTTAGGTGTTAAAATATAATAGAAGGGAAACTGTGGTCTTTATGTGATATTGTGCTTTTATATAGATAAATTCTCTGTAGTCTTGATTTTTATTTAAATATTTATTCATTTCCTCCAATATTTATTTGTTGACTTTGATTTAATATATTGTTATTAGAATAAACTATATTTTTCCTTGATATTATCTGAGTATTATCTCGCTCAAAAAGACCAATGTTAAGCTTGGAAAAGTTACAAATGCCTAAGGAGAAATTTTTTTGTGGGCACGTTTTTGTGTCTGGGAGTAACGTTTTCTGTTTTATGGGAATATTTGCTTGAGGGTTCTTTGGGGTTGTTTATAACCCACATGGCTTTCAGGCAGGGTTTGTTAGTTTTGTGTAGGCCACAGCAACATCAAGTGAGGTGGGCGGGGCCTATTTTCGCGCCTCAGTTGTGCATTTACAAGCAGCAAGCAACTTCTCCGGAGGTCTTCTGAGGGACTAATTGAGGCTTTAAACCCCATATTATCGCTTCCTAAGGGCAGGTAGGGCCACAGCAGAGCTGTGGCAAGGTGCTTTAGGGGTTTTTAACCAGTTTTAGTCAATTTTCATTCCGTTTTTTTCATTTAGGGGTCTATTGCTTTTTTACTTGTGGTGCAATCCTTCTAAAGCTTAGTGGGTACACTGTTAAAATTTCGGAATTTTTGAAGCAATTTTAACCTGTTTTGCAGTTTGTGTATGCCTTTTTTTCTCTTAAAGGTACAGTAACTTTTTTGCAAATTGTGTTTTTTTTCATTAAATAAAGTGTTTTCCAAGCTTGCTTGCTTCATTACTAGCCTGTTAAACATGTCTGACACTGAGGAAACTCATTGTTCAATTTGTTTAGAAGCCATTGGGGAACTCCCTCTAAGAATGTGTCCCAATTGTACTGATATGTCTATAAATTGCAAACAGCATATTTTGACTTTGGCATTAAATGATTCTCAGACAGAAGGAAATCAGGTTTCGCCATCTAGTTCTCCCCAAGTGTCACAACCGGTTACGCCCGCACAAGTGACGCCAAGTACTTCTAGTGCGTCTAATTCTTTCACCTTGCAAGATATGGCTTCAGTTATGAATACTACCCTCACAGAGGTTTTATCTAAACTGCCAGGGTTGCAAGGGAAGTGCAGTAGCTCTGGGTTAAGAACAAATACTGAGCCTTCTGATGCTTTAGTAGACATATCCGATATTCCCTCACAATGTTCTGAAGTAGGGATGAGGGATTTGCTATCTGAGGGAGAGATTTCTGATTCAGGAAAGATGTTCCCTCAGACAGATTCAGATATGACGGCATTTAAAATTAAGCTAGAGCACCAGGGAGGTTTTAGCTACTCTGGATGATTGTGACCCTATTGTAGTTCCAGAGAAATTGTGTAAATGGACAAATATTTATAGGTTACTGTTTACACTGATGTTTTTCGGGTCCCTAAGAGGATTTCGGACATTGTTACTAAGGAGTGGGATAGATCAGGTATTCCGTTCTCTCCCCCTCCTGTTTTTAAGAAAATGTTTCCCATTTCTGACACCATAAAGGACTCATGTCAGACGGTCCCTAAGGTGGAGGGAGCTATTTCTTCCCTGGCTTACAACTATACCTATTGAAGACAGTTGTGCTTTCATTGATCCTATGGATAAAAAATTAGAGGGTCTCCTAAAGAAAATTTTTGTTCATCAAGGTTTTCTTCTTCAACCTATAGCGTGCATTGTTCCTGTAACCACTGCGGCTGCCTTTTGGTTTGAGGCTCTAGAAGAGGCTCTTCAGCTGGAGACCCCACTAGATGATATTTTGGACAGAATTAAGGCTCTTAAGTTGGCTAATTCTATTATTACTGACGCCGCTTTTCATCTTGTTAAATTAGTCGGTAAGAATTCAGGTTTTGCCATTTTAGCGCGTAGAGCGTTATGGCTTAAGTCCTGGTCAGCTGATGTGTCATCTAAATCTAAGCTTTTGTCCATCCCTTTCAAAGGTAAGACCCTATTCGGGCCTGCACTGAAAGAGATTATTTCAGACATTACTGGAGGGAAGGGTCATACCCTCCCTCAGGAAAAGTCAAATAAGACAAGGACCAAACAAAATAATTTTCGTTCCTTTCGAAACTTCAAGAGCGGTCCCACTTCCTCTTCCTCTGCTGCAAAGCAAAAGGGGAACTTTGCTCAATCCAAGCCAACCTGGAGACCTAATCAGGCTTGGAACAAGTGTAAACAAGCCAAAAAGCCTGCTGCTGCCACTAAGTCAGCATGAAGGGGTAGGGGTAGCCCCCGATCCAGGACCGGATCTAGTAGGGGGCAGACTCTCTCTCTTTGCTCAGACCTGGGCAAGAGACATTCAGGATTCCTGGGCAGTAGAAATTATAACCCAGGGAAACCTTCTAGATTTCAAGGATTCCACTCCAAAGGGGAGGTTCCATCTTTCTCAATTGTCTGTAAACCCGACAAAAAGAGAGGCGTTCTTACGCTGTGTAGAAGACATTTTTACCATGGGAGTTATCTGCCTAGTTCCAAAAGCAGAACAGGGGCAGGGGTTCTACTCCAATCTGTTTATAGTTCCCAAAAAGTTGGGAACCTTCAGACCAATTCTGGATCTCAAGATCCTAAACCAATTCCTAAGAGTCCCATCTTTCAAGATGGAGACCATTCGGACTATCTTACCATTGATCCAGGAGGGTCAATATATGACCACCGTCGACTTAAAGGATGCGTATCTACACATTCCTATCCACAAAGATCATCACCAGTTCCTCAGGTTCGCCTCTCTGGACAAGCATTATCGGTTTGTGGCTCTTCCTTTCAGGTTGGCCACAGCGCCACGAATCTTCACAAAGGTGCTAGGGTCCCTTCTGGCGGTTCTAAGGCTACAGGGCATAGCAGTGGCGCCTTATCTAGACGACATTCTAATTCAAGAGTCGACCTTCCAATTAGCCAAGTCTCACACGGACTTAGTGTTGGCCTTTCTAAGATCTCACTGGTGGAAGGTGAACGTAAAAGAGTTCTCTTCCCCCCCTCACAAGAGTTTCATTTCTAGGGACTCTGATAGACTCAGTGGACATGAAAATATTTCTGATGGAGGTCAGAAAATCAAAGATTTTGTCCACCTGCCGAGCTCTTCACTCCATTCCTCGGCCGTCAGTGGCTCAGTGTATGGAGGTAATCGGTCTAATGGTAGCGGCAATGGACATAGTTCTGTTTGCTCGCTTGCATCTCAGACCACTGCAACTATGCATGCTCAATCAGTGGAATGGGGATTATGTGGATTTATCTCCTCAGATAAATCTGGATCAAGAGACCAGAGACTCTCTTCTTTGGTGGTTGTCACAGGATCATCTGTCCCAGGGAATGTGTTTCCGCAGGCAAGAATGGGTTATAGTGACGACAGACACCAGCCTTCTGGTCTGGGGTGCAGTATGGAATTCCCTAAAAGCTCAGGGTTTGTGGACTCGGGAGGAGGTTCTCCTACCGATAAATATTCTGGAACTAAGAGTGATATTCAATGCTCTCCAGGCATGGCCTCAGCTGGCTTCGGCCAGATTCATCAGGTTTCAGTCGGACAACATCACGACTGTGGCTTATATCAATCATCAGGGCGGAACAAGGAGTTCATTAGCGATGATAGAGGTCTCAAGGATAATCCAATGGGCAGAGGCTCACTCTTGCCATCTGTCAGTGATCTATATCCCAGGTATAAAAAACTGAGAGGCAGTCTTTCTAAGTCGTCAGACTTTTCATCCGGGGGAGTGGGAACTCCATCCGGAGGTGTTTGCTCAACTGGTTCGCCAATGGGGCACACCAGAATTGGATCTGATGGAGTCTCATCAGAATGCCAAACTTCCTCGTTACGTCTCCATGTCAAGGGATCCTCAGGCTGTACTGATAGATGCTCTAGCAGTACCCTGGTCATTCAACCTGGCTTATGTGTTTCCACTTTTCCCTCTCCTTCCACGTCTGATTGCCAGAATCAAACAGGAGAGAGCATCAGTGATTTTGATAGCGCCTGCGTGGCCACGCAGGACTTGGTATGCAGACCTGGTGGACATGTCATCTCTTCCACCATGGTCTCTGCCGCTGAGACAGGACCTTCTGATTCAAGGTCCATTCAAGCATCCAAATCTAATTTCTCTGCAACTGACTGCTTGGAGATTGAACGCTTGATTCTATCAAAGCGAGGTTTCTCTGAGTCAGTCATAAATACCTTGATTCAGGCTCGAAAGCCTGTTACCAGTAAATATCTTTTTTGGCGCAAATCCAAAGGCTTCTCCTGGAGTAAAATCAGGATTCCTAGGATTTTGTCTTTTCTCCAAGAGGGATTGGAGAAAGGATTGTCAGCTAGTTCTCTAAAAGGACAGATATCTGCTCTGTCTATTTTGTTGCACAAGCGTCTGGCAGATGTTCCAGATGTTCAGGCTTTTGTCAGGCTTTAGCTAGAATTAAGCCTGTGTTTAAATCTGTTGCTCCACCTTGGAGTCTAAATTTAGTTCTTAGAGTTCTTCAGGGGGTTCCGTTTGAACCCATGCATTCCATAGATATTAAGCTTTTATCTTGGAAAGTTTTGTTTCTAGTTGCTATCTCTTCAGCTCGAAGAGTTTCTGAACTATCTGCATTACAATGTGACTCACCTTATCTGGTGTTCCATGCTGATAAGGTGGTTTTGCGTACCAAGCCTGGGTTTCTACCTAAGGTTGTTACTAACAGGAATATCAATCAGGAAATTGTTGTTCCTTCTCTATGTCCTAATCCATCTTGTAAGAAGGAACATCTGTTGCACAACTTGGACGTGGTTTGTGCTTTGAAATTTTATTTGCAGGCAACCAAAGTTTTCGTCAAACATCTTCTTTGTTTGTTGTCTATTCTGGAAAGCGTAGGGGTCAAAAGGCTACGGAAACTTCTCTTTCCTTTTGGCTGAAAAGCATCATCCGTTTGGCTTATGAGACTGCTGGACAGCAGCCTCCTGAAAGGATTACAGCTCATTCTACTAGAGCGGTAGCTTCCACATGGGCTTTTAAAAATAATGCTTCTGTTGAACAGATTTGTAAGGCTGCGACTTGGTCTTCGCTTCGTACCTTTTCAAAATTTTACAAATTTGATACTTTTTCTTCTTCGGAGGCTATTTTTGGGAGAAAGGTTTTGCAAGCAGTGGTGCCTTCCATTTAGGTTTCTGTCTTGTCCCTCCCTTCATCCGTGTCCTAAAGCTTTGGTATTGGTATCCCAAAAGTAAGGATGAATCCGTGGACTCAGTACATCATGCAAAAGGAAACAAAATTTATGCTTACCTGATAAATTTCTTTCTTTTGCGATGTACCGAGTCCACGGCCCGCCCTGTCTATTCAAGACAGATGGTATTTTTTATTACTTCAGTCACCTCTGCACCTTATAGTTTCTCCTTTTCTTCCTTGGCCTTCGGTCGAATGACTGGGGGTGGAGTTAAGGGGGGAGCTATATAGAGAGCTCTGCTGTGGTGCTCTCTTTGCTACTTCCTGTCAGGAAGGACAATATCCCACAAGTAAGGATGAATCCGTGGACAAAAGAAAGAAATTAATCAAGTAAGTAAAAATTTTGTTTTTAATAAATGCTTGTTTTTTATAATAAATATTTGTTTGCTGCCTTTTGGAAATAACTATCGGCAAGATTATGAGTTTTGCGTTGTAAGGGGCGTGGTAGTTACTTGTATGTTATTTCCATTGTGTATCTTTTAATAACGTAGGTATTACGAGTCTGAAAACAACCTTGTAACGATTACCGTGTTCATTTAATAAGCATAATTACGGGCGCCTTAAACATTCTCCCATAGAGATCAATGATAAATGAACTAAGCACAGATTTTTCAGCTAACACTCGATCTCGCGAGAAATACACACTGCTCTGTCATATTACGTATACCACATAATGCACAACAAAAACACAGCTCAAATGTACAAACAACAATCGCTCACGCAACATAGCACATACGCATTACACATTCACAATCGGAAAATAAAAAGAATGCACAACATTTACACTAAACGAGGAATACATAAATACGTTCCGATCTTGCAACAACAAAACAACATGCAAAAAGAATTGCACACTGATACACAAACAAAACATTTGCATTCAAGATTACGAACATTAGTACAAATAACCATTTACACCACTTGACAAATACTAGACCATCACAAATCACCATTTACATTTACAGATATTACTTTTGGACAATGTTATGCAAAACGATCACTATCACATAATCACATTATACACATTCCACAAATACTAACTCAAAATGAGCATGCGCAAATTCAAACAACTAATACACATTGCACACATACTAATTACAAACAAAGCACACCTGAACACCCTTTACTTTGCAAACCGGTACATCATTAAACATTTACATATGGTATATAAGCACGCTATAAGCATGGCTTCTTTGACTGTGTTGCTGGAGGGTTTTGTAATATTAGAGAGGAGAGAGATTTAGTGAGTTAGTGTTATTGTGAGAGTTAGTGTTAGTGTGAGAGAGTGAGTTAGTGTTATTGTGGGAGTTAGTGTTAGTGTGAGATAGTGAGTTAGTGTGAGAGTTAGTGTTAGTGTGGGAGTTAGTTAGTGTGAGATAGTGAGTTAGTGAGCGAGAGTTTGTTTGGGTGAGTGTACAAGTGTTTTTTGTTAATTCTTACATAAACACATTTACACGCAAACACATTCAATACATACATACACTAATCACTACATACACTCCATACCCGATCCCCTCTCATACTACTCTCCATACCCCATTTCCTTTAAGCCCATACTCCATTCCCTTTAAGCCCATACCCCATTCCCTTTGAACCCATACCCCATTCCCTTTAAACCCATACCCCATTCCCTATAAGCCCATACCCATCCCATAGTTAGATTTTGTTGGATTTTCAAATTATTGTTTATATATCCTCATTTTTGTCTTTTTCTACATATCGGTCTGTTTAATACCCTTTACCCTCTTTTATTTAAATCCTTTTCACACTTTGAGCACGTTTTAATTTTTGTTCATTATTTTGACCCCCTTTCATTTGGGCACATTCACTTTTTGTTTGAGTATGTCGGGAGGCGGGGATAGGGGGCAGATTAGCCTGGAATTATTAGAGCTCTTTAGGCAGGAGGTTAGAGAAGAGCTTGTATAGGAGGTTAGGCAGGAGGTTAGTCAGCAGAGAGGGAGGGGGTGAGGGAGGGGAACTGGACAGGAAGGGGGAGAGGAAGAGGTGGGTGGACCCGGCCAATTTGTTGAGGATGAACAAGTGGCTGGGCCTAGTTGCATGCAGTGTAGAGAGGGAGCTTCACAGTCTGGGAAACAGAGGCTCACATCACAAGGGAAGCCCAGGCAGAGGGATGAGAGGTATACCATGGAGGAGAAGGAGGCCGTCGTAGAGGCTTATATGGAGAGAGCTAGGGGGCTGCAGGCTCAGAAGGCCACCCCTAAGGAGAAGAGGAAGCTATGTCTGAAGATCAGGGATGCCGTTAATGCAGTGGGGGTCCAGAACAGGGATGTCAAGTCTATAAAGCATCGCTAATGGGACTGCAAAATGGAACTAAAAAAAAAGCTCTCAAGGGAGAACCAATACCTAACAGGGACCGGTGGCGGTCCTGAAATTATATTTGAATATTCCCAGCATCTCCGAGGTGGCCATAGTCAGTATCGGAGGAGTCTATACCGGGAACCTGCCACTCTCATCTTCCAGTAAGCTCATTTACTAATCTCTTTACATTTACACTGAAAAAAAATTAAGGAAATGACTAACGCAATTTTGATTTTTTATACATTATTACGTAAACGCATTCACAATTACCTTGAGACAGTTGCATTTCAAGAAAGCTATCACATTAGAATCTAGTCTACAGATTAGGTGTGCATTTAATCAGACTGAAGACAAACGCAAAAAGACATTCAGATTTACCATATAGATATCAGAAACATGGGTTTGCAAATGCTGAAATCGTATTCATTGCTTTTGCTTACAATTGAATTAACAAGGCAGACTTATTAAAACACTTTCAAATACAACATTTACATCTTGATTTGGAACTGTGCTAATATCTCAATTTCTTTCTTTGTACAATATACAGAGTCTGAGCCCGGGGAGGAGGCAGCACAGCACCCACAGGCTCCTCCTTCACCCAGGTATGAGAGTGGTGCAGATGACTCGCCACCTCGGGGAGACATGGAAGACATCCCATCATACCCTGAAGAAGCCCCCGCTGCAGAAGAGATCCCTGCAGCAGCCCCTCGTGCACCAGCAGCCCCTCATGCAGCAGATCCTCAGAACATACCCCAAGAGATACCAGAGTTGCAGATCTTAACAGATTTTCTAGAAGAGATGCATGCCTCTCGGAGGGAACAGGCAAAAAGCAGAGTCTACATGACGGAAGTACTCAATGATATTCGCTAAGACCAAAGAGAGATGTTGAATACTCTTAAGGATATATTGCAGGTCCTCTGGGAGGCGCAGCTGCTGCCCCATCTGCTGCTGCTGCTGGACCATCTGCTGCTGGACCATCTGATCCTGGGCCATCTGCTGCTGGACCATTTCTCCTGGCCCTCCTCAATCTCCTCCTTTCCCAAACATCTCCTAGGAGAACTCGTCGGAGGGGGCAGTTGCCCCCCCCCACGAGCCTCAGTCTCGTGGGAAGAGGGAGTAATTATTATTATATGTGATGATGTGGTCTTCGTACACTTGTGGAGCACACTCAGTATATAATCTGCTTCTATGGGACCGGGTCCATGGAGGCAGATTGTTTGCAGAGTGTGTTTTACAAGTGTGTGGAGACCACATCATCACATACCTATCCTTGTTGATTACATTGATAGGTTTCTGTGATGTGATGTCCAAACTGTTTCCCTAAACAAAATGACCATTACAATTATACAAGATGGCATATCACTGTGTTGATGCCAACAACACAGCTTAAAGGTACAGTCATAACATTAATTATTGTTGGTTACAAAGAAACACTTTATTATGCATTATGAAGTTTTGAAAAACAAGACTTAGAGAAATACACGTTTTACTTCTGTAATTAACCTTGTATTTATGCCTCTGAAAAATGACCACTTATTTCAGTTCTTTTGACAGACCGCCATTTCAGCCAATCACTGATCAATCCAGGCTAACTTTACTGCATGAGTTCAATGTTTTATATATGAAAAACATTAATTAATGCCTTCTAGTGGTCAAAATGCATTCAGATTAGATGCACTCTTTAAGGTCTAAGAAATGAGCAGATGAACCTCCTAGGTTTAGCTATCAACTAAGAACACCAAGAGAACAAAGATAAATTGTTGATAAAAATTAGAGAGAAATTTTCAAAACATTGCATTTTTTGATATTTAAATCAGTGTTTTTCAACCAGTGTGCCGTGGCACACTAGTGTGCCGTGAGAGATCCTCAGGTGTGCCACGGCAGACTGACAACAGTGTGACATATTTTTTAAACTTTGCTTGTTTTTTACTCCCAGTGCAGGGGTAGTTTGTAGGAGGCATGGCATAACAGCACAATACATACAGTATGTGTGTGTTTGTGTGTATGTGTATATATATATATATATATATATATATATATATATATATATATATATATATATATATATATATATATATATATATATATATATATATGCTGTATTAGGCTACAATGTGTGATTTCTTTTTAAATTTTGGGATGGTGGTGTGCCACAGGATTTTTTAATGTAAAAAAGTGTGCCACAGCAAAAAAAAAGGTTAAAAATCACTGATTTAAATCATTACTGTTTTGCTTGACTTGACTGTCCCTTTAAACAAGAACATATGCTAACATATACTAATCCTTAGGGCTTGTTGATATATCTACATGTACTTGTTCAAACAAGAAAATATTTGAATAGGATACTAAGCCTGTATGCCATATTTCTCTTGACGTGTTAAATAAAGTCTATTTTCTTAAAGATACATTATAGTGTTTGAATTATTTAAGAAAGACATCATTTAGAAGGAATCTGGTTTCATGTCCTTTTAAGAGTTACATTAGAAATATATGCTCACAGTAATATATTTGGAGATTAACAATGTGGAAGTCATACATGACACAATACTGAGCATTTACATTAAGAAAAAAGATCAGGACATAACATCTAGAATAAGTAGACATCTCATATATTTATCATATGATAAAGGTCAATACATATTGATTACTTTATTCAAATACAAAAGCGCATCTTTAGGAATTAGATATGTAGAAAATTAAACACAACACAGTAATTATCTATAAAAAGGAAAATATTGTTGACAAACATATTAAACAAAATGGAGTATATTCATGGATGTGCACTTGCCTCAAAATATATTATGCATGAAAAACATATTGCCTTCATTCGTTTCTTCAACGAGACAGCCATCAAAATAGATTTTTGTGTTCTTTATCAGCTATGGTTCAACAATGTACATGATTGACACAATCCATAATCCAAGAAAGTAATGGTTTTAAACTTGTCTTCTCATTCGCAAACATGGGTTATGTGCAAAATCAAATATTGCGGGACAACGTAATCCAATCAGACAGTTTTAACACCTTGGCATGTGATGTCTTAAGCAACATGGTGCTTCCGAGATCATGTAAAAACGTCATCCAATCAAAGGTGCACCAGAGATCGCGTAAAAACAGCATCCAATTCAAGAAATCATTTTACAGCTTGGCATGTGACGTCTTAAGCAACATGGCGCATCCGAGATCGTTTAAAAACGTCATCCAATAAAAGACGCATCCAAGATCGTGTAAAAACGGCATCCAGTCCAAGAACTCATTTACAGATTGGCATGTGACGTCTTAAGCAACATGGCGCATCCGAGATCGCGTAAAAACATCATCCAATACAAGGACTCATTTTACAGCTTTGCATGTCAATAAGAAACGTATTTATATTTGAAAAACTAGTATGTGCTATATTGTTATCTATGAATGTCACGCTAGATAACGTAATACTGTGATATATTAAATAGAATCCATTGTTGGTAATAAGGATATATTTCATTAGAATCAGAGGATTATTAACTATTTAGGAAGCAGCAGGGTTTAAATGGACATGAAACCCACATTTTATGTTACACGATTATGTACGAGATTGCAATTTGAGCTACCTTTTCAAATTTAATGATATTATTTTAATTTGCTTCTTTTTCTTGTTATCTTTTGATGAAATGTGTTTAGAGGTAATCTCAAGAGCAGAAAAAAATGGTCTAACTATTGATTGGTGGCTACATATATATACCTATTGTCATTTGTTCACCTATGTGTTCATTTAGAAACCAGTAGTTCCCTGCTGCTCATTAAACCAATTATACAAAGAGACTGAAGAAAATTTGAGAATTTATGGAATGAAAAAAAATTTAAAATCGTATGTTATACATAAATGAGAAAATAGATTATTGTGTTTCATGTCCCTTTAAATAAGAAATAATGCTACAAGATACATTATGAAAATCGTGATTGGTTATACATTATATGTTATCTATAGTTATGGTGTCCATCTTTAGGCTTTAAAAAGGGACACATGAGAAATACATATGTCAGGGATGTTTTCAGATATATTTAAAGATTTATTTGGACTAAGAATAATGACATATGTATTTATCATATGTGTCACTTATTCAAGTTGAAATATGGTCAACCTACCTATAGCAATATATCGTTTGATAATTAAAGAGAAACAATAATAAGAGAAAGATATTAATCATCTAAAATATGCGCATTACACACAGTGATTTCTTTTGTTAGACTACTACAATAAGATATAAGTGAAATTGGAATACATGTGCTGTCAACATTCAAATAATAGTCTGTTTGAAAAATATTATATGTCTATGTTGATGTAAAAAGGACAAAAATACATTAGAAATGCATATCCATTCCTTAAGAATTGTGGTCAGCATCACTTAAAGGGACATGAAATACAAACCATTAAGTTCAGGATTCACAGAGAGGATACTATTTCCATCAAATTCATAATTGACATCAATTATCTCAGTTTAATAATCTTGGGATCATTTGTTAGTTTATAAATGAACACATGGATGAGCCAACAACAACCACTATATATATATACAACCAACAATCTACATCTAGAACCTCAGTTCTCTGCTAATTATGATCAAGAAAATGAAGCAAATTAAATAAGAGATGTAAATATTATATTTCTAGAAAATTTTATTATATATCTGAATCATGAAAGACCATTTTTTGGTTTCATGTCCCTTTAAGGATTAACCACATAAAATATAGATTTTAATAAATGACATGAATAAAGAGGACAAATAATATATTAATGACATTTATTTTATTATGATGTCATAAAACATAAATAAATAAGATAACGTTACAAAAAGTCATATTGATAAATCAGCCCCATTGTAGCCATCTGACAAGGTGCCATAGTGCATCACAGTCCTTGGAGGGAATTGATAAGGGCCAACACAGCCCCATTGGAGCCATCTGACAAGGTGAAATAGTTCATCACAGTCCTTGGAGGGAGTTGACAAGGGCCAAGACAGCCCCATTAGAGCCATCTGACAAGGTGCCATAGTGCATCACAGTCCTTGGAGGGAGTTGACAAGGGCCAACACAGCCCTGATTGGAGCCATCTGACAAGGTGCCATATTGCATCACAGTCCTTGAAGGGAGTTGACAAGGGCCAACACAGCCCCATTGGAGCCATCTGACAAGGTGAAATAGTGCAACAGGCACAACAACAAAGGAAAAAAATGCCAAATGGCAACAAATAACAACAAACATAGAACAACATGTGGATGGAGGAGTTAGTAGTGCTCCCTCGGGCCATCTCCAGATCCTCCACTTATGGGGCATCAGCATCACCCTCATCATCCTGTGCAATTCCAGCTGCGTCTTCATGTGTTGTGCATTCTATAAGCAAGCTAAGAAACCACAGCTTAAGATGCATGGTGTCATGGATCCTTCCCAGCAACTGAGTGTTACTCAGCATGGTCTGCTCTATGCATGCTAGAGCCTCTAGCGTTAACCATGCTGAGTCACAACCTAAACAAAATTCAAAAATAAAAATTATTAATAATTACAGAACACAATAAAAAGAGAGCAAAGAAACATTGTAATAATTACAATAAAAATCAGTATAATTAAATATGCTAGATATAATATTGACTAGTGATGTCGCAAACCTAAAAATTTGCGTTCGCGAACCGGGCGAACCACCATAGACTTCAATAGGCAGGCAAATTTTAAAACCCACAGGGACTCTTTCTGGCCACAATAGTGATGGAAAAGTTGTTTCAAGGGTACTAACACCTGGACTGTGGCATGCCGGAGGGGGATCCATGGCAAAACTCCCATGGAAAATTACATAGTTGATGCAGAGTCTGTTTTTAAGCCATAAAGGGCATAAATCACCTAACATTGCTAAATTGTTTGGAATAACGTGCTTTAAAACATCAGGTATGATGTTGTATCGATCAGGTAGTGTAAGGGTTACACCCGCTTCACAGTGACAGACCAAACTCCCTGTTTAAAGGGACAGTCTACACCAGAATTTTTATTATTTTAAAAGATAGATAATCCCTTTATTACCCATTTCCCAGTTTTGCATAACTAACACATTTATAATAATATACTTTTAACCTCTGTGATTATCTTGTATCTAAGCCTCTGCAAACTGCCCCTTTTTCAGTTCTTTTGACAGACTTGCAGTCTAGCCAATCAGTGCCTGCTCCCAGATAACTTCTCGTGCACGAGCACAGTGTTATCTATATGAAATACGTGAACTAACACCTTCTAGTGGTGAAAAACTGTTAAAATGCAATCTGAAAGAGGTGGGCTTCAAGGTCTAATAAATTAGCATATGAACCTCCTAGGTTAAGCTTTCAACTAAGAATACCAAGAGAACAAAGCAAAATTGGTGAAAAAAGTAAATTGGAAAATTGTTTAAAATTACATGCTCTATCTGAATCATTAAAGTTTATTTTGGCCTAGACTGTCCCTTTAACGCACCGCAAACAGTCCATTTGCACAACCGCAAACTTCCCATTTGCACAAGGTTGGATACCAAGCTAGCCATGTCCCGTTCCTTGTCCTCACTGATGTCATTGAAGGTCTCTTCCTCCACCCAGCCACGTACAACACCAAGGGTCCCCGAAAGGTGACAACAAGCCCCCTGGGACGCCTGCTGTGTTTGGTCTTCCACCTCCTCAAAGCCACCTTCCTCCTCTGACTCCTCTTCTTCAGACTCCTCTCTCTGCATTGCCTCTCTCTGCGTTATTATAAGGTGTTTTAAGTAGTACTATTCCTATCAGTGTAATCCCTGTTAGGTCCCCTATCAGGGGACGTGTATATGGCATGGATTTTAGGAACCAGGAGATGGAAAAAGATGCTTGGTCGGTCCTCCTACTTCAAATTTGTGGCACTGCGTGTGCAATCTACTCTGCCACCAGATATGAGTGGTGTGTTAAGTAGTACTATTCTGATCAGTTTAATCCCTGTTACGTCCCCTATCAGGGGACGTGTATATGGCATGGATATGTATATGGCATGGCCGAAACACAAGTGGTTGTCAGATAACAGTCCGGCCACGAGATAGATAGATTTGATAGATAGATACATAGATTTGATAGATAGATCAATAGATGCAATAGATACATTTGATAGATACGATAGATAGATAGATTTGATAGATAAAAAGATAGATTTGATAGATAGATAATTTCCCAGACAGAGAATTACAAGACGTGCGGTTTGGGACCCATGGTAAGGTTCCCAGAGGCAGTTGCGGCGCCCAAGGCTCTGATTAGAACAGAGCACTCTGGAACGTAACAAAAAATAAAAAAAAGGGTAACAACATTTAAAAAATATTACAATTTTAAGCTAATTACACCTAATCTAAGCCCCCTAATAAAATAACAAAGCCCCCAAAATAAAAAAATTCCCTACCCTATTCTACATTAAAAAAGTTCAAAGCTCTTTTACCTTACCAGCCCTTAAAAGGGCCTTTTGTGGGGCATCAGATTGAGCTCGCATTCTATTGGCTATTCCGATCAGCCAATAGAATGCAAGCTCAATCTGATTGGCTGATTGGATCAGCCAATTGGATTGAACTTCAATCTGATTGGCTGATTCGATCAGCCAATCAGATTTTTCCTACCTTAATTCCGATTGGCTGATAGAATCCTATCAGCCAATCGGAATTGACGGGACGCCATCTTGGATGACGTATCTTAAAGGAGCCTTCATGCCCCACGAAAGGCCCTTTTAAGGGCTGGTAAGGTAAAAGAGCTTTGAACTTTTTAAATTTAGAATAGGGTAGGGCATTTTTTTATTTTGGGGGGCTTTGTTATTTTATTAGGGGGCTTAGATTAGGTATAAGTAGCTTAAAATTGTTGTAATATTTTTAAAATGTTTGTAACTTTATTTTTAAATTGTAGTTATTTGTAGTTAATTTATTTAATTAATTTAATGATAGTGTAGTGTTAGGTTTAATTGTAACTTAGGTTAGGATTTATTTTACAGGTAATTTTGTATTTCTTTTAGCTAGGTAGTTATTAAATAGTTAATAACTATTTAATAACTATTCTAACTAGCTAAAATAAATACAAAGTTACCTGTAAAATAAATATAATTCCTTAAATAGCTACAATGTAATTATTAATTACATTGTAGCTATCTTAGGGTTTATTTTACAGGTAAGTATTTTGTTTTAAATAGGAATAATTTATTTAAGTATAGTGTAGTGTTAGGTGTAATTGTAACTTAGGTTAGTTTTTATTTTACAGGTTAATTTCTCTTTATTTTAGCTAGGTAAGCTATTAAATAGTTAATAACTATTTAATAGCTATTGTACCTAGTTAAAATAAATTGAAAGTTACCTGTAAAATAAAAATAAATCCTAACATAGCTACAATATAATTATTATTTATATTGTAGCTATATTAGGGTTTATTTTAAAGGTAAGTATTTAGTTTTAAATAGGATTAATTTAGTTCATAATAGAAATATTATTTAGATTTATTTAATTAATATTTAAGTTAGGGGGTGTTAGGGTTAGTGTTAGACTTAGGTTTAGGGGTTAATAATTTTATTACAGTGGCGGCGGTGTAGTGGGGGGCAGGATAGGGGTTAATAAAAGTATTATAGGTGGCGACGGTGTAGGGGGGGCAGGATAGGGGTTAATAAATTTAATATTGGTTGTGGCAGGGTCCGGGAGCGGCGGTTTAGGGGTTAATACATATATTATAGTTGCGGCGGGGTCAGGGAGCGGCGGTTTAGGGGTTAAACTATTTATTTAGTTGTGGCGAGGTGCGGGATCAGCAGGATAGGGGTTAATAACTTTATTATAGAGGGCAACGGTATAGGGGGGGCAGGATAGGGGTTACTAGGTATAATGTAGGTTGCGGCGGTGTCTGGGAGCGGCGGTTTAGGGGTTAATACATTTATAAGAGTTGCGGCGGGGTCTAGGAGTGGCGGTTTAGGGGTTACTAACTTTATTTAATTGCGGGGGGCTCCGGGGGCGCCGGTATAGGGGGTAGAACAGTGTAGTTTAGTGTGGGTGCTTAGTGACAGGCTAGCAAGAAAGCTGTAAAAAAGCCGAAGAGCAGCGAGATCGGATGAGTGATAACTCTCACAGTCCGCTGCTCATCGCCCCGTACTTGGTGCGTGGCTTTTTGACAGCTTTTTTGATAACTTAGGCGAATTTTTGCAGGTCTGCGGCGGCGATGTGAGGCGAGCTTAGGCGGGCGTATTGGGCCAGCGAAGGCAGGTAAAGTAGACACGTTGAAAACTACCCCCCAATATGTTCATACTATGACGTGACAAATTCGGTAAAATAACCTTAATTCACCCTCAATTCTTTTTTGTTTCTTTTTACCTGAAAAGCATTGTCATACAAAAATAACAGCTAAATTATATCCTTAGTCTATGATCTTAGACTCCTCTCTGCTCTTCAAGGTTTATCTACATCAAAACAAAAAAGAGTCATAAAAAAAAATAAAGAAAGAAAAAAAATAAACTGACCTGCAAATTGTAAAATCCTGGTGCCTGTTTTCCTCACTAATGCCTATTGATTCTTATTAACTGAAGGCTCCTGTTACTTTTATCAAATCGTGAATCCTGCTTGCAGATAGTATTCTCAGTGCACTTTAGAATTGCTATTTCTAAATCAGGCGGTTAGGCATGCTACCTCTGAATACCGGGGGTGCGGACAGAAAGGAAAGGGAGGGGGAAAAAAAAAGAGGGAGGGGAAAAAAAAAAGGACGGTAAGAAGCTACATTTGCTGGATCCTTTGCTTTTTTATGTATTAAAGTGATTACCGAGTCGGCAAAATAAATCGACTTTAGTTAGTGTGGCAGTCGGAGGATTACTTTCACCTCTTCCCCTGTTAGATTCCCATTGTGCTGTGACATCACCCTTATACGCTGTGTAAAGCATACTTTTTAATTTATTTTGGAACTGCTGCATCCTTTCGGACTTGCGGTAATTCGGTAACATTTCAGGCACTTTATGCTTATACCGGGGGTCTAGTAGCGTGGACACCCAGTACAGGTCGTTCTCCTTCAGCTTATTTATACGAGGGTCCATCAACAGGCACGACAGCATGAAAGACCCCATTTGCACAAGGTTGGATGCCGAGCTACTCATGTCCCGTTCCTCATCCTCAGTGATCTCACTGATGGTATCTTCTTCCCCCCCAGACACGTACAACACCACGGGTACCAGATAGGTGACAACGAGCACCCTGGGATGCCTGTTGTGGTTGGTCTTCTTCCTCCTCCTCCTCCTCCTCCTCCTCAAAGCCACATTCCTCCTCTGACTCCTCTTCCTCACAATCCTCTTCCAGCGTTGCCGCTGGTCCAGCAAGCAATGCTGATAAGACTGTTTCTGGTGGTGATGGTGACCACAACTCTTCCTCTTCACGCTCATTTACGGCCTGATCCAGCACTCTTCGCAGGGCACGATCCAGGAAGAAAACAAATGGTATGATGTCGCTGATGGTGCCTTCGGTGTGACTGACTAGGTTTGTCACCTCCTCAAAAGGACGCATGAGCCTACAGGGATTGCGCATGAGCGTTCAGTAACGTGGCAAAAAAAATCCCAGCTCTGCAGAGGCTCTCCTAGCACCTCGGTCATACAAATACTCGTTAATGGCTTTTTCTTTTTGGATCAGGCGGTCGAACATTAGGAGTGTTGAATTCCAATGTGTCGGGCTGTCGCAAATCAAGCGCCACACTGGCATGTTGTTTCGCTGCTGGATATCTGAAAAGTGCGCCATGGCCGTGTAGGAATGCCTGAAATGGCCACACACCTTCCTGGCCAGCTTCAGGATGTCCTGTAAGCCTGGGTACTTATGCACAAAGCGCTGTACGATCAGATTACACACATGTGCCATGCACGGCACATGTGTCAACTTGCCCAATTTCAATGCCGCCAGCAAATTTCTTCCGTTGTCACTAACCACTTTGTCGATCTCCAGTTGGTGCGGAGTCAGCCACTGATCCACCTGTGTTTTCAGGGCAGACAGGAGTGTTGGTCCGGTGTGACTCTCTGCTTTCAGGCAAGTCAACCCCAAGATGGCGTGACACTGCCGTATCCGGGATGTGGAATAGTACCTGGGGAGCTGGGGGGGTGCCGTTGATGTGGAGCAAGATGCAGCAGCAGAAGAGGACTCAGCTGAGGAGGTTATGGAAGAGGATGGAGTAGGAGGAGTAGAGGAGGTGGCAGAAGGCCTGCCTGCAAGTCGTGGCGGTGTCACCAACTCCTCTGCAGAGCCACGCATTCCATGGTTGTCAGCCGTCAGCAGGTTTACCCAATGCACAGTGTAGGTGATATACCTGCCCTGACCATGCTTTGCAGACCAGGTATCAGTGGTCAGATGGACCCTTTCCCCAACACTGTGTGCCAGACATGCCATTACTTCCTTTTGCACAATCGAGTACAGGTTGGGGATTGCCTTTTGTGCAAAGAAATTTCGGCCGGGTACCTTCCACTGCGGTGTCCCAATAGCTACAAATTTTTGGAACGCCTCAGACTCCACCAGCTTGTATGGTAAAAGCTGGCGGGCTAAGAGTTCAGACAAGCCAGCTGTCAGATTCCGGGCAAGGGGGTGACTTTGTGACATTGGCTTCTTACGCTCAAACATGTCCTTGACAGACATCTGACTGTGGGCAGATGAGCAGGAACTGCTCAAGGCGAGACACGGAGTGGCGGATGGTTGAGAGGGGGCAAGGAGGACAGCAGTGGTGGACGTGGCTGAAGATGCTGGACCAGGAGGAGGATGGCGGCTTTGAGTTTGTATGCTGCTTGGACTCATGTGTTGATCCCATAGGCGTTTGTGATGTGCGATCATGTGCCTTCGCAAAGCAGTTGTACCTAGGTGGGTGTTGGACTTCCCACGACTCAGTTTCTTTTGGCACAGGTTGCAAATGGCATCACTGTTGTCAGAGGCAGACACACACAAAAAATGCCACACTGCTGAGCTCTGCGATGACGGCATTCTGGTGGTGGCAACAGCATGCGTTGATTGGCGTGCTGTCTGGCTGACCCCGGTGCCGATGCATGCTGTCTGACTGTGCCACTAGCTACTTGCGACGACCTCCCCCTCCTTCCAACTCGTCTCCTCCTCCTCTCTGTCTCCCCATCTGAACTTTCCCCCTCTTCTTCTTCTCTTCTAGCGGGCACCCACATGACATCCACGGACGCATCGTCATCATCAACTGCTTCACTTGTATCTGACAAGTCAACAAAGGAAGCAGCAGCGGGTACAACATCATCATCATCACACCGTACGTCCATGTGTGTAATGCTGCCTGACTGAGACATATCCCTGTTATCTACATTTTCTGGCAATAATGGTTGCGCATCCCTATCACTCATTTCTTCCAACTGATGTGTAAATAACTTCTCTGACAGATTAAGTGAAGCGGCTGTGGTGCTAGTGTTGGTGGTGGCGGCAGGCGGGCGATTGGTAACTTGAGAGGTGCCCAAAGCTAATCTGGAGGAGGATGGTGCATCAATGTTCCAAGCGGAAGCTGTAGAAGATTGGGTGTCCTGTGCTAGCCAGTCAACTATGTCCTCAGAGTCAGAAATGTTCAAGTTCGGGGTACGTGGCCTCTGAACACTGGGCATTATTCTAGGGCCAAAGGGAATCACAGCACCACGAACATGACGGCCCCTGTGGGGTGGCCTGCCTCTGCCTGTCATTTTTTTTTCGATTAGTGGTACTATGCATGCAAGCTACTGTGACAAAAGATATGAGTGGCACTGTGCACTGGCAGAAGTTGGCAGAGTAGACGCTGTAGGCCTGACACACACGCTTGCAGACAACTAACTGCTATTCAATCTATTACAGTCAAAAAAGTGTTGTTTTTTTTAAATGTACACTACTGTTCAGTGGCGGCTGGTGAATTATGAAGATGGAGGTGCACTTGGCCCCTCCCCTGACCACACCCCTTGAAATAAAGCCACGCCCCTCAGATTGCTCTCTCATATATATATATATATATATATATATATATATATATATATATATATATATATATATACACACACACACATATATATATATATATATATATATATATATATATATATATATATATATATATATATATATATATAGGCCCCACAAGGGTAGCTTGTCCCTTTAAAGCAAGAAAAAAAAATGTGAAGTGATGTATGGTGTTCTATAACTATTGAAGTAGGCATACCAGGGTAAGTGGCGTTGACACACTTTTTCCTTGGCATATACTGTGATATCACTTGTACTTACAGAGTATGCCCCAACACACAGACAGACACACTTTCCCTCACCCCCACACACACAGACAGACACACTCTCCCTCACCCACACACACACAGACACACTCTCCCTCACCCACACACACACACAGAGACAGACACACTCTCCCTCACCCTCACCCACACACACACAGACACACTCTCCCTCACCCACACACACACACAGAGACAGACACACTCTCCCTCACCCACACACACACACAGAGACAGACACACTCTCCCTCACCCACACACACACACAGAGACAGACACACTCTCCCTCACCCACACACACACACAGAGACAGACACACTCTCCCTCACCCACACACACACAGACACACTCTCCTTCACCCACACACACACAGAGAGACAGACACACTCTCCCTCACCCACCCACACACACACACACACACACACACACAGAGACAGACACACTCTCCCTCACACAGAGACAGACACACTCTCCCTCACCCACACACACACACACAGAGACAGACACACTCTCCCTCACACACACACACAGAGACAGACACACTGTCCCTCACCCACACACACACAGAGACAGACACACTCTCCCTCACCCACACACACACTCCACACTGCTGTCTGCTGTCAGAGTGCTGCACACAACATGTCTGTAAAACTCAGTGATAGGTTTATGTTTTTACAGCCACAAGAAATATATGCAAGGGTTAAACTGCACAGAGAAAAGCAACGTGTCACAAAAAACGGTCTTAGCTTTTCTGTTGAATCTTTACTAAGTTTAATGGCTGCTGCTGAGACAAAGCGTTGCTGACAGCACTAGAAGCACACACACAACAGCACAGTATACATAAAGATATGTAGAAGGTGTGCAGGTAATGAGTGTATATGGCCATAAAATGTATGAGACACAAGTGCAGTTTAACCCTTGCATATCTTTTTTTGTGGCTGTAAAAACATGACCCTAACACTAACACAGTTTTACAAGCACATCTTTTATTAAGCAGTCAACAAAATTGCTGCAGTTCATGAAAACAAGATTGCATACTAATAAACAGACACTTATATTGTTTGCCTTATTTTTCAGAAATTGTGGATTTTGCACATACATTTTTTTAGTCTCCCAGCGTGCGGCGTAGAAGTCAGTCAGACTCAGCAATGCATATACTCGCCCAGTGCCCCCTCTGCTTTATTTAGTGGAGCGCAGCCATTACGTTGGTGTCTGTAAGTTACAGAGTTAACAAGGTGTTGAAACGTATATGTCTTGGGCTGCAGTCTCATTTTATTATTAAACTAATAATAAAATGAGGCTGCAGCCCAAGACAAATACGTTTCAGCACCTTGTTAACTCAGTCTGTTACACTCGCTTGCTGGTCCGGTGTACTGCTAGCCCATGGTCCGGTGTACTGCTAGCCCACAGCAGGGCAAAAAGTAGAGGAAAATATAAATTGTGCAGATTCAGTACTGTAATTGCATTACAGACAGTACTGAATCTGATTACTTATCAGCGGACTCAATATTTTTTATAAGTTCTCTATTCGCCAGAGCAGAACTTATAAAATATTAAGCCCGCTGATAAGTAATCAGATTCAGTAATATCTGTAATGCAATACTGTGCCAGGCAGACCCCAAACATGCCCCAAACTTACAATTTGGATGTTCCAGTTTCACCTCAGTTTCCACAGCAGACTCCACGTGACATGAGTGGATCCAGGCTAAACAACATCAATGGCGCTTGGGAATAATTAAGAAGTGCGCGGCCACACACATTAGAGGGAACATTGGGCCAGACTCCACTCGCTTGCTACTCAATTTCACTTGAGCGCGCTCAGTGCTGCATCCTGACCTGGCCCGGCCCGGCCCCAACCCCAATCAACGAGACTTTTAGACAGTCTAAAATCTTATTATTTTTTTGCTATTAAAAAATAAAAAGTCATATTCAGTTCCCTAATCCACCTCATACACTTAATCATTAAGACAATTAATTATAAAGCTTACTTGATAAACTAGTAGTTTGCCCTCTGCATACGCTATCACCTCATTACTTGTATGACACAGATATCATTGTAGACTGTATTTGCCTGTTAACAGCCAGCAAAAAAAAAGTGCTCCATCTGCTGGCCGCCCATAAAAAAAACACTAGTCGCACACTAAATATTGTGCGATTAAGAGAGGTATAGGCTCAGTTATGGGCTGCGCTGTAGTCACATAGGAAAATTATGCAAATTTATATGGCAGGCTATACTGCTCTACCGCACGTGCGGTAGAGAAGTGAAATAGAGGTATATAAAAGAGGTTGGGTTTTTTTAATAAAAATTGACAACTTGACAGTTTAGACTAGAAAATTTTTGGCTGAATAAATATAATATTTCCAATAGGAGAAATTATATTTATTCATCCAAAAAAATATTTTCTTTCTTTTTTTCCCTTTTTCTTTTGGGTGTTCACGTGCGGGAGTGCTCAAATGGAGGAGCCTCCACTGCTACTGTTACACCAGATATGAGTTGCACTGGGGTGACACTGTGCCCTGGCAGGCAGGCACTGAAACGCACACGTGTGAAGGAAACTGACTGCTATTATTTAACACAGTCAAAAAAGTGTTGTTTTTTTTAAATCTACACTACTGTTACACCACATATGAGTTGCACTGGGGTGACACTGTGCCCTGGCCGGCAGGCACTTAAACGCACACGTGTGAAGGAAACTGACTGCTATTATTTAACACAGCCAAATAAGTGTTGTTTTTTTTAAATCTACACTACTGTTACACCAGATATGAGTTGCACTGGGGTGACACTGTGCCCTGGCAGGCAGGCACTTAAATGCACACGTGTGAAGGAAACTGACTGCTATTATTTAAAACAGTCAAAAAAGTGTTGTTTTTTTTTAAATCTACACTACTGTTACACAAGATATGAGTGGTGGCACTGGGCAAGTGGGCACAGTATACGCTGTGAGCCTGACACACGCTGGCAGGCAGGCAACTACAATTAGATTACACAGGGAAAAAAAAAAAGCAGCCCTAAAAAGGGCTTTTTGGGGTGCTATCCTTACAGCAGAGATCAGATGAGTCCTTCAGGACTTTAGTGGACACTGAATACACTAGCCTAGCTATAGATTTCCCTACTAAATCAGCAGCAGCTACGCTGTCCCTCCTCTCACTAACAATGCAGCTTCCGAATGAATCTAAAATGGATGCTGTCCAGGAGTTAGGAGGGTCTGGGAGGGAGGGTCTGCTGCTTATTGGCTGGAATGTGCCTGCTGACTGTGAGGTACAGGGTCAAAGTATTACTCAATGATGACGAATAGGGGCGGATCGAACATCGCATATGTTCGCCGGGAACTATTCGCCGGCGAACAATTCGCGACATGACTACAAGTTAAGTTTCTTATTCCTCAGCCCTAACTGAAGCACCAGAAAAGAATACTCTAAAGGACCTGTGCCTCTACACCCAATATCCACATATAATAAAATAGCCCTAGCAAAAATAGACTAGTTTATAACGGGAAACTACTATACAGATATAGAGCTAGAACAAAAAATAGTATATCCTTTTACTCTCTGGGCATTGGCTCATATTCAGGTGAAAGATTAGTGAGTGGGGAGTGGAGGAGGGGACACATAAAATTAATTTTAGCAGCACAATATATACTGGTTTATGATAATAAAACATAAGATATAAAATCTCTTTTTTCCCCTTACATTTGATATCTATGAATTAGACAACTATTGTTTATTGTATTTTTTGCTTGATCTGAAATGTTTTTTTGTCTTATATTGTTGCTTGCACATAATGACTTATACATTGGTAAGAACCTTATTCGACAAAATAATAAAAATTCCTTTTGACAGATTAAAATAAACAGTAAATTAAAAAAATGCTGAAATAAGGGAACTAAAAAGAAGCTTAAACACAGCATTTATTTTTACATTAGAATAAACCCTTTAGTACAGATCAGTAAATGGAATGTTTCTCAAAACCAGTTCTCAGGACTTGCTAACAGGACTGAACATCTGGGTATTATATCAGCACCAGTAATATACTTTAGGTCTCCCTTCCTTGCTAACAGGTATTGCTGACTAGAGTTGAGAAACTTCCACCACTGTAAAACTACATGTTAAATGGCCTTTCAATCTTGAAAGTAGAATTGAACCTTCCCTTGTTGCTTAAGGGTTAAACGTTTACAGAGAATAGCTCGTTAACTGACAATTCAAATAGTCTGTGCTAAATCTGAGTGGTATTAATCCAGTCTCCTCCCCATCAGGTGTTGCTCATGGGATAAAAGTCTGATCTCTGGCTGGGGAGAACATTCTCTAATCACAGCAAGATGGGTTTCTCTGTTGTGCTGTGGGTTCTAGGTTTGCTTCTGAGCTGTAAGTTACAATGCTTGGTTTGTGAAGTACAAACTTTTTGGGAGGAATCTTCACAGCTGCGTTGTGGTTTGACCAGCCTCCAATTTTCTCTTCCTTCACTGGATAATGATTCTGCTTTTTCCTTGATAGTACTAGGTGAGTGAACATACCTTGGAGCATTGAAGTGATGGTAACGGTAAACTTATCATGTATGTGTGCCAGCAAAAACAATGGTGCAGATACCAGTAAAATTTAGTTTTGAAAACTTTTTATATCATCTTATGAGACACCCCCCCCCTTGTCCCCTTCTTAAAGGGACACTGAACCCAATTTTTTTTGTTTCATTATTCAGGTAGAGCATGACACTTTTAAGCAACTTTCAAATTTACTCCTATTATCAAATGTTGTTCATTCTCTAGGTATCTGAATCACGGGGGCTATATAAACACGGGGGGGCTATATAAACACAGCCAGCAGAAGAAATTACAGTATCAATGAGGTGTGGGCTAGTTAAGCAATGTTAATTTTCCATTGTTCTCTCAGTATTGAGCTTTGGTTTACAGACCAATCTAAGATAAGGGAGCAAGTTTGTACACAAAGTGATAAGATAATGAGATGTTACCTGCAAGCTCAACCCAATGTATTAGGTTGTGGTTTAAAAGCACAAAACCAGATATTTCCTATACACAAACCTGAAAAAGCAATTTCTGCAGCTGGTACAGCAAGTAATTTAAAATACATTAATGGAAAAACAACTTAAAGGGACAGTACACAGTAAAGACAATTTTGGATGTAAGCATATCTTCTGTAATATTTATTATATATATATATATATATATATATATATATATATATATATATATATATATATATATAGTTTTAAAGGGCCATTAAATAGGGTAGTATGTCATAAAGCCAAATGCAATAACATTCTGAATTTCAAACTCTTGTCAGGGAAAAAAAATAAGTTACTTTCTCTCCCTGTATCAAGACTGCCATCAGCCAATCACAAAATGCATAAGTGTATATAATGTGAACTTTTGAGCATGCTTAGTAGGTTGTGCCTCAGTGTGCATATAAATTGTGCACAACTTTGATAATTAAGTTAGAGGTGGGTCTGCAGGAAAAAAAACAAATCACCATATACCAAGCAAGATCCTGGTACAGTTGAAGGTTTATAACTGTATGCACCAGATAGAGGGAATTTATTTTAACATAAAAGGTACAGCCTCTGCTAGCCACATTTTATCTTCTGTTTGGCCACATGCTCTTCTCTTAGAGGTTTGTGTTGATGTTTTTTAATATGAAGTATACTTGACCTGCATGTGGGGGGTGTGTGGGATTTTTTTTTTTTTTTTTTTTTTAAAAGATCCTAAAATGTTAAATAGCAACTTATATTCTCAGAGCCCCCCTGCATTTACTTGCCATGTGAGTGTCTTAAGCAATGTTTGGGGCATAGTAATGTGTGTTTGGGGGAGATATATAAAGAAAGATCTCTGAATATACTTAAACAGATAAAAGTTGAAGGTCTCAAAATAAAATGTGGGGGGGGGGGGTGATTGCTCATATTTGTATTCAGTGGTAAACATTTTGCTTTGGACAACACAATACAAAGTCTGGTTGTTTTAGTTTACTTAAAGGTAAATGGTGATCTTCTTTCAGATAACCAAGGAGAGTCTCATTATCTACACAATAGCTCAGAGTGTGGCACCTGGGTTGGACAGGAACCAGATGGCTCTGTGGTTGTTGGTGCTGCTTATGATGGCTGTTATGTGACTGAGCAGGTAAAGAGCATTTCTTGGTTTGGGACAGCTGTAAAGACTTATTCTGAACCATGTGTAGACTGGCAAATTAGCCATCAAGTGTCATGGGTTATTATATATATATATATATATATATATATATATATATATATATATATATATATATATATATATATATATATATATATATATATATTTTTTAATGTCAGATCCTTTAAACATGATTAGATCTTTAACAAATCTACTAAATTGTGGCCCTGTAGGAATGTTAACTTGTCTGGCACTTCCTATACTAGAGGTTGCTGGGAATTGGTCTCTTACATTGTAACTTTGTTCATTCACTACAATGGTATTTCTACACTCACAGGAAGACACCTATCTAATGACCATTCTTCTGAAAGAAGCCCTACTTGATGGAGGGATTCAGCACCATAAAAAGGATCTTAAATGTCCAGTCTTACCAGGTAAACTCTCTATGGATTATAAAATCACATTGCCCCTTTCAATGTATTTTAACCTTTTCTTCTATAGTGACAAGGTCTAGTAGGGTAATCTGAGATTCAATTAAATAAATGCTTAATATCCCTTTAAATTAAGTAACAAAAATCAGACTAATACTTAAAGGGACATTCCCCCCCCCCCCCCCCCCATGATTTAGAAACGGCATGCAATTTTAAACAACTTTCTAATTCTATTTTAATTTGCTTCATTTTTGATATTTTTTGCTGGAAAGCATATCTAGATAGGCTTTGTGCATTGCTATTTCTTAAACCAAGGATATCTAAAGAATGAGGCATATTAGATAATAGAAAGAAATTGGAAAGCTGTTTAAATTGTTTCATTATTCAGAAAGAGAATTTTGGTTTAATTTCCCTTTAATAGAAATAACTGCAATATGATTTTACATTAAGAGACAGTCAAGTCCAAAATAAACTTTCATGATTCAGATAGGGCATGCAATTTTAAATAACTTTCCAATTTACTTTTATCACCAATTTTGCTTTGTTTCTTAGTTGAAAATTAAACCTAGGTAGGCTCATACTAATTGCTTAGACCTTGAAGGTCTCTTATCTGAATGCATTTTGACCACTAGAGGGCATTAATTAATGTCATATAGATAACATTGAGCTCACACATGTGAAGTCACCTAGGAGTTGGCACCGATTGGCTAAAATGCAAGTCTGTCAAAAGGGGGCAGTTTGCAGAGGCTTGGATACAATATTAGAAATAAAACATGTATTATAACTGTTGGTTATGCAAAACTGGGGAATGGTTAAAATTATTTTTTTTTTTTAAGAGTCTATTGATTGTCCCTTTTAAATTTCTTTCAAAGGTACAGTATTTGTATTTAAAAAATCTCTCACCAATTCCAGTTTTTGCGTAACAAACCTTGTTCTATTAATACTTGTTTGACATCTGCAGACGCTTAGATACAAGGTAATCAGACTGTCAAAAGAACTAAAATAAGTGGGCAGACTTGCATTTTGGCCTGTCAGTGCTGACTCATAAATAACTCCACGGGAGTGAGCACAATGCCATCTATATGGCGTACAAAATGCTAAGAGGCGGCCTTCAAGGGCTTAGAAATCAGCATATGAGTCTACCTAGGTTTGGGCTTTCAACAAAGAATGTGATTGGGGCTATTTTATGGTGTCTCCTAGCAACACTATACCTTTGCCTTCCTGTCAGTTTATTACCCATGATCAATATAGGATTACTGCTGCAAAAATGTGACCTATTTAAGGTTTTGCAATGTCTGCTTCCTTGTCTAGCTGTGGGCAGGGGCTAGACTGATTTCTACCCTTCCTTATTTATATTAAATTAAAAACAGTAATTGAGAATTTCTCAACTTCCTACACATTGTGTAGGAAGATAGTTTAGGGCATATTGCTAAATCTTTTATACCCTTTGTCTGTAATGGTCAGTAAGCTAGAGATGAAAGTATTCAAAACCGGAGATTAAATACATAATATCTCTATGCTTTATTTTCCTTGCTGCTGACTCGAGTGTTCTGATCTCTTAAAGCTATGGATGCTCCCAGCCCAGATGTTTGTGCTGCCATTGCCAGAGGGGACAGGGTGTCCTGTGCCAATGCCCCAGTATCCAGAGACCTCTGTGAGAGCCTTGGGTGCTGCTTCACTCCTTTGGATTCTAGTATGCCCTGTTACTATGGAAACAAAGGTGAGTTACCAGCAAACTCCCCCCCCCTATTGTGTAAAAAGGTGATTAATGTTACCGTCGTATGTACCTTTATGAATTTTTTTATATTTTTTTTTCAGTGACTGCACAGTGTACAGCTGATAATCAGGTTATAGTTGCTCTTGCTAAGGATGTGGCAGTCCCTCCTTTAATACTGGACTCTGTAAATGTGCTGTCTGTGAACACAGCTACTTGCAGTGGGTTGCAAATCACCAGGAACAACCTCTTCGTTGTCTTCCAATTTCCTTTGTCCTGTGGAAGTGGCCATATGGTAAATAGAGGCATGGGTAAAACAATACTTGGCTATATAGTGAGGTGTAATAGGTTCCAGTTAGCAATTGGGTTTAAAATCTGTATCTAATGCATACAGTATCTTACATGCCATAGCTAGACATCAACTGCATTTTTGTGAATAAAACGGCTTTACTCTAATATATTTTAGATTCCCTAAATAGTATTGAGCTGTTTGAAAGCACTGCAAAAAAACCTGAAATGAGCTCCTTGAAACCTGACCTTTCTTCCCTAACAGACAGATGTTAGTCAGATTTATGAAAACGTCTTTGAAGCAACAAGAGATGTAAGGAACTGGCAAGGGGCATCAATCACTAGAGACAGTACAATGAAGTAAGTTGGGATTGGTTGATTTCATCACCTAGCGGGTCCATCCATTTCAGATGCACTTTAAAATTATAATGTAACTATACAAGGTGCTTCTGAAGGGAGCTGCTTTACACTTCTACCACTTTGCTTTTCTAGGCTGACTGTTCGCTGCAGCTATTCCAGAACCAGTGCTGTACTACTAAACGTAGATGTTGTCACCCTGCCACCCCCACCTCCTGTCTCCACCACTGGACCTCTTTCACTGGAGATGAGGATAGCTCAAGGTAACTCTATTCTAAACCTAGCCTATCCAAGCTTGTTAGCCTTTGTCATAAGAGCACCTTTGTCATGATTTATTTTCAATATCTAGATACATCCTATACCAGATACTATGTAGATGGAGACTACCCTGTTGTAAAGGTTCTGAGAGATCCAGTCTACCTGGAGGTCAGGATTCTGAGGCGCACAGACCCTAACCTTGTGCTGGTACTAAATGATTGCTGGGCTACCCAATCTACTAATTCCTTCCAGCAGCCACAGTGGCCTGTCCTGGAGAAAAGGTAGTATTGCAAACCCTCTATACTTCATCAAGCTAATAAAGGTCTTTAAAATTCTGACTTTAAATGTCGTGTTTTTTTTTTTTTTTTCTCCAGTTGTCCTTTCACTGGAGATAATTACCTTACACAGCTGATTCCAGTTGTTGCATCACAAACTTACCCAACACATT